>NC_134492.1:11833601-12433601 GCF_040206685.1 Ascaphus truei | reverse complement strand
GGAAAAATTGTGGAAGCAGAAAATCGTCGCCATTCTGACCTGATGACAGTGCTGGAAAGGATGATTGCACTGCAGGAAGAAACAGTTTCACAATTGGCACATCTCCACAGAGTCTTCATTGAAGTGCCTAAACAGTTGCAAAAAATCAACACCTCATTCGAAGCATTAGTTGTTCAGCAAACACAAGCTAATTACTGGAGAATGACTAATGTACCACAATTCAACACCTCCCAGCCAGGATCTGTTCATGCAGGTCAGTTTTCACCACATTCATCTGATATTCATTCACCAGGCCCAAATGTTACCGGTCAAGTAGCAGACATTGCTGTGCAGGTTCCTGATGACATCCTACTGCTGCCATCTGTACAAATTCAGCAGCAGACACCTACAAAGGAGGCGACAAAAACAAAACAAGACACACATGAAACAGACCAACCATCACTTGTGCAGTGTCTACCAACTTGCTCACATGTGTCAGTGGGCAGAAGCCCTGTCCGTGAACAGTCACTACCCAAAAGCCCTGTAGGTGAGTCACTGCCCAAAAGCCCTGTAGGTGAATCGCTGCCCAAAAGCCCTGTAGGTGAATCGCTGCCCAAAAGCCCTGTAGGTGAATCGCTGCCCAAAAGCCCTGTAGGTGAGTCACTGGCCACAAGCCCTGTAGGTGAGTCACTGGCCACAAGCCCTGTAGGTGAACAGTCACTACCCAAAAGCCCTGTAGGTGAGTCACTGCCCAAAAGCCCTGTAGGTGAGTCACTGGCCACAAGCCCTGCCCGTGAAGTGCCAGAGGCCAGTCAAAGTGGCTCTGTTGTACCTAAAGTTGGTGGCAAAAGAAAAAGGAAAATTCAAGAGACAACAAGCAGGCCTGTTACTCGCTCGCAAAAAGAACAAAAAAAATAAATTTTAAAATTCACAAAATATGTCTTTGGCCTTGTTTTGTTGACTTCAGATTATCTAATTACTATTGTATGTATGCTGAAGACTGTGTTGTTTCCAAACTTTCAAGTATGTTCTTGTACACGTGAAGTATTGGAAATGTTAACACTCCTAATTAATGAATAGTGTTATAAATATTGATGTATTAATCGTCTGTTCAGTAATGGTCCACCAGGAGCCAGTTGCTAAGTTTAGAGAAGCTGCCATTGACTTTGCAGCAAAACATTGCATTTGGGTGTGTTAATTGATGTAATCATTGCATGTGCATATTATTTTCATGCAATTATAAAAGCACCTATTTAACTGCAAACATCTTTCTTGTACGTGTACAGCAGGATTTTGTGTTAAATATTACTTACCTTTGGTGGCCATTGTAATGTTGTCCTTTAATCATTTATGTGTTCTTGTTTCAAGAACATCTCTGAATTTATACTAAAATATATGTAGTATGTATTGATATATGCACACACACACACAGACACACACTGTGTGTGTGTGTGTGTGTATATATATAGTACTATCTAAACTGGTATAGATGTATTTACAAAAAACATACACTTCATGCTTCCTTGTGAAAACACACTATTTTAATAATACAGGCCTAATGTTTGACAACTATACTAAGTGTGAGCCTCTAACATTATTGGGTGCAAACAAATGTTTATTACTTAATTCACTCATGTTTATCACCATTTAAATAGGTTTCATACAAGGCCTACTTACTGCCATCAATATGTTGTGTGTACTCCTGCAATATAAAAAAAAAAAAAAAAAAGATACATTATATATATATATATATATATATATATATATATATATATATATATATACATATATACACACACACACACACACACACTATACATATAGTACAATATACACTATATATATATATATATTTTTATGAGAGAGATATATTTATATATATATAGATACACACGTATTTAAACTCATGCAGACAGGTAGTTAACCAGACTTTCAAATACACACAGAAATGTATGTGGGAAAAAAACATTTCATTTTGCAGGTGTGTGTATTTACTGATATGGCTGTCTAAGCACTATTTTCACACAGTGCTCTTTGTTATTTTTCTAGAAAACTCAATGTTACTGAAATAAGTGTAGGAATGTTTTCACAAACGAGATAAAAAAACGATACATGTTTTTCCCACATTCGCCTATCACTAACCACAAAACTTAACCCAATTAAAAGGACACATCCAATTGGCGTTTGAAATAAGGAGTAAAAGTAGTTACTTTTGTTGACCTTGAAAACGAAACACAGGAATTTGTTAGCCATTGAGCAGAATCATTTTGATGAGCAAAGAAGACAGAACTGCACACATCTTTTGTGCTACTCTGACATGGCTGATGAATTCGTTAACAATATGAATCCCCTTTTAGGGTATAAGTACATGGTTTCAGAAGCAATTTTAAACAGTCGCGGACACAAAGCAAGCACCCGCCAAATCTATGATTTGATTCGAGCTAAATATCCTTATTACCAAGACCGTAGGCATGCGCGGAATTTTAATTCCTCAATAAGATTCACTTTATCAACTAATGACTTTTTTGAACGTGTGCAGGATAAGCTAGAACACACCTATGGTTTCTGGAAGATTGCAAAGGAAAAGCATTTTACCCTGAAAGAGGGCACATATATTGTTGTGAAAGGCATATTTATTCCTAATGCCAATAGCAATGGATCCGCTACTACTGTTCCGTGTGAATCGATACCTGCTGCAATATCTGCACCCTCCATTCCTGAAACCCACATTGTACAACAACAAAAGTACTATGATTATGTACCAAGCCTTTCAGCTGAAAATGCATTGGAATGGGAACCAGAAGAAATGAACCTACCTCCCGACCAATTGTTTGAAGAAAGCAGTGGCGATTCCTATGAGCGCTTCATGGAGGAGATGTGTGTCATACTGGATTCAGCGGGTGGGTCAAGCGTGGATGAAAATGCCTTGCATTTCTGGAGCGACCAGTTGCAGCCAGACGAAGAGTTAATTCTAGAAGAATGGTAAATATAACAACCGTTATGCGTTGACTGTGCGTTTAAATGTTTTTTTTTTTTTTTTTTTTTTAACCACCATTTTCCCTTTCAATGCGTGGATACAGCGTAACATTGCAGACTGCATAACATGTAGCGATCACAAAGAAATTGTTGCCGAATACAATATAGTATAACCTGAAAGAGTAGTACACATTGCTGACGGAATAAATATACGTACTTTCCTATCCCTTTAACCATAGTAGCAACATTTTAACATAACTCTAACACATACCTGTTTTGTTATCATGCAACATTTAAAAGCGGGTCCACCACGTATGACGTGGGACCCTTGTCATGGCCCAAGGCGTCCTTAAAAAGGATTACGGATGTAAGTCCCGCCCCCAAGCGACGTGCGCGCCTCAAAGCCTATTGGCTGTCATGTTTTGTTATAGTAACGGTAACTGCAGTGTGTCATGTGTGCGGCTCAGTGTTTGTAGCCGTAAACTGGGCGTTAGCAGAATGTTAATTGAGTGGGAGGAGAGTTAGCGTGCGTTTCACGCTGGTTTAACATGACGTCACACGTATTGCATTTGCGCATTGTGTTATCAGCCGTCCTTTCTGTCCAAACACGTCTGTTTAAAAAGAATACAGATGTACTCGTTTAGAACGAATGTAGTTTCGTATTCATTGTTTTTGAAATAAAGATTTTATGTTTAATGGTATTTTCAAGATGTATTGAACGCACAACGTACGCTTTGTTTTGCGCATGCGCTAACAGTTAGTGCAGCCAAGCGTGAAGTGCGTGCGCACACTAAGATGTGCGCGCACATTTTTCAGTATACAGGCAACGTTCACATCATATACATAGTTATGCCTGCTACAAATTTAAAGAAACATTACATACTGATGTACACTTGTACTTCTAACATATAAGTGAGTGACGTGTGTATGTACACAATCATATAGAGCTGTGTAATGCGTTGTCACGGATACATATATAGTAAGGTGCCATATTTGACCATCATGTGTTTGCTGTATTTCAGAGATGTCGGGGAAGATACAATCGGATCAATGTATGATTTCAGAAGAGTCTACCTTTATATGAGATGATTGTGAGGAGGAGCCACCGACTACTATACTACATATGGAACTAATTTTATATTGCTTGCAGCGCTTATTAACAAACAATTAAAAATGTGATACCCTTATGCCTATATTGCATAAGCACTTAATTAACATAATGATGTTGCAAAATAGTGCCTCATGAATTTTTATTGAGTGTTCTTTAATGACTACTATCATTTTATGGCATGGTGTGTTTTATATATAACAACCATTCCCACTCTGCTAACACATTTGTGAATTATATTGTGTAATGGAACGTATGACTGTCGAAACTATGTAACAATAATAATAATAATAATAATAATAATTATAATATGAGCATGTTCATGTATAGCGCTGCTAGTTGTACACAGCGCTTTACAGACACATTTTTCAGGCTGAGGTCCCTGGCCCGTGGAACTTACAATTTATTTTTTGCCGCCTGATGCACAGGGAGATAAAGTGACTTGCCCAAGGTCACAAGGAGCCGACACCGGGAATTGAACCAGACTCCCCTGCTTCAAAATCTCAGTGCCAGTGTGTGTCTTTACTCACTGAGCCACTCCTTCTCCCAATGTAAAGGACACTTACAACCAACTAGCCATTTCTTGTTAAAAATCTCTTGTTACATGGGTATGTTGATAAAATGGTTTGGGACTGTAGCAAATAATGTTATTGGCCAGATGTTGTGGTCCCCTACAATGCATGATGTTCTGATTATGACATCAACATCATGTAATGAAGTACGTTTCTGTGTATATTTCATTAACCTAACTAACTATAGTTTACTGTGTTTATTAAACGTTCTAAAAATACATAGTATAGTCAATATGATGATATAAGCTACCATAATAAAGCTGGTGTTATCATTTGTCGGTGTTATACATGGATCCTACACAAATTGATACAGACACAAACAGTTGTCTTACAAAGTGTGTCTATGCTAATGTGCACGTGATTGACGTTACAATTGTGACAATACTTGATAATTATCATCATGATAATGATGAAGTGACGTGATTTATATTGCAAAAATATTACCAACATTGTCATATTGGTAAATTATAAATGCTAAATGCCAGTAACATTAGTGACAAATTTGTCTTCTCTGTTAACAGTTTAACACTTGGTACATGTAGGACACACACGTGTGACTTATACATACACATGTCACAAATGTAAATTAATGTTGACTATTAATTCCTAGCATTACAAAACACCAACATTGCTAAATATAAGATGTAGTACGCATTGTTGTGATTGCAGGCATTCATGCATGGAGTTTTATGATCAGTCAATTTCATCCGTGATGAATGATCTCCCGTAAGTAAAGAAATAACTACAGTTATCCCCTTGTCTCCAAACACCTCTATATTACATTAATGGAATTTATAAGGAAACATACATAAAATGTGATGAAATGGGAGTAATCATTTTCTAATACAATGCACATGAAAGCTCAAGAGTAGCTAAATGCATATACATGATACAGAAAGTACATATATGTAACATTTGTGTTTAAACCAATATGTTGGGTTTTGACTTCAAATAATTATAGGAAGATTGATGTAGGCACATCTTATGAGAGATGTCAGCAAATATACATACCATGATCAGTCATACTGGAGATATACCTATAATGCAAAGGAACAATATATAAATTGCAAACATTGACATGCCATCTTCAGTACCGTAAACAACACAGCAAAGTGTGTATTTGGTGTTAAATGTGCAACACCATGTATATTTCATGACATTCAAAATGTAAATCAGCCTGGTGTACACATCATATGGATGTACATGTTACACTGCACCAATAACATTGTATGTAAGCATACTAGAAGCATGAATGAGTATGGGCATAATATGTGTATTGTGTTAGCATAAGGAACAACACAATGCTAAAATATTAGTGCTTTGTTACCCCAGTTGTATTCACATACACACAACTAAAGTACAATTGAAGAGGGATTATATAACCTGTGCAACAATAACATACCGGTGCCACATCCCTTTGTGCACACAGCAGAGAAAAGAAAGGTGTGCAACCCATATTCATCTGTGTCCTACCAGAAGGGTATATAAAAAAACATTATTGTTAAGATAACATAATGTAAGTATAAAAGTAGAACTTGGAACATATATGTTTTTACTTACAAGAAAAAAATGAATTGATGAGATTCTGGCGTGTCTGGCCACCACTGGCTGTTTGTTCATTTTCAGCAGCTACATGGGTGGGATGCTCGTCTACCAAAGGCTCAGCTAGGTCTGATTGTACATTGTGCCTGAGTGCAACATTGTGCAAAATGCAACAGGCAAGGATAATATCAGACACTTTTTGAGGCTTGTATAGAAGAGCCCCACCAGTTCTGTCCAGACACCTAAATCTGGTCTTGAGTAGGCCAAATGTCCTCTCTATAACAGATCTTGTAGATATATGGGCTGCATTGTACCTCTCCTCTGCTTCAGTTTGAGGGTTTAGCACCGGAGTCAAGAGCCACGGCCTAATTCCGTATCCTGAGTCACCTATAATGAATGGAGCACACATAAGCTGACATTAGTGATCAAATTGTACAATGCCAACATTCCTAAATAAAAATGTGTTTTGTGTTATAACATGTAAATGTGTACTCACCCAGCAGCCAACCATGTTCAAAATGTCCCTCTTCGAACGCATGGAAGACTGAAGAGTTCCTCAGGATAGAGGAATCGTGACTGGAACCAGGGAATTTGGGTACCACATGCATTATCCTCATCGTCGCATCACATACCACCTGTACATTGAGTGAATGGTAGTGCTTCCGATTGCGGTACACATGCTCACTCTGACTAGGTGCAATCAAAGCAACATGTGTGCAATCGATTGCACCCAGCACACATGGTATCCCTGCTATATTATAAAAGCCAGTCCTGACTTCCAGCCACTCTGTCGCCTCTGTAGGAAAATGAATATAATTCCTAGCGCGTCTATTGAGTGCATAGAGAAACTGGGTCAAGGCCCGCGAGAATGTAGATTGCGAGACCCCGCCCACTATGCCCACAGTTGTCTGGTATGACGCGGAAGCAAGATAATGTAATGAGCACAGCATTTTAACAAGCCCAGGGACTGCACGACCTCTGGCTGTGAAAAAATCTAAATCTCCCCTTATCTCCTGATAAAGAGCTAAGATTGCTGCTGAACTCAAACGATAGCGACTTACAATCTCCTCCTCACTCATCCCATCTAACAGGGTTCTCTCCCTGTACAGACGCGGACGAGGCACAACTTGTCTCCTCTGTCTTCTCCTCTGATCTCCTGTCCCTCTCCCTGTCTCTGTCGTATCCGCGTGACTGTCCCTGTCACTGTCCCTCGGTGTGTCCCTCCCTTGCCCTATATGATTGTCTTCATCATCAAGCATGTCATAGAAAAGAATGTTCCTCCGTCTCCTAAACAATCTCAACATTTTGAAATGAGTAGCTGTGAATGATCAGGTAATGGGCGTCCTTTAAATAGGTATGTGATGATGTCAGGTGACATAGTAAAATGCAAGGTGTTACATTAACATAATAAAGTACTTCTGTGGCAAGCTGTGTGCAGTTCTTGTTATAAGTATTTGTTGTGTGTATTCTGCAGGGAATGATGATATTTGGCAATGATGTGACGTGAACCTTTGTAGAAACATTGGTTGCAAATAAATAGTTGCATGTGCAATGCATGTAACACTTGTGAACGCAACAGTCAGTCATGTAATTAGGCAAAAAGGCTGAGATTGACGTGGGAAAAGTTTTGTGTAACATGTGTAATTAGGCATGTTATTGTGACATGTTGACAACAATGAATAGTCGTGTGCATATGCATGCATTTGTGTAATGAGGATAGTTGGTATAGAATGAGTTAACAAGGTGTCCCAATGCTGAATTACTGTACATGTGTGTATAAGTTAGGTTGAAGTGCTTGTAATGCTACGGTTACAATGTAAACATGCAATGTGATTGAGCGTCCAATAAGTGACGTCATGAAAATAGGGAGGACCCAAAAGTATATGTAAACATGAGAAGACAGATGTACATGAACGTTTAAAGATGCGTGTCACATTACAAGCATTGTGTAATGTAAAGGAAGATGAATATACTGTGTATGTGTGACATGTGTGACATGTGTAACATCATGTAAATAATTGTCGCTCAGTTCAGTAAAATGTGTGATATGATGTGAGGTTCTCCTTTAAGAGTTGAGTATAGTATTTTCCCTTGGCACATCATCACATGATGAGTAATGTGACCCGCAAATGCTGCAAACATGTAAAAGTATAATGTTATGCAAATAATACACGTCAGCTGTGACACAATGCAGGGAATGCCCCCACACTGTAATGCAAATGACGTTTGTATTGTGAGCAATGAAACGTAAACAGTACTATACTGTTATACGTCCCCGCTCCATTGACTCCATTGATGTACAGAAGTTTTTTTTTTCTAAGTGCCGTTGCGGCAGCCTTAGCGATCGTTCTCCCCTCCAAACTGCCAACTTTAGTTGGCGGGAGAAATTGGCCATAACATCTCAATTTCGTAGTGCCGATCAGGCCCGATAAGCTGTTTTTTTTTGTTGAATCCAGCCGATTTAAAAAAGTGGCGATCAGTGGCGAAAACAGGCTTATCGGCAGCCGACTGGCCATAACAAAATAATCGGCTCCGAAACATGGCGATATCAAGCACTTATCGGCGCTTACTGAATCTCAAACCCAATTTTGGCTATAAAATGGCGATAATTCCCTTATCAACGCTTACTGCATGAGGCCCTAAATGTTTCCAGCTGCCAAACAAGGGCAAAATAATCACTTACGTGTATCGCTAGGGCTATTTAACGCAGATTGAATGCAATTTCCGTGTATGCAAAGAATATGAATATCGCTACCCATATACGAATAAATAATTATTAGGGAATACAGCAGTAATTTAAAAAAGTTCTCCTCAATTTCTTTAAAAAATTTTTAGAACACCAAAATTTTACCTTTACAGTGCCAGGGTGGTCCCGCCGGACCTCGGGCCCTTCTGGTCATGGATTCACTCCTGGAGCAATCACAATGATTGTGATCAGGCCCTAGATGAAGTGAACAGAAGTGCACAGAACACAACTTTCATTTCATTGGGCTGGTAGCCTTATATGACCCTCGGAAATGAGCAGGTGCCCGGTATGTCTTAAGGTTATGTAGATAGACCTTTAGTGCATCTAGGCCAGGGGTGGCCAACTCCAGTTCTCAAGGGCCACAGACAGGTCAGGTTTTCAGGATATCCTTCAAACCCCACTTGTGAGTGGCCCTTGAGGCATGCAGTTGGCCACTCCTGATCTACACCATACACCACATAATGACTGAGCCACCTGTGTTGAAGCAGGGATATCCTGAAAACCTGACCTGTTGGTGGCCCATGAGGACTGCAGTTGGCCTCCCCCTGGCCCAGGCCAATGTGAGGCCGTAAGTTATGGAGATCACAGGCTAAGCAGTGTAATGGCTAGGAAAGAGGTACAATAGGATTGTGTGTAGCTGAAAAACAAAGAGGCAGCTAGATGTAGATTCATCAGACAGTACATGTAACTAATCTATATAAGCATGGAGTGGAAAATGATTCTAAATATAAGAACATCATAAGTAACATTGACTGCACTGAACTGTAACTTTATTTATTTGCTTAAAGGTGCAGTTCTGGGTACTTAGCTTTTTTTTATTTACATCTTTTGTTTTGTTGATGTACCATCATTCTTTAAGGTGATTCCAGCCCCGCCTTCCTTCCTTATTATGATGATGTTGCAATCGTTGGGATATCAACCTCCAAATTCATAGACTTTTGACTAAAGTTAAGATGGGTGCAACTTTCTCCACAGGGGTCAATGGGACGAATCTGTAGTGATTTAATGCTTATTGTATCATTTCTAATAATAAAATAACAGAATGTAGTAGATGTTTTTAAGAGTCCTTCAATGTAATGTGATTTTTATTTTACTTGCTACGTACGGACTGTCACTTTAAATGGCTGGAAATGCTGTAAGGGAATTACATGTCCATCAGCATTGCCTTCCATTAACCCCCAACTGTTGCTGTGTTTGTAGATTTAGTCTCACGCTTGCCGTGTTCAATCACCCAACCATGACCGCTTTAGTGTCCACCTGATGCCCTGACAAACAGCGGGCTGAGCATTTAAGCCCAAATTCCTCTGACTACAAACACAATACCCAGGAAAATCACCTTTCGCTTTATTTAAATTGGATTACAACACAAGCAAAAGGACACCAAGTCCTAAAGCTTTTTACAGTGTCATTACCAGGGTGTTAAGCATTCAGCAGCTGGGTCCACACTGAGCAATCTCACAGGGAGGTTTCCTTTTCGTCTCTAGGTTACTTGCTGCCTCCATGCCATAGAGAAGGAACACACCAGGCTGATTTGATTGAGAAAGGCACATATTGAAATGTTAATTCTACATAAAGTTGAAGGTACATTGGCATAACATGAGGAGACCTTTCCTAGTCGTAGGGTAGTCCCCAAAAACTTGCCAGATACAACACTGGGCATTGCTAAAGCAAATGACCAGGCAGAGGGGAATTTATAACTAAGTGGTGTCAATGTATCAATGGACATGAATGCCCCTTTGCCATGAAATTGGTACATACGGAGACATTTTCATCATGCATTTCTGGGTGTGAATCTATCAATCCATTTTATAATGGTTTTTGTCCATGTGTGCACCAGCTCTCATTTGGGACATGGGTTATCAGACGAGATAAGGAGAAGTTATCCAATATTAAGAGGTTATTAATTTAACCTTCGGTCGCGCCTATTGAAGTCATTAGGAGTTTCTGAGAGAT
This sequence comes from Ascaphus truei, assembly GCF_040206685.1. NCBI lineage: Eukaryota > Metazoa > Chordata > Amphibia > Anura > Ascaphidae > Ascaphus > Ascaphus truei. The sequence goes on along the minus strand of NC_134492.1, from coordinate 12,422,725 downwards.
CAGCCCTGATCAGCAGTATCATAATTTAATGAATAACCCCCATAGTGTATTATAATGGGATATGCCAAATTATGTGCCTGGGACGGCCAATATTTTTCCTGCCCCTCTCCCCCCAAGTGAAGTGTAAGACAACTTAATGAGCCATAAAGTGCCCTATGCCTTGGCACTAACCTCGTCTTTTGGCCTTCTACTGTGGACTGCAGCCAGCACCCACAAGGATGGCCACTACCTAGACCAGGTTTTCACTAAAAACATCTCTCTCTGATTTCTCCATTTCCTCTCTCTGACCATCACCTCACCTAATTTTCTCTCTCTCACGTCTCACTTCTCCCCCGAGTGCTTCCCCACAACAATTAAACTAATTGCTGGAAGAGAGTGCAGGACCTCTGTAACCCTCTAACCTTCTCCTGCGCGATGTCTTACTGCAGGGTCCCTGATCATGGCGCCGCAATGTCAAATGGCGTCATGTTGCCATGACAACAGGACGTTACATGACGCCGTGATGCCATGTGGAGTCACGTTGCCATAACAACGTCACCATAGCAATGGCGTCATGCCGTCACTGTTATGGCAACGCAACGCCATTTGACGTAGCGGCGCCATGATGAGGGTGCAGGAAGAGATGGCGAGGGAGACGGTACGAGGCCCCGGACCACATGTCCGGCACCGAGCCCCGCAATATTCCAAGCCAGCTGTGCGTCTACGTCATGGCAGAGCGAGTGTCACATCTTCCAAAATAAAACTCAGGCGAAAGTGGATTATTTTTCTTTATAAAGAGACCACTATGACTTCATAATGTAAACCATCCACTTTATCCTCTACCATTCAGGTAGAAAATGCAGTTATTTTTTTATACTGGTTTGTCTATCTAGGTTCACATTAACGTGCTGACAAAACCTTGTACATTTTTACATTTTGAAGTAGCAAAGTACCATGCACATGCATTAGTAATCTCCTGCTTGAAGTACGAGAATTCCTTGCTAGACGGGTTTCTAAAGCAGCACTAAAATCACTCCATTTAATCCAAAATTCAGAAACATGTTTAATTGATCAAACTCTAAGGTTTTGGCGTGTTCGTCTGCTACTATTTCAGATGCAGTGATTACAGTAAGCTTCTGACCTTCAAGACTAAAATATTAACTGGGATGTCAACATTTTGTAACATTTCCAAAGCTGTTGACGTATAAACAGAAACTCTACCCAAACCAACTAACTGTTTCTCTAAAAGTGTTCTTAAACCTGCAAAGACCTAGTGCAAACAATAAAACAGTGTGGTGCTGTAACTGTGGAGTTGTGTTAGTAGTGGGTGTGTGTTATAGATTGTGACTCTTTCATTGTCCTTTCCAACGTTTTTTCACGTATTTTATTTTTTATTTCTCAAAAGTTCGCATTGCTCAGAATTTCACCAGTTTTGCATGAATTTAGCGGAAATAGCAGCACATTACGGTATATAAAGGGTCAAATATGGTTTACGAACATACTGATTTTTGCTAAATCGTTTTTTAAAAAAAAGTAGGTAATTTTAACCTCAAACAAATTAAATGTTTCCCATCTCTAGTGTTTGTGCTCATACATAGAGACGTTTACCTAATATATCTGAGTGATACCATATCAGTTTGGTGTGTTTGTGTCACACACATACATATTAAAGTGAATGCCACATTGGATCACAATGACATTGCCCACCTTTGCAGCACAGGTTTAGAAAAACTTGTTAAAATTAAAAAGCAAAACAGAATAGTCCGTGATATCATCCTCATTACATTTATTTGATAAAATAATCCACTTTAAATATGCATTCGCTGCTGGGAACAAGAGCAACTAATGGCAGTACTTTGATTAAGTAGTTAAATCTGGGTTATTTAGCCCTACTTTAACAAAATAAAAAAACCAATAAGTATGCCAACTAATATAATGTTTCAAAATGAGTTTGTAAACATGTGAATCATGGGAGGAGTTTGACTTCCTTTACTTTACCCATTGTGCCGGGTGTCGCAGGGTGTCACTGTGTATCGGGTGTCACCGTGGGTTGGGTGTCACCGTGGGTCGGGTGTCACCGTGGATCGGGTGTTACCCTTTCTCAGCGGGCAATGTGTCCTTTCCTTCTCCTGCTTAGTATTCTAACAAGGAGGTAATGTAACAGCTGGAATATGGGTAGTAGTTATATTGCTTTAAGGATGATTACATTTGTTTAAGAAGAAAATGACATCATTTACAAACTGTTTTGTGAGCCAGGTTGGACTGCCCCAAAATTGGCGCACGTAACATTATTATATAGATGTTGTCTGGTGCAGGTATTTTTTAGCGTGAGTTGTGTTTATATCGTTTTTATATATAGTGTGCGACATATCTTAATGATGAGTAATAGCATCACAGTTTTCCTTTTTTGATGTTATTTATAAAAATTAAGTGCTTCTTGGAGATTTCAACATTTACTAATGTAACTGGACACCCGTTTCTATGAGCAAGATTACATTGCTGAACAAGAAATAACCTCCAGTGTCTGGCGCAAAGAGAAAATAAAGAAATAGAATGAACTTACACTCACCCTGTCTTCTATAATTCAGCTAGCGGTGCTGTGATCCTGCATCTATACAGCTAGGTGCATACAGTAGAGCTGGAAAAGAACATACTAGATCAGCACTCAAAAAATAAATCAGAGAAAATGATAGACTTACGTTGTCCTTTTGGTCTCACCAAGTTTCTTCAAAACGCACCAATACAGAAAAAATATATCAGCACACACAGGGAAAGGAAAAGGTAGCAGGCACACACTGTTATATGTGCACAATAAAGCAACTTTTCAAGGCCTCCTGGCCCTTTCGTCAGGCTTGTTCCTGTCCTTGTGTGTGCTGATTATTTCTCTATTGCTGCGGGTTTTTTTATACATTAAAGAAGAAACTTGGTGAGACCGAAAGGAAAGCGTGGAAAGGAAAGTGTATCATCTTCTTTTGGTTTGCAAAGAAAAAAATAAAACATAGTGCAATCCAATGTGAAAATAATGTGACCCCTTACTCCAATGTAATGATCTCACAAGATGATTTCTTTGTAGAAGTGTGGTATTGTGGCAACAATCAACTCCTGGAAACTCCTCTTTCTTCTCTGTTACTCCTCACTCTCATCCTCTCACTCTCACTCTCCTCCTTATGTGAACTCAAAGGAAGAAAAGCACAAATGGTATAACACTGTTTTAATGTTTTTAAAACGTATAGAAGATGTGTGCTATACACTCACAATATAATGGCTACAAACCAGCATTGGAGGGAACAGCAGAGAAGAAAACAGAGCGACTTGTGTAGTCTCACTTCCGAGGGCCTGGGTTGGGAATACTTCTGCCACACGTGACTTGGTCCTCTTGTCTTGCGGGACTTCGGCCTGGCTCCCTTGCTCGTCTCCAAACACCCTACGTGTTTCGCCGAGGCTTCATCAAGGGTGATGAAAAGCTGCTGCTGCTGCTACCCCTTATATACTCTTGTGCTTCCAATCAATGCTGAATACATAATTATATAAAGAGACAGTCCAAATATAAATACACAAAACAAATTCTTCTATGATCTAACTATAGTGGCATAATGCAGCTTTAAAAGTATAATTGCATACAGTGGAGTGAGAATCATATATATATATATATATATATATATATATATATATATATATATATATATATATATATATATATATATATATATATATATATTATATATATTATATATATATATAATGTTTCTCACAATATAGAATGATTCTATTGAAGACTTTACCGTGCACCCCAAAACTGGAACAACCTACCAGAGACTCTCACATCCAGCACCAGTTTAAGTTCTTTCAAATCTAAGGCTGTCACACATTTTAATTTGGTCTGTAACTGTTTCATACGTCTATAATATATATTTTTTTAACTGTGCATGCAATGTCTTGTATATAATGTATACCCTGCTCATTTATGTAACTGTACTTGTAACCATGTATTATTTGTCTTAACTCTGTGCCCAGGACATACTTGAAAACGAGAGGTAACTCTCAATGTATTACTGCCTGGTAAAACATTTTATAAATAAATAAATAAAATAAATAAGAAGAGAGACAAGAAACATACAATTGCATTGTGTTTTTACGCCCTTGTTGCAACAATACATTGTAAGTAAAATGACACACTGTAATGGCTCACAAAAAACAGCGGAGAACAATACTATGACCCTGTAAGAAATAATCCCCCAGATTCCATAATATGCATACGTACTTAAGCGGATAAAGTAAAACTGATGTTTTAATTGTATCTATTTTGATAGCAGCAGAAAATTGATTGCAACCAAATAGACCCATCATTCTAATCAAGAAAGGAAAGCAAGTCTATATCATTGTTTAATCCTTGAGGAACCAGACTTTTTAAATTATATATCCAATACGTCTCTTTTTGTGACATTGGTTTCATTCTATCGCCCCCTCTTCGATTCTGATGAACCATATCTACTATACCCATGAAAATTTGGTCTTTGCGAGTTATGTTGTTGGAACTTTGTGAAATGATTGGAGACACTATGGGGTAGATCTACAGAACGGACGTCATTTTCCGTCTTATGAGGGTATCCTCAAAGCTAAGGAGATGCAAAAATAACTTCTGTTAGTAATAGTAGCAGCGCTATTTATGGGGGACGTACATGTTTCCGGGACACGTTCCCCAATAATCTGCACATGCGGATTGGTAAAAAGTCTTATTAGCGCACGCCATTTTGGGATTTTAGCATGACCTATCAGGACGCCAATGAACATGTTTCAAATTCAAATAAATACACATTAGAAACTGACAAACTCGGCTATTTCAGCTGGACTGCTGTACTGCTGACATGGCTGAGCAGGTTTCAACCTCAACTGCTGCTTCTGATGCTTGGAGGATCCGCAGCCAGAACGCTACAGATGAGAAGCTGGAAATACTTATACATCGAATGGTGGTTAAGTTCTCCAAATGATTAGGTTCACTCTGCCCCAGGACCAGCACCGCTGAGAAGCAGCGGAAACTGCACAAGTCGCTCTTTTCTGCTCTGTTGTTCTCTCCAATGCTGGTTTTTAGTCATTATATTGCGAGTGCATAGCACACATCTTTTGTACGCATTAAAACAGTATTATACTGCTGGCACATTTTCTTCCTTTGAGTTCACATGAGAGAGGAGTAACGGGGGAGAAACAGGAGGAGTGCCCATGAGTTTCTTTCCACAATACCACGCGTAGACAAAGAAATCATCCTGTGAGTTCATTACACTGGAGTGAGGGAGGACATATTATTTTCCAATTGGATCGCACTGTTTCATTTCCACTTTATGCCGTTGGTTATTTCTTTTGCTACATTGGATTTTCTACTCTTGGGCATGAGAATATCACAACCTCAGGCTTCAGGGAACGTGTTAGAGTTTGTGTGTTAATTGTGGAGTATTCATCACATTGTGGATTGTTTTTTTATGAATGTGTCACTTATTTATTGTAAGCGCAGTTCGGAATTTGTGGGAAGCGCAGTTCGGAATTTGTGGGAAGCGCAGTTCGGGAATTTGTGGAAAGCGCAGTTTGGAATTTGTGGGAAGCGCAGTTCGGGAATTTGTGGGAAGCGCAGTTTGGAATTTGTGGGAAGCGCAGTTTGGAATTTGTGGGAAGCGCAGTTTGGAATTTGTGGGAAGCGCAGTTCGGAATTTGTGGGAAGCGCAGTTCGGAATTTGTGGGAAGCGCAGTTTGGAATTTGTGGGAAGCGCAGTTCGGGATTTGTGGGAAGCGCAGTTCGGAATTTGTGGGAAGCGCAGTTTGGAATTTGTGGGAAGCGCAGTTCGGAATTCTGTCTCACAAGATGACATTGCGGAATCTGTGTGACTGAAGACCCCGTGGCATATTAACTAAGCAGTGCTATGGCATAAGAGTGAGCGGGCCAGAAGGTGTCCTATTGCAGGGGCGCTCAACTCCAGTCTTCAAGACCCCCCTCCCCCCCACCAACAGGTCAAGTTTTTTAAGGATATCCCAGCTTCAACACAGGTGGCTCAATCAGTGGCTCAGTCTTACACTGAGCCACTGATTGAGCCACCTGTGCTGAAGCTGGGATATCCTTAAAACCCGACCTGTTGTGGGGGAGGGAGGGTCTTCATGACATGAGTAGAGCACCCCTGTCTTATAGCATAACATTTCAAAGTAAATATGGCCTTGTCGCAGTGTAGAGGAAACAATGAAGGTACGTCTGAGTACGGTTTTTATTCATCTAGAAAACAAATCAGCTTTGTATCAGCATATAAAGGGTTAAATCATATAGTCTCTTAGTTGGGCGATTTCGTGGGGGTCCTTACTGCCTTCTGATCAGGGAGTGATGTGGGCTTTGGGACCCATGTTGGCACATCCTAATATGGTTCATAAGTGACAACAATCACAAATCGTTCAAACTGCTTACATTTCAGGTTCCAGGTGATGACCAGTGGTCCCTGTGTGAGTGGTCTCCTCCTCAGGAGCCTATTCTATAAACTTCGATAACTAACTCATCAAGCTTTTTGAGCAGTTCCCGAACGATTGGGCAAGGTTATTATTCAGAAAGCTCTGATGACCCGCCAAACTCGTTTGGGAAGTGCATCTCCCCGAGTGGTAGCGCTCATGCTCAAACACACTGAGCGAGTGCTGAAAAACAGCTCCAACTGGCGTTTTTGATTAACTCACCCTATTCTAGTACCTCCGATGAGATCACCGAGGCTCTCGGCTAGCGAGCTCCTTGCAAATTTCATCTCACCACCCCAAGTGGTGAGATGGGATTTGCAAATAGGACTTAGAATGTATTTTTTATTTTTATTGCATTGGATTGAAGCTGGGAGTCTCCGGAGCTGATACACATTAATACCAGCTCCGGAGACCCCCTGCTTCCATCCTATGTAATAGAAATACATTTACAGGCAGCTTCATTACCTTAGCAGGTAACCGCTAAGGTAATGAAGGGGTTAAACACCATTGCCCAGTTTATTGGGGTTAGCGGGGGTGGGTGAAAGTGGTTTTTGGCCCATGGTGGGGGTTTATGAATACCGGGAGGGTAGCGGGAGGAGTTAACCCCTTCATTACTTTAGCGTTTACTACCGCTAAGATAATGAAGGGGTTAACCACTCCCGCTGCACATCCGGTAGGCATAGACACCCACCATGGGCCAAATATCACCTTCACCCACCCCCACTAACCCCAATAAACATTAAAACCAAATACTAGCCAATACACTCATTGATTGCCAGTGTAGCTTCCTATACCCTCAATGAAAGCAAAGATAATCCTAATGGCAATGAATGGGCACCCCCCACTCCCAACACATACTGTACAGTAATGGGCAAAATTACTATTATCCAGACCTGGATAATAGCTCATTTGCCCATTAACAAGAAAGCATTATCCAGCCAGCATTAAGTAAATTAAAGTTGCACTTAACCATGCCAGGATGAAGGCTGTCCTCGTCTTTCTCCTCATCTTCCACCCCGTCCTCTGTGGCAGCAACATAACAATAAAAAAACAAACTAATGGCCACTAACCCCTTAATCACCTTAGCGGTTAGTAACCGCTATAGTAATTAAGGGGCTAACCACTCTCCCCCGCTACCCACCCAGGATGCCTAACCACCCTCCCCGGGGCAACTATCCCCACCCTCTACCCATTGATTGGAATAGTGGTACACCATGCCCATATAATAGGGGCATGATTTGCCACTATGGCAGGCAATGGGCAACCTAAAAAAAAAACAAGCACCAAAAATACACAACAAGTAAAAAACCAAGCGCCAATAATACACAACATCGAGTGTCGAGTGGTTTAGATTCAACGGCAGCTGGAATTCCCTATAGCATTTATACGGAACTGGCGAATGCTCACATATTTAATAAACTCAACAGATTTTAAAAACTACTTAACATAACGGTTGTCCAACTTTGAGGAGGATAGCAAACTTCTTATAGATGTGTACTGGGAAACGTCAAAAGCAGTGTTATGGGGGACACATAATTGCATATACATCCAAAAAAGCAAAAATGCTTAACACTAAGGTTAAAGTATTACATCTTCTAAAAGAGGCACAAAAATTACAAATTGAGTAGAGAATTAAAAAATGTACCTAGAAATCAAGCAAATTTATGAAATTCTGCTATCAGAAATGCCACAATTGTAATTACTCTACCCCCAAAATATATATTTTTAGATGAGGCAATAAATCAGGCAGATTATTGGCAAATCAAACAACAATAGAAACAACAAAATTAGTCGTCAGATTTCAGCAATTTCCACAAAAGAAGGGATAAGGACAGTTGACTCCAAAAAATATATATAAAACGTTCCAAAAATATGATACGAATCTTTATGCAGAGGAACTAGGTAATATAAACTGGAAGAAACTGTTCTAAAGTACAGTAGACTTATCTTTCTCAAACTCAATTGACAGGAAAAGGAAAATTATGAAACAAATCGATGACAACATTAGAAATACAAGGGACAATAAAGAGACGAAAAAACAACAAATTCCCAGGTCTTGATGGCATTAATGTAGAATAGAGCAAAATCCTAAACCCAGCTATAGCGTAATTCCTCTCAAAATGTTATAATGATATATATTAACTACTCAAGAAGCTAGTAGGGACTCCAAGCTAAGAAAATCAACATTCTTTTCAAATCTGGCAGACCCAGAACTAGCAGCAAATTAAAGAGCCATTTCCCTCTTCCAACAAGATTTTAAAATTCCCAAGGAAGCTAAATGCAAATAGAATTAAAACGGTTCTTCCAAAACTAATCAATCCATAACAAACAGGCGTTGTACCTGGCAAACAATTAGTACGGAGTATTACAACCACGATAGCAACTATTATAGCAACAAACAGATTGGAGAGTAACATAACAAAAACATAAACCAAGCATATACCGTAGTAGTACATTTAGACACAGAAAAAGCACTCGACACGATTACATGACCATATCTAATTAAAATACTTAACACACAAGATTTTGGAGAAGGGTCCTTATCCATAATACTTATCAGTTAGATTGTAAGCTCTCCGGGCAGGGATTTCCTTTCCTGTTCTGTTGTCTGATTTTGTTTGTTCTTATTTTATTATAATTGCCTGTATTATCTTTTTGTAAAGCACTGAGTACATTTTGGGTGCTATATAATAAAGATATACATACAATTAAAACAATATATAAATCACCTTAAGTATTTGTTACAGCAAACCGTCTACATTTTAAGACGTTTACATTACAGAGAGGGATGAGACAAGGATGCCCATTGTCACCACTATTATTTGATTTAGCATGAGAACCTCTTTTGAGGCACTTAAAGGATATGAAAGATTTTGAGGGACTAAAAATGACAAGATGGAACTTAGATTTGCAGCATTTGCGGATGGCATGCTAGTTATATCAAAGCCACACAGGGTAATCCCCCTTAAAAAAATACAAAAATTCAGTAAAATATCAGGCTTTAAAATAAAATAAAACTTTGAGAAATCTGATGCAATGCCCCTTACCAAAGTAGCTAAGAAGCGGTGAAAAGAGAAATTTACTTTCAAGTAGACAAAGGGACCAATCAAGTTTTTGGGAATATACATTCCCAACAACATCACCCTATACTCACTAAATATAGAACCAATAATTAGCAAGATTTTACAAGACTTACTCAGATGACATCATTTAAATATATAATTTAGTGAAAGATGCCATTTTATAAACATGACAATATTCCTTAAGATCCTATACATTTTCCAAATGCTCGCACTGATTTTCCGAGATTGGAATGGGAAAAGGCTAAATAAAGCATTCCAAATCCTCTTTATCTGGAAGTAGGAAAAATCTATAATTGGCTTAATTAAGCTGCAACAAACCAAAGCTAATGGTGGGATCCATTTCCCTACATTAAAAACGTACACTACCGAGGCACTTGTACAATATGCGAAAGACTGGATAAATTATACAAATAATTTACATTGACTTACCTAGAACAACAATTACTTCCTGATGTGTTTGGCATATCTCTTAGGCTGAGTCCATGGTGACTCAGCCCGTGCGGAGGTTAGCGCGCCGTCCGGGGGCATGTCAGGGGGTGGGCCAGTGACATCACGGAGCTGGTTCGCCCTCATTGGGCAAACCGCTCACGTGACCGGCCCAGCGCTCCCATGAGCGCGAAAATGTAAAATTTTCATAAGACACACGCTTCCGCACGCTTGCGGAAGTGTGCGCGAGCCCCTGCTAAAGCCGCTCTCACTGCGGCTGCAGGGGCTCAGTGCCGAGCAGCAGCGCGCCTCAGCATGGGTCAGCGCCTAAGCATTTAGGCGCTGACCATGCCCGAGGCCTTACACCTCGTCCCCAGTGAACACGATGGCGTGTGTGGTGCAAACAAAGAGACGGCCCTCTATGAGGCTGGCCTCAGTCAGTGCGTGTGCGCACATGCACAAAGCGCAATGCCGTGGCCACATTTTCTAAAGACAAGAAATTTGTCTTTTTGACAAGGCGGCCGAGCGATGGCTACATAATGGCGGAGGTTCAGCCAATGAGGGCGAACTAGCCGTGTGATGTCATGGCCAAGCCACCACCCCCCCATCGTGAGCAATCAGAAGTCCACTGATCACTGAAGAAACGGGTGGACGCGCCGCCAGGCGCTCCAACGTGCGCGCACTGACTGGGGCCATAGCCTTGGATGTCACCCTAAGAAACCCTGGGAGAAGAAAAGGGAAATCCTACTATTTAGTACATGCAAAGCGTGGTTTATATTGCATAAAAATGGATATATCTCTACATTTGCCTTTTGTGAAAAACACACGGTTTTAGCGAGGTTAGGCAGATTACCCGTTCATATACTCGGGTTCAAGAAGTATTCAGAGTTTCAATGACATTATACACATGTTACCAATTAGATTGTAAGCTCTTCGGAGCAGGGACTCCTTTTCCTAAATGTTACTTTTATGTCTGAAGCACTTATTCCCATGATCTGTTATTTGCATTATATGTTATTTATATGATTGTCACTTTATAACAAAACCTTTTGCAATAAAAACCATAAAACAAAAAGGACAGTCAGATTGTTTCCAATTGGGCTCATTTTTTAAGATAAATTTGGTTCTGTTTTTTTGCTCCAATTTTGTCCTAGTTTTGCAATCAGGAGATTTTTGATAAATAGGCAGCATCTGTAATTAAAATAGGGAACTTACTTGGCTTATGTATTCATTCTAAAGAGCCAACAAATAGCGCTCATAATGACACAAAAAAAGACGACCTAATTTTCTCTGTGAAAATCACTTAGCAAAAATTCACAGGAACTTACATCGATATAATATTCTAAAGATCAACGCTTAAAGGAGCAATTCAAGCAATATTCTACGTGTTTAAAAAAAAAAATTAATACTACAGAACGGATTTAATAATACTTTCTACCTTTTTTTTAAATTCCATTTTAATTACACTTTGAATGAGTTTTAATTTACTGATAATCCTTTGATTTCTATAGAAGGGTTTAAACACTTTCTCAGCAGTGCAAGATCTTTGCAACACTTTCCTGTTTGTTATCATTTGTTGCCAATATTCCCAGCAGTCTGAGCTGTAAACTGTAACAATAGATACTATTACTTTAGTACTATAAAACTACATTGTAGCTGCTGAGTTACACTGACTGAAGGATTGATTTGAAACTGAAAGTTCAGTGAACTCTGGGCAGCACTATCTTTGCTAATCGATCGGCAGCTTAGCAAATTCTTTTTCAATAAAGGTAATCAAAGGCTGCATATATTAAAAGAAAAAATATATTTTAAATATATATATATTTTTAGCTGCTTGTATTGCCTCTTTAAGCATCCAATGTGACGAGCCACGTATCCTGGAAAGTATCCAGTGATTTTGTTTACAATTTCTGCTTGCAGGCGTATTTATTTTTAATTTTGTCTAGCCACCCAACGCCAGAGACAAGTGGCTTAAGCCAGCTCCAAACAATTACTTTTGGGCCTTGTAATGCAAGAAATAATGATTACCCTTCTGGGTGATACATACTGTACAATCTGTGCATGAAAGTTTCAGAGATGGCGTGGGTTAGAGATTGTCTTGTATTTGTCCAAGATCTGCTCATTGTTTTCCAAATCTGTTATTTCGTCTGTCCGTTGGTTCAGGTTTTGTTGCAAGACATCTGTTTGATTTTTAATTAGTTGAACATTGATTGTAATAAGTGGCGGGTCCTGAGGTTTCTCAGTGTGTGTGTAACTCACTTGTCTAGTTTCTCATCTCTAAATCCCAGGAGGCGTTTGTTAGTAGAGATTACCAGTGATGTACGTAGCATGCAATGTATACAAACATTTCTGTTTCTAAGATGTTTGAATATCTGATCTGGGATCATTGAAAATGGTGTAAATGTGACTCATTCCTATTCTCCTAGAAATTAAAAGGAAGCTTAGTGAAAATTCCTCATTGACCTAAATAGTAGGTAAATTAGAAAGATATTCTTGTTAACATTAACATATTTATTGTGTATTTCGAGCTGTAGTACTATTACTTAGCTATATATTTTCTGTTTTGTCGAGCCGTGATGTCAGTGGCCTAAATCATTATTTTGGGTGGCAGCAGGCTGCCTGTAGTTTTAGACCATTGTTATTCTGTTATAGTTCATATTTGTAAATTGGCTGTTGATTAAGCATTGTGGAAATGCTAAATTGTCATTTCTTTCACCATGTTTCTCTGCATTTGTTTTCCCAAACACGATATTAAAAAGTGTATTGACCAAAGTGAAATAATTTTCATTATATTTTATCTTCTTCTATCACTTCTGACTTTGGAAATTAATTCAGAGTCAGATCTAAGCTGAAAATTCAGACTTTTAGCTCAGGGGTGCTCAACCCCGAATCCTCAAGCCGCCCCCTCCACCTGTGCTGAAGCTGGGATATCCTGAAAATCTCACCCGCTGGTGGTGGGGGCCTGAGGACTGGAGTTGAGCCCCCCTGTTTTATCCCAAGTTATTCTATTACGCAAACTATTTCTGAAAATAATGCTGTTGCTGGTCAATTAAAGTCACCTGTAAATTTGCGTACTATTCCGAAACAATAAAGAGCCCGGGGGAGATATCTGTCTATTTTGTGCTGATAAGAAGGACTTTTTTTTGCAGTTGCTTACATCCTTCCTTCCACTAATATTAGTAATTACGCCCTGTCTATTGTAGTTATGGCGGTTTAATGCCTGTAAACTTGTCTCATTTCCAGGACACTCTGTCATTACACTGACCCAATGTTGTTCTTACTTGTTGTGCTGGCGAGTCCTTCACTGTCCATACCCTACGTCTGGTCAAGGGATTCCACCCCAAACCTGGTTTTGCTATTTCTGTTACAATGCGTAATGGGTCTGATTCCTGGATATGCCAAAACATGAAAGAGACTATGTATACAGAAAAGTTATTTGGAAATGAATTAAAGTGCATTGTATTAAAAAAAAAATCTTCACCTAAAATCATTAGCAGCAGACGTTGCGATGTCATTATTCACGTCCCTACATCTGGCGCACATGTTCTTTTTCTTTGTATGGTGTGTGTTACGTTCATACTTATGAGTGCATTAAGAATTGTCTGTGTATTTGTCCTTTACTCCAACAAAAACTTGATGGACAATGTTGACGCATATATGGAGCACATAAGTTGCGCATACATGAAGTATAATGATACATATCAATACAGATAAACATACATATATACATATAATTTACATATGTGCACCACAGACAACAGCCAAACTCTGCGTCATTTTTCATTTGTATAAGTTGAAGTTGACACACCGCGTGCAACACACACATTGTTTTTATACATTGGAGCACGGAAACGCACAGAAACACACTAACTTGCTATGCTTACGGGGTCTAGGTATTAAGAAAGTGGTCTGCGTTAACGCATTCATGTAAAACAAGTCATTTTTTGAGGGGGTCTGAAATGCGATATATTTATTCCGAGTATTTCTACTGTTGTAAACTTTTCGCGCCCCGGAAGAAGTCGCAGGAAGCGACGAAACATGCAGCATGTCTGGTCTCTGCCGATAGCATCTACATAAGACTTACCTGTAGATACACCAAGCACTGCTTAATATATTTTTTGTGCTGTTCACTCAGCCTTAATCCGAGGATATGCATCTCTGACGTGATACACCCATTTAAAGAGGTGTCGGCACTGCCACAGGGCAGTGCTCTCTGCAGCTGAGGTACACACTACCATACCAATACTGCTATACAAACACCTGTCCCGCTTTTGGGCGGGAGAATATCTGCGCTCCTGGACATGGTACACTGCTGAGCCGCCAACCCCACTCCTAAAAGTGGCATGTTGCCAACTACCGAGCACTGAGGCTCACCACACCTACTGATTAGTTTTTCAGCGTTTACAGCACTGCCATTCACTATCTAAACAGTGATCTGTCTAACGACACTCACCAAGAGGCGCTGCTATACAAACACTTGTCCCGCTTCTGGGCGGTAAAATATCTGCGCCCTTGGACGCGGTACACAGCTGAGCCGCCAACCCACTCCAAAAAGTGGCTTGTTGCCAACCACCGAGCGCCGCGGCTCACCACACCTACTGATAAGCTTTCCAGCGTGTACAGCACTGCCACTCACTATCCTAACAGTGATCTGCCCAACAACACTCACCAAGGGGCGCTGCAAGTGGCACGGGGACAGTCTCTACTCTGTCTATACACCGTGAACCACTGTCCAGGCACCGATACAGATCGGGTCTTGACACATGCGCAACGTGACACTGACTCTATACTATAATATACTATAAGAGCCTTTTAGAAATAGTATGCCAGGTGAAAGACTGACTACACTGCTGTACTTACCAGACCACCAATAACTTGGACACACAGCTATACAACTCTACAGGTGACCTCTAGCCAAACACTACACCCCTGAACACAGCGGCCAACCACGGGCCGAGCTTAGACGTACATGATTTTAACTGTACCTTGTCTAGCAACACTCACCAAGGGGCACTCCGCAAGGGGATAGGCAACCAGTCTCGATCCGGCCTGCACACTGCTATTCACTGAACAGATAGCGACACCAACGGCGTTTCGCGCATGCGCAATGGGATCCTGACTCTCAGACTCCAGAGCCACTAGGGAGGGTATGCCAAGTACAAGACAGTACACCTCGCTGTACTAACTACAAAAACTTTGGCTATATCAGAGAGTCAGTATAGGTCATGCCCTAGGCTGATACAGCGCACCCCATTAGTGCAATACGGATACCCCTACACACCTAACATCTGCAGTGTCAACTAGCGTGTCAGTACCTTTAGGGACACTCGCAGTACAAGACAACCAGTACGTCCTCACCATCCACGCTCTCCATTTATCAGAGCCACTACTATCTGAACAATCTATCAAGAGATGCATTCAGATAAAGTCACTAACATTTGCTACACTCTGAGCAACAACCATTCCACTAGTAACTAGGACCTTATTTGGTAACTAATATCTATAGTTTGGTTTGCAGTAGATCATTAGACCACTGAGTGTCTATTTGTAACACAGTATATCAGTGGATACAAACAACATATACTTTTTTTATTACATTTTTATTACACTTTCACGAATAAATATCACGAATAAATAAAATTAATTTATTATACACACATGTTTTCACCCCTGGCCACTTTATTCTATAAAGGTCAGCAGTGCGCCTAATAAAAGGGATTCTTTGTGTGCCTTCCTTGACACATCTCCATATCTGCATTTACCCACTCCCTAGGCAGCACGCATCCACCATCAAGGGGTTTGAGCGAGGTCCCTCTCGGTTTTCTATTAGTAAACTTTTTCGCGCCCTGCGCTAGTATTCTGCGCTAAAAACCCACTTATGCCAGCTGGAAGGTGACAGAAAACCAACGCAGAAAACCGCCAAGAAAAGTAATACAAGTCTCACATTCCTGAATATATAGACCGGGCCAATGTGGGAATGTAACCCCGCCCATACATAGAGAGATCGGGTTTTATGTCGAAATCACTCATAGCGATGCTGAAATGGGCACCAATACAAATGTTGGAACTTCTGTAGAATTAGGTTGGTTTGCATTGATTTTGGTGCAGCTTTTGTTCTATTGTATCAGGAGTGAGATGAGTACAGTATGTAGGAACCCAGCTATGTCACGTTTACTGTATGTCCCCAAAACACACTGAGCCAATCTGCTCTTCTTCAGCACCTGATTATTAAAGGCTGTTACTGTGGGAGTAATTTGTTCAGTCAGACTCTGGTAGTATTCTGCCTCTAACCCATCTGTACTTGATGCATTGCCTATGTCAACTCGTATGTATGTCATTGCTGGTTTAGAAATAGGTGCAATTAACCCCTTTGCTGCACTGCATTGCACAACCTGTGTTGCACGCCTTTCTAGCAGTAAATGAGTTTGCAGTTACTGTGAATAGGATTTCATTTTTATTTTCTTGCAGAGCCTTGTTTGTATTGTATCACAGCTTGATAACTTTGCTTTTATTCCCTCTGTTTTACAGTCTTTAAAGCTTTTACAAACGATTGTTACCCATCCTGACATCCTCCTATTCTCTGCCCCACTTTACAGCTCAGAGTATTCATTTATACGAGTACAAAGCAAGAATATGCGGGGGTGGAACGTGAAGAGATTGGAAACATGACATAGAGAGCAATACTCAATGTTACCCATAGGAAATATATTTTTTCTCAGAGCTTACAGTCAGGTTCACGGTGAATTGATGGGTATTTAAAGGGGCAATCCTTTCTAGGAACAAAATAAACGAATGTCAGTGACATGATTAAGGGTTTACATCTAGGGGATTGATGCCTTTTTACCCAAATCTGACACCTTTTAAGTATTTGTTAACATTAGTAAACATGGTGAGCTGAGATTTGGGAGGGGTTTGATTTCCTCTGGCTGCTCTCTGTCATGTGATGTAACTCTGCAAGTGCTTGCAAGCCAGATCCCTCCCCTCCTATCTGCCCTTCCTCATCTTTATAGGTTCTCTAATAAGGGCAGGTTGGGCTAAGGGCAAACAAAACACTCGATGGACAAACATTCCCATTCAAATGCCACAAACAAAACACTCGATGGACAAACATTCCCATTCAAATGCCACTAACACAAGTAATTAATTTAATTAAAAAAATGGACTAACAAAGATTAGAGAGTGGAAGCATATTAGTGCCTCAACTCTCCAACTAGTAGCTCATTTTTCAAAAGCACTCCAGGGCAGTTAAAACTTAGCATTTAATAGATATCTGACTAAAATAAAATCTACACACAAATTGATGATTATAAACACACAATGTAATTAAAAAGGAAGGGTGATGGGGAGGCAGGGTTGGGCTCAGGGTTTATAGCACAGATGAAAATTGCCTAAAGGCAGAAATAGGCTAAATAAACACCTTGAGTCACCTATTATTATAGGACATAGAGTCTCATGATTGCCCACAATGATAAAGATTCATCAACAATTGTAGACATACATATGTTGTGCGGCATTTAGCGTAGCATACCGATCAAGCCAACCTGAAATTGTAACGTGTAGCACCAAACAGTGATATGCCTGTTATTATACTGATATTTTAAATCAATAAAACATAATATTTACACTGTAGGTACAACACAATATCAGGTTGGTGGTACGTGGATTGACTCTACGCCAAATGACGTTAATATACACAGCGCAAGGATCACTAGAATACAACTGCAACTGAATGCAATTATCACGGAATTCAATTATAGCTTAGCACGCTTCTGGGAAGGAAACGCGTAGGGCGTTCGGCATGTTGACATCACGAGGGAGGAACTGATGGGAGTCTGGTATTGTTGTTACATGGTGTCCCTGGTTTGATTGCCATAGATTTATTTCTTCTAGCTATTTGCCTCGCTATTTGCCTCGCTATTTGCCTCGCTATTTGCCTCACTTGTGCTGCTGGTGATCACATTGTATGCTGTGCATATGGCAGATGCAGTTCCATTCCTATCAATACTATTCATTAGGATGATCTGGTGCCTTGCATTGATACACTAATTCATTGTGTCTCAGGTTTGATAGCAACAGACTTACTCCTTTTAGCCATCTGCCTTACCTTTGCTGCTGGCATCTATACTGTATGTTGTGTATTTGGTAAATGCAGTCTTATTGTTACTAATGCTATTTATTAGGAAGGTCTAGTGCTTTGCATTTATACACTGATTCACTGGTTACATTGTTTAATGGCAGTGTAAAAAATATAGACTGTATCATCACACATTGAAGTATTGGTCACGAATTTTTCCCAGAAGCGTGCTAAGCTATAATTGAATTCTGTGATAATTGCATTCAGTTGCAGTTGTATTCTAGTGATCCTTGTGCTGTGTATATTAACGTCATTTGGCGTAGAGTCAATCCACGTACCACCAACCTGATATTGTGTTGTACCTACGGTGTAAATATTATGTTTTATTGATTTAAAATATCAGTATAATAACAGGCATATCACTGTTTGGTGCTACACGTTACAATTTCAGGTTGGCTTGATCGGTATGCTACGCTAAATGCCGCACAACATATGTATGTCTACAACTGTTGATGAATCTTTATCATTGTGGGCAATCATGAGACTCTATGTCCTATAATAATAGGTGACTCAACTTGTTTATTTAGCCTATTTCTGCCTTTATTAATTTGAGGCAATTTTCATCTGTGCTACACACCCTGAGCCCAACCCTGCCTCCCCATCACCCTTCCTTTTTAATTACATTGTGTGTTTGTAATCATCAATTTGTGTGTAGATTTTATTTTAGTCAGATATCTATTAAATGCTAAGTTTTAACTGCCCTGGAGTGCTTTTGACAAATGAGCTACTAGTTGGAGAGTTGAGGCACTAATATGCTTCCACTCTCTAATCTTTGTTAGTCCACTATTATCAGCTCATCAGTTGCACCCAACGTCCTACTAGGCGTTTAAGGGCACATCCATTATCACAATTATTCAATCACTCTAGTGAGCTGTATATTTAGTTTTTTGGTTTTATATAAAAAAAATGTAAGCAGCAACATTTTCGCTATTAGCATGGTTACATTTCATTATGGAATTTAAAAAAAAAATGTTTTCTGGGATTGCACCTTTAAGATATTTGTTTAAAAATGTATTTTGTAGCACCAGAGTACAAGATGAAAAGCACAGTTACTGAGAAGGAAAAAAGACAAAAAAGACACAGCACAAAACGCTCATAGTGATATAAATTTTAGTTAAATAAAAAACCATTAAAAGGTGAGTATTCTACATGCATCAAATTAGATCAAATAGGGCATATCATGTGACAAGACATGAGTTACCGAACACCAGGCTGGTAGTTGGTCCGGACCGGAGAGACGCCGTCGGTTGTCTCATACAGGTAGGTTGGCCCCTCTCACAAAGGCATAATTGATCGTCCTGGTCATCAGGGTCACATCAGGTGTTCCGTCCAAGGCTTTGGTGTAGGATAACACTCCAAAAACAGGACCCCAGGTTTCCGGTGTAAAGGAGTCCCAAATAGTCCCGTATTACCAGAGAGTACCTTCGCCTCGCCACAGATCACAAGGACAGGAAAAGTCCATAAACGGTTAAACCGCAGAGGTAATTGAAAGTGGGGTAGTACCAGTACTGCAATAGTATACCGTTCAAGACCTTGAAGCATACACTAGTGTTGTAAAGGCTGCCGTGCGTGATGACACTTAGTGCGCCATATACTCGCCCGAAATAGGGAAAATAAGTATATCCGGCAGTAGATTAGATCAACACAGTGCTATTGCTGTAAATAATCAGAGAGGTAGCAAGTTATACTCGAAACATCCTACGCGTTTCGTAGCAGCAAGGCCACTTCATCATTGATTATTTATAGCAATAGCACTGTATAGCAATATATTGGTAATAACAAATAGCAACCCCGCACTCAAAAATACTTAAGTCAGAAATACTTCAAAATAGTATATTTTACTCATAAATATGAGAATAAAAGTGAAATACTGTGCAATGTAAGCATACAGATAAGAGAGCAAGCAAACATAGTGTGAACAGGAAGGACAAACGAATAGGGAAAAATAAGGGGAAAAAAGGAAAAATAAGAAAAAGTAACACAATAATATTCACAAAAGTGCCAAGGTGGGGGGGCGGGCAACATTAACGTTTCAGGGTAATAACCCCTTCTGGCCCATTCCTACATGCAAAACATGTAGTACTTTCCTCAATCAGATAAAAAAATTATCAAACAAATTCTAATCCGGAGTTTCAAACGAGAAAATACTGATACTTAGGCTTATTTCTTGTGCTTCAGGCAATATACTATTTTGACGTATTTCTGATTTAATTATTTCTGAGTGCGGGGTTGCTATTTGTTTCAATATACTGTAGTTTTAATGATTGTTGACAATGTGCAAAACGAACCATGACAAATCCAACAGCATATATATAACGTATACTTCTTTTCTTAGAGGTCTAAACATCCCTAAAGTTTCTGCATCTACCTCCTCACAACATAATTGCTTCTATCAAAAGCGTTGAAACCGTTCTTGAATAGAAAATGTGTATGGGCAATCAGTGTCATATATAATATGTGCAGATAAGAGGTAAAAGTGCCCCTTAGGGAAAGGAACCATTTAAGAAATCATCCTCAACAAGACATCTGTGTTGGGTAGTCCCAATGCCCTCTTGTGAAAAATTTCCCATCCATCTATGGTATATAAATCCAGAGCACAGACACAGGTATCAAAGGGGTTAATACAATAATAAACACTACCTACCCCCCTTGGTCGCCTTAGTGGCTAGTAAAGCAATGCCTTGCAATGCTTTAGTAACCGCTAAGGTAAGCAAGGAGTTAACCTCTACCACGGGAGGCCGGGGTAATTACCTCCTTCACCCTCCCCCCAAAACAAACCTAACACCTGGCCTATATAGTAATGGGCAATAGCCAGATTAGCTAAATGTGGCTAATAGGCCATATGACCATTCAAAAAAAATATATACTAAACAAAACAATCACAAAATAAATTACCTTAAATCCATTGATTGTCACTGTGGCACCTATACCCTCACTGGTGGACTATATAGCCACATTGGCAATCAATGTTGACCTGTAAACATTTTTTTTGATTACTTACCCCAGCCGGGATAAAGGCCGTCCTCATCTTCCTGACTGAAGCCACCCGTAACAAATCCAATAAAAGAGCCAATGCCGAACTATAAAAAGCACCCCAAAAAACAATCCAACAAAAACCTATTACAAATGCCTCCAAGACCAAATGGCCCAAAAAATCTAAAATTGAAAATAAATCCAGGCCTAATGGCCTATTTGTAATCCATAGCCATCCTTGCTTGACAACGTTGGATCCTCAAGTTGCCACAAAGCCCACAATCCTCAGTTGATAGAAGAAGAATCTTTAGTGAGTATTTCATTTATTTCCTTCAAACCTGTCTTCTTCTTTATCTTCTGTCACCGGACGTGGCCTCTTCAGCTTCTTTCTGGCTTCTGAGATTGCCAAGCCTTACATAGGGCCAGAGATGTCAGACGGCCAGTCACATGGTATATCAACCATTCGGATTGGTTGATGTACCATGTGGTACCCTCAATTTTGGCTATTGGACATTAGTCTACAGGGGGGTGGGTATGTTTGGGGAGGAGGGGGTTAAGAATGATGGGTGTAGTTTCACCGGGGTGGGTGGTTAGGCTTCCGGGGGGTGGTAGGAGTTAAACCACATGGTTATCTTAAAAGTTAATAAAGCATTACATGGCAATGCTTTTCTAGCCACTAAGCTAACAGAGCGGGGTAGGTAGTGTTTTTTTTAAAATTATTTGTTAGGTCATATTTTTTTATTATTTGTTACTTAGTGTTTATTTTATTATTTGTTAGGTAGTGTTTATTTTATTATTTGTTAGGTCGTGTTTGTTTTATTATTTGTTAGGTCGTGTTTATTTTATTATTTGTTAGGTAGTGTTTGTTTTAATACCTTTGTTTTGTTTTAGTTGAAAACAGTCTGATTAGCCATATTTAGTGGAGGGGGTGAAGGGAGTAGTTCCCCTGTTGGTACAGGTTATCCACTTTGTTACGATAGCAGGTAATGCTTTACTAGCCACCAAAGTAGTCACAGGGGGGTGGGGCGGGGGGGATTAGGTAGTGTAGTTTAATATTTATATTATCTCCTTTGAGGCCAGATAGTCATGGAAAACCATGGCTACTTGACCTCTTGGACCACCAACGGGTTAACATGTACTGTAATGTATTTAAAGTTCTGTTTTACCACCTCTTTCAGGTTGATTAACTTATCTTTATACTGAATTCTTAGTGTGGAACATGCGCTCCAATGACGTGTCCGTTATACGTACAAAATTATGCTTGTCAATAATTGATCCACAAACACCATAGGGGGTAAAAGGTTTGAAGCAAGAATTCTGTGGTATGGTATCCTTAATGGGGACCTATACTCCCTGAAGGAACTGAACAAAGGAGCGGAAACTCCCTGCTCAGAACCTCATTGGGATGGGCCCTGGAACACTATTAAACCACAAAGCATATCATCTTGGATTACGTGTATATATATATTTATATAAAATGGGCAATATATTGGACATTTTATACATAGGAAAGATAGGCCAACTGCCTGGGGCAGGTGAAAAAAAAAAACTGAGGTATTTCTGTCATTAATCCTGTTCCCATAAATATCAGAACGTAATGTATGAGCGATAATACGAAGAAAAAAAAGACGGTATTAGCCTTTTTTTTTTACTGGTGCAGCATAAAGAACACATTTTTGGGGGAGGTAATACTGCATTTTTTGCTTATTGCAGTTTGATGTATCCGGGCCTTAGTCCTGTGTTCATGGAAGCTTTTATACTAACATATTGCAAACATTAATTTGGTTGATACACACACACACACACACACACACACACACACACACACACACACACACACACACACACACACACACACACACACACACACACACACACACACACACACACACCCTTGCCTTGAACATGTATGCTATAAAACTTGCTTATGAGAAGGTGTAATTCCTCTGAGCAGATTTGTAAAGTGTAACATAAACCAAATTCTGTTTAGCAGCTAATTATAAGGATGCGCAAACACATCATCTGTCTATGCTCAGAACACTAAATTACATCTAGTAATGCAGCGTTAACACCTAGTGGTGAACGGAGTGCTGGGAATGACATCATTGTTGCCCTGGGTAACTAACAACATCCTCCTGACAGCCTGGTGACAAAATCCAACCTCTTGTGACTGCATTAAAAAAACTGGGATGTGATTCAACTCCCACTTTCTTATTCAATGTCCATGTGGCAATGCTGTAGACAGAATGTTAAAAAAAATCTGCAACACGGTTGGAATCTGTGCTGGCAACTGGCAAGAACATTTTGTAATAGAAACACAGGCCCTCATTATCCTGCACAATCTTTTATTCCTGTTCTAGAGCTCTATATGATTTAACACGTTATGTTTCCCTCCCAGGTTTGTCAATGAAAGGGCAGAGGTTCTCCAGTCCTCAAGACCCCCCCCCCCCCAACAGGTCAGGTTTTGAGGCTATCCCAGCTTCAGCACTGGTGGCTCAGTCGAAGTCTGAGCCTCTGATTGAGCCACCTGAGCTGAAGCAGGGATAGCCTTGAAACCTGTCCTGTTGGGGAATCTTGAGGAGCCACTGACGTAAGGGCATGGTCAACTGTGTTTCAATTATATTGATTGTCCAACCACAGAAATATACGTCCTACTATGGTAACCCACAGTTGCCTTTGAAGCCCATGATTTTGCTCCCAAGGAACATAAGTAGCATTGCCCATAGATATACTCACTTGACCCTGTGTTTTGGTTTTGTCTCTAAAATATTTTCAGGTGTTGGTTCTGGTTTTGCCCAATGTCCCTTGGTTTTGGGTTTGGTTCTGGTTTCGAATTAATGAAGAAAGTGTGACACTGAATTGGACAGCAGAGAAGAACCATTTGGCCCACCTTGTCTGCCTATTTCTTCTCTATGGTAAAACTGCAACACCCTATTGATCTATGGCTTTCTTTGATATTTAAGATAACTGTATGCCCATTCCAAGCAGTTTTTAATTCCATTATTGCATTACCACCTACCACCACTGCTGGGCGACTTTTCCATGAATCCACCACCGTTTCCGGATTGTCAACCCTGTTGCACATCTTTGTGTTATCTGCAAAAAGGCCTAATTTTACCATATGTATGTCACTAATAAAGATATGAAGAGTACCGGTTCCAATACATATCCTGGAGGTTCTCCGCTGGTAACTTTGCCCTCCTATGAATGGACACCGTTTACCACAAGTCATTGTCGCCTATCCTTCAACCAATATCCTATCCATTCAACCACCTTAGAAGCCAGAGTCCAAGAATAATATAAAGTCTTATATCATATGGGTGCCAGCCGCATACTGGACGGTCCATGCACCCTAAATGAAGAAAACGACTCACCGTAAGACTTTTTATTGTTCTGGGAGTCTGTCTTGATAAAGGGCCCACTTGGTCCAAAACGTTACAATTAACCCATTGCTTGCCAGACTCAAGAAGGAGAAACTGTTTGGACATACACACTGAGGATTACAGTAACGTGTTTGGGATAAGACAGTATCCAGTCTTTTGCTGCATGTTCTAACAACCTTTTCTTCCAAATGTGGACATGAATCCTTTTTTGGGGACCATTCCTATTTTTATGCTACTTCATAAGAGGTTGTGTTTGTTACCATAGGTACTAATTACCTTACATATTCCATATGTATGTACATGAATTATTGTATATGTAACCCTCCCTGCCCGTCTTCTTGGGAGATTACATTGGTATGTTATGTATGGCTGCTCCTCATGGGCTGAATATGATTCTTCTGGTAGTGCCCACTCTTAACACTTGAATGGAGGAACATTTACTTAGTTGCTCTACATAGATGTTGGACCCGGCCACCCTTGTTGCTTCAGGATATCATCAGCATTAATCAGATTTCACTAGGCCCCTACAGGAGTCCTGGCGGGTCTTTCTTGCCTGACCCAATACTGCCGGTCTGTTTGAGAACTGCCACTTCCATACATACTGTTGAGGAATATTAGTGCAGATCCGCAGTTAGAGCTTATCCGCCGACACCAGGGAGCCCTCTATCCTGAGGCCCTCTGTGGCGTGCTGTATTCCCTTTCCTGTAATATTTACGACTCCATTCCTTCTTTTTGGGATCCTTATTTAAAGGGTACTGTCCCTATCTACAACATAATAAACAGGGGGCTTTGTCTGGGCTATTACTTTATAAACATTACTTATCTTCTCACCCCAAGGCTCCTCTCCTCTTGTCCTCCTGGAACCTAACCTTATCAAACTTTTCCCTCTCCTTATATACTTTGTGATGTCATGATCCCATGACAATACAGGGTGGGGCCCGGTACACACTAACCATACTAGTAACCCTTTAGTGTAGGGGGAGTGGTTACAAATATATTGTATATATTTTTTCACTGCGGATGAAAATCAGAAATATCTATCGTTGAGTCTTTTGAATGTTTTTGACATATAATAGTGTGCTGGGGCAATACCATTTATTATGGTATCCATAATACAAAAACATATATCTCATGGAGCATGGTATATAACTGGAGATATTAGATAGATGCTCACAAATGTAATGAATACTGAGCAACACATTACCACACACAAAAGGCATGGGTACCTGCTCAGATATAGACATGTATGTGTGGGATTCCCATGACAACTATGTATCCAAACACCTTTTAAGTAATATTGTATCATTGATGTTTAAGTTCAATCTCAGGCCGCGTCCATGGTCGGCGAGACCGCGAGGAGGAGTGCCCGCACGGCGCGATCACAATGCCTTAAGGCAATGATCACGGCCATAGACCGCACGTGCGCCAGCGCGATGGGGCACGCGGTGCACAACGAATCAGATAAATGTTATTCTGCGGCGCGACGGCCAGGTCACATGAGGGCGAACCAACTCCATGATGTCATGGCCACGCCTCCTACACGCCTCCCCATCGCGTCTACCCAGGCCACAAATCGCTGCAGCTAAAACGCGGGTGACGCCACACGCACGGTTGCGAGTGCGTGCCACCATGGACCCAGCCTTATGTAGCCTGGTACATTAAGAGCACTCCCAGGGGGTTGAATTCTCAACCATTGAAGAGAATACATTTTACTTCTACGAAATACATTATATTCAAAGTTAAATAGCTCATTTCCATGACCTTATTGAAACATTGTCATTTGTTTCAAATGTAGGTTATTTCCTTCAGTGAAGAACGATCCATCTCTAAAATTTGGTCTACAAGAGCAGTCATCCATGCAACTTTTAATTATATGAACATACTGGAAAACATTTACTGTAAAGATATTCGAGTAAGAAGATGCAGAGGGCAGATATCACATTATGTGATAGCTGTTGGATGTAACAGTGGAATTAAATTACTGTAAATTACTATTGACAAAATGAACATGTAACAATGTTTATTGTTATCTTAAATTTATTTATTTATAAAATATTTTACCAGGAAGTAATACATTGAGAGTTACCTCTCGTTTTCAAGTATGTCCTGGGCACAGAGTTAAGACAAATAATACATGTTTACAAATACAATTACATAATTAGCAGGGTATACATTATATACAATGTTGATCGTTGGGAAGCGGAAAACATGTGAAAAATAGAAGAAATAATCTAATGGTGCAATATTGTTGTAATAACAGTGGAAATGTCTTCTTAAGATCTTTGAATAAAATACTCACAAATGTGAGATGGAGTAAATGCACGTAATGGTTTCTATAGCTGCGATGATATGGATATAAATCTCAGTTTGCCCACGGGTACCTTATAAGATTAAAGGAAAACCGGACATAGTGTGGACTGTATGCAAAACATTTATATAGAATAGATAAGATGCATTGCACTCACATGGTAAAAGAATTAAACAGCCATTTTGATCTCACAAACTGGATCACGGCTGCAGGATAGAATGATTCTCTGCTTCCCCTGTGCTCTGCTTCCTTGTGTGGGGTGCGTCTCACGGATGCGTCTCAGCGATACCGGAAGTGAATTCAGCAGGATCCAGGGTTCCGGTCAGCAGTGAGATGTGGTTGCTTAACGACACTCTACGCGTTTCACCTTCCTTGGTTTCTTCAGGAGTGACATTAGCTGGTGATTGGGGACTTTATGTACTTTAAGCTTAACATCCATAGGTTTATTTATTTATTTATTTATAAAATATTTTACCAGGAAGTAATACATTGTGAGTTACCTCTCGTTTTCAAATATGTCCTGGGCACAGAGTAAAACAAATAATACATGGTTACAAGTACAGTTACATAAATGAACAAGGTATACATTATATACAGAGACATTGCATGCACAGTTAAAGAAAATATATATTATGAGCGTATGAAACAGTTACAGACCAGATTAAAGTGTGAGACAGCCTTAGATTTGAAAGAACTTAAGATGGTGGTGGATATGAGAGTCTCTGGTAGGTTGTTCCAGTTTTGGGGTGCACGGAAGGAGAAGGAGGAACGTCCGGATACTTTGTTGAGCCTTGGGACCATGAATAGTCTTTTGGAGTCTGATCTCAGGTGATAGGTGCTGTATGTGGTAGGGGTGAGGAGCTTGTTCAGGTAGCTGGGTAGCTTGCCCAGAAAGTATTTAAGGGTGAACTTTGCGCCTAGACTCTAGTGATGACCAATCTAGTTCTTTGAGCATTTCGCAGTGATGTGTGTTATAGCTGCATTGGAGAACAAAACGACAAATTGAATTGTAGAGGGTGTCAAGTTTGCTAAGGTGGGTTTGAGGAGCCGAGCCATATACTATGTCTCCATAGTCAATAATTGGCATTAGCATCGGCTTTGCAATACGCTTTCTGACCAGGAGACTTAGGGAGGATTTGTTCCTGTAAAGTACCCCTAGTTTGGCATAGGTCTTGGTTGTCCGGGTATCAATGTGCATCCCGAATGTTAAGTGGGAGTCAAACCATAAGCCCAGGTATTTAAAACTGGTGACAGGTGTTAGGGGGGTGTTAGCGTTGGTTCTAATCAGGAGCTTTGTCACTGGAATCTTTACAAATTTAGTCTTGGTCCCAAATACCATTGTTACAGTCTTGTCAGTGTTTAAAAACAGTTTGTTTTGGGAAATCCAGTTTTCGAGTCTCAAAAAGTCAGACTGAAGTATGTGTTGAAGGTCAGAGAGGCTATGGCTGTGTGCATATAGGATTGTGTCATCTGCATACATGTGTATTGAGGCTTCCTTACAAGCTGTGGGAAGATCATTAATGAACACTGAGAAGAGTAGGGGCCCCAGAACAGAGCCTTGCGGGACACCATAGGTTGATAACTAATTGGATAAATGAGGGAGTAATGGGCTTGAGCATTGTTGATGACATATAGTATTACCTCCATATCGTACATATATGGAGTTCAAAAGAAACATAATTTTTAATTCGAAATATACAAATTATTAAAATAGAGATTAAAATTAAAATTAAAATATTAAAAAAGCAGTATAAATTATATATAAATTTATACAACACATATTATAGCGACGCATAATATAGCTATCTATAGGAAAACTAATTGATTGTAATAGCTGATGGAGGAATCTAAGGGAGAACAAGAGACTTTGATTAGATAACAATATAATGTGTTACAAAAAAGGTTTGACATCGAATTCTAGATTTAAACCTGAGGGGGATATTGTTTGAAGTTCAAACATCCAATAGGATTCTCTTTTGATAAGAGTAGAATTTCTATTTCCCCCTCTCCAATGAGGCATTGTTTGTTCTATGGCTTTAAATGTAAGACCTTTTGGATTAGCATTGTGAAATAATAAAAAATGATTAGAAACACTATGAGTTGTCAATTTCTTTTTAATGTTTGCAAGGTGTTCTAATATACGGGTTCTGAGGGGGCGAATGGTTTTACCTCTATATTGAAAACCGCAGTTGCACTCTAAAAGGTACACTAAGAAATTGGATCTGCACTTTAAGTGCTGTTTGATTTTGTGTAGTTTTTTTGTGGTAGTAGATATAAAACTGTCACCTATTTTGGAACTGTATTGACAGGCTGTGCACAATTTGCAGTCAAAGAAACCCTTTGGTGGATCTAACCAGGTAGAGTGGTTGGTCATAGGTTTTCTCCTTAATGCGCTAGGAACTAGCCTGTTTTTAATATTTGGAGCCTTTTTGTAGATCATTTGCACTCTATCCGGTAGATGTTTCCCCAAAATTGGGTCATTTTTTATTATGGGCCAATGTGTATTGAGAATTTTATTTATTTTGTTAGCATCCTTATTATACTGTGTGATGAAGGACACCTTTAGAATATTTTGTTCCAATATATTTTTGTTGCTATTAGTTGAAGTTAACATGGATTCTCTAGAAATTGATTTTGTTTTAACTAATGCTTGGTGTGTTGTATTAGCATCATAGTGTCTCTCTGCAAACTTCATGGATAATACTGCTGATTGCTCTTCAAATATATGATTATCAGTACAGTTGCGTTTCAATCTATGGTATTGACCGTATGAGATGTTTGCAATCCATTTATTAAGATGGCAGCTGGACTGTAAAATGAAGTTATTAGAGTCTACATCTTTAAAGAATTTTTTTGTTTTAACTTGATTATTTTCTATGTAGATTGTAAGGTCCAGGAAGTTTACAGTAGATTCGCTTATTATAGACGTAAATTTTAGATTAAATATGTTGGTATCTAGATAATTTAGGAACATATTGAGATCTTTTCTTGTACCCCTCCAATGAATATGATGTCGTCTATATATCTCCGCCATGTGACCAAGACCAAGTTGGCGTCCAATCGGCATAGCTGGGCGCGAACTTGGTCCCCATGGCGGTTCCACACAGTTGTAGGTAGAAATTGTCATCGAACCAGAAAAAATTATTGTGGAGAATAAATTCTATACATTTTACTAAAATTTTTATTTGTTTTTCTGAAACCGTCCCACTTTTTTCCAAAAAGGTCTCGACGGCCCTACATCCATCAACATGTCTTATTGATGTATATAGGGCCGTTACATCTGTAGTGACCAGCAGATAGTTATCTTGCCATTGAATATCTCTTAGTAGCATTATCACATCTCTAGTATCCTTTAAATAGGATTTTTGTATTTTGACTATCTTTTGCAAATAGCTATCTATAAATTCAGAAAGATTGGCTGTTAGTGACCCTATTCCGGAGATTATGGGCCTCCTGGGAGGATTTGTGAGATTTTTATGTATTTTTGGTTGGAAGTAGAAAGCAGGGAACATGGGATCTTGTGTGTTAAGAAATTGAAACTCATGTTCTTCCAATATACCCTGCTTTCTACCCTCCTCTAATAGGGTCAACAGCTCCCTTTTATAAAGGGTGGAAGGGTTGGATTTAAATTTTTGGTAAGTATTGGTATCTCCCAATATTTTATTAGCTTCATGCATATAATAGCTATGATCCATGATTACAACACCCCCTCCCTTGTCTGCTGGTTTGATTACAATCTTTTCGTCTTTAGTTAGATTTGTGTGATATTTGTTGTTTTTAGCGGTTAAAGCTTCTAAGTACTTAGTAATGAGTTGGAAAAAAACTTCTAGATGGTTTCCTTTTGCAAATGTAGGAAAAAAGTGGAATTTAGGTTTGAATACAAGAGTTTTGCTTGAGAAATATCAGTCTATCTCCTGATGTATTCAATAAGTATATTACTGTATAAATTATTAAAAAAATATATATATAATAATACATGTAAATAGTAGATATTTACCTAGTGCTTGAGCTAATACTTTACTCAAGGCAGATATTATTAAGATTGTCACCAATGTAAAAGAACACCAATAGATTTATTAAAGAAAATATACCGTTGCATCTGTTTTGCATCCTGGGGACATTGCGAAAAAAAAACAAAAACAAAAAACCCTTAAATATAATACCCTATCTTATTATTTATTTGCACCAAAGCCAATAAAGCTGCTTTGTTCTGGTATAGCAGATGATTTTCCACACTTACCAAGATTAAGTACAGTACATCAGCTCAAAATCCGACAATATCGTCTACATACTGTACCATATAAGGGCATATTTATTCAACTAAGTTTGCCATGCAAAATCATCCAAAAATAAAATGATTGGGAGTTTTCGCTATAATCATTATTAAGAAATATCTATACAAAAAGATCGCTATACAAAGGCATCTGATTTGCAGGCACTTTTTTTTTATATCAAATGCATTGTATTTTACATGATATTTGTTTCTCTCCTGCCGCGGGAAGAGAGACTTTTCATTCTGGCCTGGGTGAAGGTGAGATCTATGGATGAGATTCAGTAAAAAATACAATTTTGCTGCTTAAGAAATAGTTTTTTTAAATTGTTCATTCCTCATTTCGCCAGATTTCTTAATTTGTATAAAAAATTTGCATGCTGCACGGATTTGCAAACTGGATCAAAACGGCGATTTAAAATGCCATGTTCACAGAGTTTGGAAATGCAATAACTGTTTAATGAATGTGCATTTTTGAATGTAAATGCATTGATCGCAGTTTAATTAATTGGCCTCATATTATTGTAAGCAATTCTAAATCAATAAGACATACCTTCTGCCACAAAATATACATTGTCATCTAAACTTATAACACTCTCAGAATTGCATACAACTCCCACATCTGTCCTGACATTACTTTGGGTGTTTAGTTAACACAGCATTTCACGCAACTAAGGGAGACTGTATGTATGTATGTATGTATCGATGTATGTAGGTATGTACTGTATGTATGGATGTATGTATGTACGCATGTACAGTATGTATGTATGTAGGTATGTACTGTATGTACTGTATGTATGTTTGTACTGTATGTATGTAGGTATGTACAGTATGTATGGATGGATGGATGTACGTATGTATGTAGATATGTACTCTATGTATGTATGTATGTATGTAGGTATGTACTGTATGTATGTATGTATATGTATGTATATAGGTATGTACTGTATGTATGGATGTATGTATGTACAGTATGTATGTATGTAGGTATGTACTGTATGTATGTATGTAGGTATGTACTGTATGTATGTATGTATGTATGTACTGTATGTATGTATGTATGTATGTATGTACTGTATGTATGGATGTATGTATGTACAGTATGTATGTATGTATGTAGGTATGTACTGTATGTATGTATGTATGTATGTACTGTATGTATATATGTATGTATGTATGTACTGTATGTATGTATGTATGTATGTATGTATGTATGTATGTATGTATGTACTGTATGTATGTATGTATGTATGTACTGTATGTATGTATGTATGTACTGTATGTATGTATGTATGTACTGTATGTATGTATGTATGTATGTATGTATGTACTGTATGCATGGATGTATGTATGTACAGTATGTATGTATGTACTGTATGTATGTATGTAGGTATGTACTGTATGTATGTATGTATGTATGTACTGTATGTATGTATGTATGTATGTATGTATGTATGTACTGTATGTATGTATGTATGTATGTATGTATGTATGTACAGTATGTATGTATGTAGGTATGTACTGTATGTATGTATGTAGGTATGTACTGTATGTATGTATGTATGTATGTATGTATGTACTGTATGTATGTATGTACTGTATGTATGTATGTATGTACTGTATGTATGGATGTATGTATGTACTGTATGTATGTAAGGTATGTCTTTATTTATATAGCGTAGACAGTGTACTCAGCACTTTACAAACACAGAACATGGAATTATAATATAATAAGCGCAGCAAAGTCAGACAACAGGAAAGGAAATCGCCTCCCCAGAGAGCTTACAATCTAAGTGGTATGTTGGGAGACTAAGGCTACGCTTATAGTGCCGGCAATGCGACTGCGGCGTCAGACTGCGGTCGCTGAAAAAATCAAATTAAGATGACTTCAAGCTGTTGCGCTGTCGCGCCGTTGCATCACGCTTACTATAAGCGCACGCGACAGCGGCAATGCATTTGTTTTGACGCGACGTCGCGTTGCTGTCGCTTGCACTATAAGTGCAGCCTAAGTGCAATAGATGGCAGTGCTTGGCCACAATGGGTGGTAGGAGTGACTGTGAGTGTGGGACAGCAGCCGTGAGTGCAGGCCACTGGGATGCTTCTTCTGAAAGTGAGTTTTAAGGTTGGTCGGCATTAGATTAGATGTCAACTAGCACTGGACGTCCTTTTGTCTTAATTTTCCAATTCTAAACCCTTGTAAACAGTATTTGTTTCTGAATTCCCCATTATAAGTAGCTAACAAACCATTAAAAATGTTGCCATCATTTTCTAGCTTCCAAAACAGAAAAGGTGACTTGTTTTCTTCTCTCTGTCGCTTTGCATTTGTGTTTGTTTGTTTAAAATATTCCTTCCTTGTTACTCCCCCCCTATTAAATTTAGATTTATAATACCTCCTGGAATGATTGCATGGCATATTGGTCAGTGATACAAATAAATCTCCTGATATAATAAGCATAAAGCACAGACGGATGCAGCGTTTGTCTATTTTCCATGGTTTATTCATATGTCTTGGAGCACAAATATTCTTTTTGAGAGATTTCTCCTGTGGGGCTTATATATGTGACAGATGTCAATCTCCCCTAGCAATGGCTTAAGCAGAGATACAGTAGCATTGTTAGAATATCACCAAATATAACATAGCAATCACTTGGTGTGGGGTCAAGCATCACCCACTGTTCACTTGTGTGTTTCCTGGGCTGATAGGGAAGCTTAGTGGTAATTTCACTGCCTTTGATGTGGGTGGGCATGGTTTGAATCCCTGGTTCTATATAAGAAAAATATATGAATATTATTCTGTGTTGCCCTAAAGAATAATTCTTAGTCGACAACCAGTAAAGAAGATGAATAACTGAACTTCCCTATTGGGTTCTATCATTTACAGGACAACATGTTGTAAAGACCAAAAACTTAGGCCCAGATCCACAAAAGTGTGCCACGTTTTGGCACGCCTATCCTCACACCGGAGCCTAGGTGTGCTAAAGCTTAGTATCTTTTTATGGTTCTGGGCTTTATACGTTCATCCAACTGTCTCAGCATGGACAGGAAAAGGATCAAAGTATGTCGCTTCACAGCTTTCCCCTTAAATTGGGAGGGCCCTGGAGTTTTGTCACAATATGGCGCTCTGCGTTAGCAGTCAACCTGAGGGTTAAAGAATTAGAAATCCAGCAACCCATTCAGGGAGAGCTCTTCTATATTTACTGTTGAATACATCAGTTTATGCTTTTGTGCATTTATAATCCTCATCTCCCCTGAAAGGTGGATTTACAATTCGCCCGTTTTGTTGTTGCGTGACCTTTAAACTATTTGTAATGGTTTGTGGTTCTCATGTATTAAAAGATTTTTGCAGTCAAAGATGATTGGCCATCATTCATAATACATTATGCACCTAACCTTTCCACTTTGACGCATACATGTATCTGCATAGGATGTGTGCAGAGGTCAGCCATTGAAATGATTTGTTTAATTAATTTTTCATATGTCACAAATGACCTCCCTGGCCTTACCATGGGGTATTATAACACGTTAAAGTCACCTATTGCATATTAACATTGACACAATAGGGTTTTTGGTTGGACTTCTTCATGGCTTGTGGTTCTGCCGGTTTGTAAGGGAGGAATATAGGACATGAATTTCCTTATTTATAAAATGCTTTATACTATGTACATAGTTACATAGTTACATAGTTACATAGTAGATGAGGTTGAAAAAAGACGGACGTCCATCAAGTTCAACCTATGCTAAATTTAGACAACAGATACTTTATCCTATATCTATACTTATTTATATATGTACTGTATATTCCATTCATACGATAGGACAGGGCTCTTCAACTATTTCCCAAAA
Organism: Ascaphus truei; assembly: GCF_040206685.1. NCBI lineage: Eukaryota > Metazoa > Chordata > Amphibia > Anura > Ascaphidae > Ascaphus > Ascaphus truei. The sequence continues at coordinate 12,387,849 of NC_134492.1, read as the reverse complement.
GGAATCAGATCAGGAAACATTTGGGAATCGTAGGGCCACAAGCTTATTGCCATGTAATTCTAGATACGTAAACAAATATATATATTAACATTTTGCAAGCATTTTTAGCATCTATTCCATATATATTTTTACATTGGAGGGCAGTCACTTGAAGGGCCCTGTAATAGGACATTTCTTTGGCTTATATCTGAGCTTTTTGCAGGTTCATTTGTCTGTTCCCATCCCAGCTGCTTGCCAATTAGAGATGAGAGTTCCCCTGTCTCTCCCCTGCTTCTGTTGTTTGAAGCTTGTCTTTCAGCTAATTTAAAGCAGGGGGTTGCCACCACGCATATTAAATGTACAAACGATGAAGACATGGTGACTGTATGTATAAATCAACTTCTACACGCGGCATCTCAGATCATTGTTTTATCATAAGAAATACCTACTGGGAGGGAGTAACTTCACGGACAGGTGGCAGAGAGAAGTAACGTAGTAACGTTGTAACGTGTGTCAACCTTGGGTCACAGTGGGGAAGTGAAAACAAATTATTTTTTAAATGCAGACTACCTCTACCTGACACATGAAACACTGGAGGATCCTTGCCATCTTCAGAGCTACTGTAGGATCCAATTGTAACTCTACACTTAGTTGTAAGAAGCTGCCCAATAACTGAGAAGCATCATTTATCCTGGCTGGGAAAACCACTTTTAGTTTGAGCTATTTTCAGATTCAGTATCAGCTGTTTTTCCATGGAAGCCACTTGCTCTTTATGCTCCATGGAAGTTCCCAGACTGCAAGTTGCTTCCTACAGTTTGCGTAGCCTACTCACTACACTAAATTTCTACTGTTCTTCCAATAGTTATATGATGATTGCTACGTTGTGACTGAAACAAGCGTCTCCATGTTTTGTATCAAGTGCCCATTACTGCCACTTTGTAACCTCTTTTATAATCTATACATTTTATATTTACTATAAGTATTTAAAAAGTCCAGTGCAATTCCAAAGCACCAAATCATTTCACTGATCTAAAGAAAATATCTGTAATATGTTGGGTGCAAGTATCACTATGAAACTAAGCAATTTTGGGTATAGATCCAATTTCATTGATCATTGCCAATGTGTTCAATACACTCAGAAAAATCAGCGTTGGCATCACAAAATTTCTTCACCTAAAAAATCACAGATACACAGAACGGTGCTAAGCTTTAGCTAACCTTTATTCCCACTCATAAGAGGCGTGCTATAGCATGGATCCCCTTTGTGGATCTGGACCAGAATCAATATTGCCTTATTAAATAAAAAATAGTTATTCATGATTCTCAGAGGGAGAACAAGCTTCCATTAACAGCAAAGGGGGAGGGGCAGAAATTGCAATACAAGTGCTAAAGGGCACGCAATTTCCTTTTTCTCTTTCACTAATGTGGCTGAAGTTTCTGCGTTCTCTGCTCCACTGAAGATGCCAGGGATATATTTAACAGAAATATGTACCAGACCTAAGTGCTTGAGAAAAAGGCATAAAGGCATGCGCAAGGCATGGCTGCTAGGCTAACCAAGGGGTTAATGATCCTGCCACCCTAACATTATCTTACCAACCCACACATTACATATCAAAGTGGCTAGTATGACATTGCCACGCAAAAACTTACTAGCCGCTACTATGGCATCCCCAGAGTTAACCCTCCAGCCTCCCCACCCACTACATCCACCCCTCCCCAGATCACGACACTTAACACCCCATCCAACAAGGATTACATGGCTATTAGACAACCCGGGCTGTTAGGTAGGTAGGTAGGTAAGTTGTAAAAGGAGGTGCCATTAATCCAGTCAGTGGCATGGTTTGGGTGGCACGTAATGGGTGGATTGGTAAAGTATTGTTAGGATTTTTAACTCCTTGGTTATGAAGCTGCCAAATCAACCAGTTGACCACCCTGGAATAGGTAAAAAAAAAAATGGGGAACCAGAGGGCGGTAACATCACAGCTGTGCTGAGTTTATTGAATAGCAGGTCAAAGGGTAAATTATCAAAGATACCTCGTTTGCATGTCAGACGAAGAAGCATTCGCAGGTATTTTCTGTGCCTCTCCCCCCTTTATTAAATATGGCGGAGAGCATTGGCACTTTTTTTTTTTTTACAATTGTTTTGCATGGAAACAGCCAAAGCCTTTCAGAGTATATTGAATAGAGCTCTTCAAGAAATACTCCATAAGATAAAGTATTTTCTCGTGTGTTTGTTCACTGACAATCAAGCAGTTTTGTGTACGACATTTTGAGTTTGCAAAAACATGTTTTGTCAGTTATTTGACCTTTTTTATCATTATGACTAAACAGCATGTTCTAATCTGATTAAGAAGCAGGATAATGGAAATCACGCACGACATACCATTGGTTAAACTTTAAACATCAATTCCAGGTGACACTTTTTAACGTGTTTGACTTTTCCAATAGTTGCCATTTGGAAAAATTGAAACACTTAGGAAGTGTTCAAAAAAAGCCTTGTTGCAATATATTATGGGGTATGTGCATCAAGGCAATTTGGGTTCAAACCCGGTGCATTTTCATCGTTCATTTTACGCCAATTTATCCCCATCTGGCTGTCACAGGGAGCGACTGTGGGGCTGGAATCCAATGGGCGGGCCAGGCTAGCAGAAGGGTAGAAATGGTCAGTAAACAGGCAGAAATCAGGGCTGGCGGCAGGGGGGTAACAGGGGCCAGTAAACAGGGAGGGGTTAGGACTGGCGGCAGGCGGGTAACAGTGGTCATTAAACAGGCAGAGGTCAGGGTTGGAGAGAGGCAAGCAAAGTGATGTGTGAAAGCATCTGGTACAACGCAAAGCAGAGGCAAGAAGAGGCAACGAGCTAGTCTACAGGGGAGGTGTCAGTAGGAGTAGTTAGGGAGGAATTACAAGGTGAACATGGTATGATTTAAATGTATCAAATTATCTGTCTGCGCTCTCCTTTTTCCATTTAATTTGTACTAAAAAAAATCTATTATTTCTGCATCAGATGTAAGAAACTGTTCTCACATAATACCGCAGCTCTGCTCCAAAAATAGAGCTGTGCGTCTAAACACATTTTTCTCTACATTGATACAGTTGATGTATACATGTGTATCAACACATTCAATGCAATTTCAGGAATATGTGTGAGAAGATTGCTTAGAAAAAAAAGAACCAGTTCTACAAGATTTATTTTAGATTTTATATTGATCTAGTTTTTCAGTGCACTTATTACATAGTTACATAGTTACGTAGTAGATGAGATTGAAAAAAGACCTATGTCCATCAAGTTCAACCTGTGCTAAATTTAGATGACACATACTTTATCCTATATCTATACTTACAATATATTGATCCAGAGGAAGGCAAATAAAAAACCCCAGTGACATATCATCCAGTGAGGTCTCATAAGGGAAAAATAAATTCCTTCCTGACTCCAAGAATTGGCAAACAGATTACTCCCTGGATCAACATCCTTCCCATGTCTACTTATTTGGTATATCCCGGTATACCGTTCCTTTCTAAAAAGAAGCCCAACCATTATTTTGAACAGATCTATTGTATTTGCCATGTATCTGCCATCACAGTCTCCATGGGTAAGGAATGTCACACTGTAACTGCCCTTACTGTAAAGAACCCTTTCCTTTGTTGCTGGTGAAATCTCCTTTACTCAAACCTTAAGGGTTGACCCTGTGTCCTTTGTACTGTCCTTGGGATGGATAATTATTTTGAAAGCTCCTTGTACTGTCCCCGAATATATTTATATATAGTTATCATATCCCCTCTTAGACGCCTCTTTTCTAATGTAAACAAATCTAATTTATCTAGCTTTCTCATAAATCAGATTATCCGCTCACTTTATTAATTTGGTGGCTCTTCTCTGCACTCTCTCTAGTTCCATAATGTCTTTTCTGAGGAGTGGTGCCTAAAATTGTACTCCATATTCAAGGTGTGGTCTTACTAATGCTTTATAAAGGGGCATAATTATGTTTACTTCCCTTCCATCCATTGCCCGTTTAATGCAAGATATGATCTTGTTTGCCTTTGCAGCTACTGCATGACTTTGGGGACTATTTCTAAACCTGCTGTCTACAACCACTCCTAAATCCTTCTCCATCAAGGATTCCCCTAATTTATCCCAAATTTAATTTGTACGTCACCTGTTTATTCCTGCTTCCCAAATGCATAACCTTACATTTATCTGTATTAAACCTCATCTGCCATTTACCTGCCCACGTTTCCAGTCTCTCCAAGTCCTTCTGGAGAGAAATTACACCCTGCTCTGATTCTATTACCTTACACAATTTAGTGTCATCAGCAAAGATGGAAACTTTGCGCTCTATGCCAACCTCAAGGTCATTAATAAATAAGTTAAAAAGCAGGGCTCCCAGTACCGATCCCCGAGGTACTCCACTCACAACTTTAACCCAACCTGAAAAAGTTCCATTTATGACAACTCTCTGTTGTATATCCTTCAACCAGTTTTCAATCCAGGTGCAAATATTTTTATCGAGTCCAATTTGCTTTAGTTTGTACACCAACCTCTTGTGTGGAACCGTATCAAAAGCCTTTTCAAAATTTAAGTAGACCGCATTAACTGCATTACTCTAAATTCCTACTTACCTCCTCAAAGAAACTAATAGGGTTTGTTTGGCACGACCTATCCTTCATAAATCCATGCTGACTATTACTAATAATTTTGTCTTCCATTAGGTATTGCTGAATATTATCCTGTACAATTAGTTTCCCCACTATTGATGTCAGGCTTTCAGGTCTGTAATTCCCTGGTTGAGATCTAGCTCCCTTTTTAAATATAGGCACCACGTCTGCTTTATACCAATCTTGTGGCACTGCGCCTGTTGAAATGGAATCCTTGAATATTAAATGTAATGGTTTGGCTATTACTGAACCTAACTCCTTGAGAATTCTTGGATGTACTGTATGCCATCGGGGCAGGGTGCCTTATTAAATGGCAAATGCAAATATAATGTTGTCTAAATGAGTATGTGTCTTGAATAACAAAATAATATTGTGGCCACATTGTTACAAACAGGGTGAGGATTCCGATCAATAACATCCACTTTGTTTTTATACTTCTTCATAGAGATGGACAAAATCTTAATGGAAGTTTGCAAACTTAGTGAACTTTAGAAATTTGCAGCGAAAATGTCACAAATATATGTAACTGTACTATATGATGGACAATACCTTACTGAGAAAGCACATTGATACCAAAATGTTCCCCAATGGCAAATATGTCAATAAAAAAACTAAAAGATTCCTTTTTTCTGACCCTAAAAATTATCAAGCAACCTTCACTCAAATGACTTGTCAATTCATATTTATTTTTTACAAAATAGTGTAGGACAGCTTCACATATTTTTACTTATACACACTGTGTATATACCTGTTTTTCCAGTACGTTCAAAAACTGAGAAATACTAAGGCAAAGCTCCAGATTTATTATCCATATATTTCATTATTTAAAGTACCACGCGAAAAAAATACTGCAAAATTGGAATGACTTTGTGAACTACTGTAGGAGAAAGAGGATTCAATTTTGTTACATGCCATTGCCTACAAATCCTTCAGAATATTATTCTGCTCACACAGCTTTCAAACTCTTGCATTTTTCATGTTTTCTAGTTCTCACATCTCAGTCCTGTGATGCTCATATCTCTGAGACCCAGCAACAGTTCAACTCAGAAACTTCACTAGAAGACGTGCAGTATAGATATTGGCTCACACATTAAATGCACTTAAATTTGCCAATCTTGGTACTTTGTTTGAATTTCTGGGATTGCATAGAAGCAATCGAAAATGTACTGCGTTTATTTTATTGCAGCGTTTGTGATGTTTGTTTGAGGTGCGTCACAGGGGCAGTTATCCGTGTGTTTGAAATGGCTTACAGAAGGGGTGCTTATGTTTTAATCTTCTTGTACATGTACTATGATGACTTCCTGTTTTCAAGGTTAAACCCTCATATGACATACAGTAGTAGCTTGTAAGGCTCTTTGATAAAGGTCTTTCCCTGAAGCATTCATTTGGTTCCTTTCTGTTTTCTATATCTTATATTGTATAGGCCGCAGAGAGTATTTGTTTGTACCTTTTAACATTTGTAACAGAGAATCCTGTTGGTGAAACACTAAGCAATGTATTCTCATACGAGTGCGACGTCTTGAACAAAACCATTATACATCTCTGTTAAAGAAAAAAGCATAAAAAAAGTATCCACTAGTAGCTATTCCAAAACGTCAGCCAGTCTCTCAAATGTAAACTGTAGGTATCAAGATTATATATCTCGTTAAGTGCCTTTGTGGTTTGGGATATGTGGGGGAGACGACCCAATGTGTAAAGGATAGAATCAGACAACACAAGGCTGCCATCAGGAGGAGTGACCCGGAAGCCCCAGTTGCCCACCACTTCACACAAGCTGGGCATAATGCAAGTCAACTCAGATTTCAGGTGATAGATGGCCTGAGGAGAAAACGACGGGGCGGTAACATACAGAAACCACTGCTACAGAAGAAGACGCTATGGATTAGGCGACTGGATGCACTGGCCCCTAAAGGGATGAACAAAGAGCTGGATCTCAGCTGTTTCTTTTAAAAAAGGATTTTGATGTACATTTAATAAGTTGTCAATCTCTTAGGAACAGAAGAATTGTTGCCAGACCGTGACGTGATGGATTCCTCGATGGTTGGCCCAGACACCTGGTCATTTGATGCATGGATTGCCAGGTACCATGAACGGTGGGACAGGTGTTAAGGTGGACACTTATGGCAGTCTTTGTGTGGCGATTCTTCCTTTGATCCTTCTAGACGTCTCCACTCACCTCTATCCCAATACCACTTAGGTTTATGCTGGTCTTGTGATCTTGGGCCACTCAGTTATGTATGGTTATTTCTACAGGAAACACGGTATCCGATACCCCTAGGTTTTTTGTAATTAATGTATAGTGGATTTTTAAGTAGTTTTATTCATTTTCTAACACATGTTTCTTCTGTTTTGGAGACACTCATTAACTCTAGAGCCTAATTACACCCATCAACACTATCCTGCACTGGTGAATGCATTACCCAGAGGGATGGAAACCTGACCAGAGAGCTGTATGCTTTGTATCCTGTCATGGAATCCCTGACACATGCTGGAACAGAGTTGGTGATATGCACATTTACTGGTGAAGCTTAGGAACTAAGCCTGGGGTTCCTGCTGTGAAAGGAGCTTTTGGACGCATGCGCACCTGCACCCAGGAGCTGGGGACCGTTCTGATTTGATGAAACACCACTGCGCATGCGCGGGACTAAGATGAGAGCGCGCCATAGTGTACAACTACTGTGAGGGAGATCAGCTGGGGAGGTGCACAGATCGACGCGCTGTATGGTGCCACTCGCCGATGACGTCATTGGGAGAGGACCTTCAAGTACACAGGTACTCAGTGCGGTAGTTAGCAGCACACCCGTGGAGAGAGAGAGAGACAGAGAGAGAATAGGAGAGATACTTGGTCATGTTACCTGATGGTCTGATTTTCTTTATCTATATATGCTCTGGTGAAATAAGGACTGATTGTGCTTTATGTGAGCTTCCATTTAACAGTGTATAGGTCTCTGAGTGTTGCTCTGGTTTTTGGGGTGTTAGGGTAAAGGGAAGTACCTTACGGTCTTTTCAGACTTAAGGGAACGGGCCTTAGGAAGGGGTGTCCTCCCGAAACGTTGCCCCCCTGATTACCCTACCCCTGTGTGTGTTTTTGTCCCCACTGTTTGTTCCCTCATGTTGTTGAATTCCCTTTCCCCTATTGTGTTCACCCCAATCACCACCTGAATATATGTCCATTTGTTTACAACTATATTTGTTTGCTACTATGCTGCATTACTCCCTGTATTATCTTGTGTGTACATTGTCACGGTGACTTTATGGCAGGCTATAATTTACACAAAATATATATAAATATATATATACCTGGGTCTGAACTGGGACGAGACTTAGATATGATAAAATATAATTTATTCCTTGATAAAGGTGAACACACAATAATGTACAAATAACAGGCAAAATATAGACACTTACTTAAAATGGAAATGAAGCAGTCATATCTGGACTGACAGTTCATACAGCACTCTTCATAGTCATCAAGACACCAAAGACATGAAAGACCTCTGGCAGGAAGACAGTGCATAGCGTTTCTCTCAGCAATCAAGATGGTATAGAACAGACTTTGCATGAAGACAATGAGTAAGGGGTGACTCTGACTTATATATAATTTTAACCCTTCTCTTCCATTCACGGCACCGAGCCTTCTAGCAAAAGTCCTTTTGAGCTCTTTGAAGCTGATTTTGGACTTCCAGTGTTTAGTGTGAAATCTCACACTTAAACTGGTCAGTTCCTTTGGTCCCTTGGCATAACCAATTAGGCAATTTAGTCTTTGATCACCAGGCTTTTGTAAATTCCAGCAGGATGTTCTTCCTGCTTAATAGAACCAAAATTCCATATATACTGTAAAATACCTTCATAACTTCATAACTTCAGTTCAGTTCAGTAGTACTTACTGGCATGCGAGACATATTAATACCTTCCATCACGCCTGCCGCTCCCACAGAGACTAAACATTACAGTGTAATATTAAACTTAAGGGAGATATTAATATCTGGCTCTTAGTAGCTGTTAGATACAGTATGAAGTGTTTAGACTCACCAGGGGGGGCTTGGGCTCACAAATACACATATGAAACTCTTAGCATGTTCGGCCAAGGACATCTCATAATATTCTTATATTTAATAAGGTCACTCATTCTGATTTTCTCCTTGGGTAGCCCCACCCTTGCCCAATCAATAAACTCTTTGAAGCAGGGACCCCTGGGGGGGTACCTTGGTTTGTAAGTGTGAGTTTTAACACTCACAACCCACTCTGTTCCTGGGTCCCGCATAAACAATTAGGTAATTAGCCTTTGATCAGGGCTTTGTAAATTCTAGCAAGCTGTCCTGCTTGCATAGGCAATTGACCCAGCTCATAGGTGTCAAAAACATTTGGTCTGGTATGCATAACATTTGTTCCTCATGCATTACAAAGGCAGGCAGAACACAATAGCATCCTGCCTGTACACATTTTTTAAAACTGCAACAGAAAGGCACTTTATCACAAATATATGTTTCCCTTATGACAAAGTTATATTTTTAATAGGTGTGTCCTTGGGGGTTTACCCTGAGGCTGCACCTCAAAAATCAGGGTGCTGGCTCACTCCGTTCCCAAATTACCAGTTTTCCTGGAACGGCTCCTGTTATTCAGTACTGCATATAATATTAACCCCTTAAGCCCCAGTGTGTGTGTTGCAGACACTGATATAACAATAAAACATGGGGGAACAGGGGAATATACATTTAGACGGCTGAAAAATGGAGCATGAACAGGCAGGAAAAAGGGAACAACGGGCTATAATCACTATTTTAACATTAACCCTTTCCCTCCCGCAGCAACCCTAGTGTATGTGAGATGCAGACACTGATTAAACCAGATATTACAATGGAACAGGGGAAAACACATTTCATGTCATAACAGGGGTTAAATCACATTTCTGGACCTCAGCCCAGTTAACCCCTTGTCTCCCTGGTGAGGTTAGAGGGTGGCCAATTGGGGTGTAACCCCTTTAATCCCGGGCCAAATCCTCACGAACGTCACATACATTAAATCATCTTTTCTTGTGACATAATCCGTAGTACTATTATCATATAGTCAGTGAGGGCTGGAACTGTTGATTGTGAAGATTATGGTCATGATTCACATACAAAAGGAGCAAACTGTGTGTGAACCTTGCTGCTTTTTTCAAAGGTTTACTTTTTAATGAACATTTTGTCCTTCAATTCCACAATGCAGAAAAATGAATGCAAAGAGTCTGCTAAGCGCACCCAGCTAAACCTCTGGTTTACCTGGGTGCATTAAGCAGACTCTTTCCATTCATGTGTCTGTATTGTGGAATTAAAGGACAAAATGTTCATTAAAAAGTGAAAAACCTACGCTGTACAGTTCAGGGAAAACAAAGAACACTCAATGAGGAAATCCACATGTCATATATACTGTATTAACAAAAAACAGCATTTATATTGGTCACCAAAGCCTCTGATTTCTATTGTATGCGTAAAAGAACACGCTGGTACAGAAATACAGAAACAACAGGCTGTTTCTGGTATGAGTAAATATATAGACGGTTCCTGTAAGAAGCAAAGTTCCAAAGTATCCGATTTCACTATAAAAGAACCTGTGATACAACACATCTCATATATCAGGGGTGGCCAACTCTGGTCCTCAAGGGCCACCAACAGGTCAGGTTTTAAGGATATTCCTGCATCAGCACAGATTGAGCAACCTGACCTGTTGGTGGCCCTTGATGATTGGAGTTGGCCACCCCTGTCCTATATAAACCAATCACGGTGACTTTGGTGGAAGGAAAAAACAATAAGGGTTAAACCATGGCTAGGGCCGCTAATAAAATGAACTTTTTATACCTAGGCTAAATAATAGTATTATTCTCTTCTCCAGTCATTGGAAAATGCTGTGCAGACCATGAAACAAAACAACAACAAAATGCCCGATGAGTGACTCCATAAGGGCCTTGGAACTGCAAGCAACATCATCATTACATTGTTTAATGGTATGAAAGATGAACGTGGACATCCCTAGCAGCTGGTGCAATGTAATAAACATAATTGTAACAATCAACACCCTTGTTATGTATACCCTAATCCTTGGCACTAATCTCTTTACCAGCACTGAATGTGTTAAAAAAAAACAAAAACCCCTATGCAATGTATGTGTGAAACAACAGCTATACGGTATGAATAATAATTATATATCGGGCATATCATTAAATCTGACAGGGAGAAATACGCAGCCTGTTATGCAGACTTAGTGGAAGCAATGTACATCTCCTGCTACACTGTTTACAAATTAACTATTTTGTCCAGCCAGTAAATTGAGGATTTATTTTATTTTAGAGGGTCATGTTTTAGTGTAAGCAGCTGGTAAACATAATTTGTCACAGTATAAAGTAAGCCAATAAGTAAGAAAGAAGACAGAAGATGAAATACTGAGGATGCTATTTGCAGTGGAAGGGACAGTACAATATACAGCAGATACAGTACATGTTAGAGCAGGGGGGCGCAAACTTTTTTCCCTGCGCCCCCCTGCCGGCTGTCCCCTCACTCCCGCACCCCCCCAACCCCAACTTACCCTCGCACCGGCGTAATGACGTCACGTTGCCATAGCAACGTGACGTCACATGACCTCGCAGCGTCATTTTGACACCGCGTTGCCATGGCGACGCCGGGAGGAAGCCGCCGGAGCCACGGGTAAGTATGGTTTACAGAGGCCCTGCAGCTCCCCCGGCACTTAATTTAAGTGCCTTCGGGAAGCGCGCGGGGCCTCTGTAAACCCCGCGCCCCCCGTCGGCAGTCTCGCGCCCCCCCTGGGGGTCGCGCCCCACAGATTGCGCACCGCTGTGTTAGAGCAGCAGTTGCATGCAAATGTGATGGAATCCTAATATTTCAGCAGTATACACCAAGGATATGTATTTCTAGATGTATTGAAGTTTTGAATAATGGTTAACATACATGACTTTGTTACTTAATTGTTTCACAAACCCTTTCCAGGGTTACTGTTCATAGCCCTGTCAGTCTCAGAGCAGGGGTGCTCATCTCCAATCCTCAAGTCCGCCCAGCAGGTCAGGTTTTCAGGATATCCCTGCTTCAGCACAGGTGGCTCAATCAGTGGCTCAGTCTTTGACTGAAACCTGATATTCTGAAACCTGACCTGTTGGGAGATAATAAACACAGGAGATATCCTGATAACCTGACCTGTTGGGAGAAAATAAACACAGGAGATATCCTGATAACCTGACCTGTTGGGGGATTTCCTGATAACCTGACCTGTTGGGAGATATCCTGAAATCCTGACCTGTTGGGAGATATCCTGATAACCTGACATGTTGGGAGATATCCTGATAACCTGACCTGTTGGGAGATATCCTGATAACCTGATATGTTGGGAGATATCCTGATAACCTGACCTGTTGAGGGATATCCTGAGACCTGACCTGTTGGGGGATAATGAAAAAAGGAACATGGGGAGCGCTATTTACAGTGAATGAATATACACTTAAAGTGCTAGTGCAAAATTGCATAAAAGTGCAAATGTGTGGGGGTCTTGAGCGCTGGTGTTGAGCTCGCCTGTCCCAGAGGGTGGATGCCAACATCCTGACAAATCGATGAAATTGATTACATGGCAAATCAATGAAGACACATGTAGAGAAATTCCTATCTGTATCACTGTCCTCTATATTCTGATATATTATTAAACTCTTAATGCCATTTTAATGCGTTTTAAAGCATCCTTTGATTTCTGCAGCAGGTTTTAGCGCACCTCCCAAGCAGTCAGTGGCGGATTCAAAAAAGTGCCAAATTTTGCTGCCCTGGGCTCGGGCTTATAGGACCTAATGGGAAAGCCGCCTCCGCAAGCAGTACAAGCTCTGTGTAACACTTTCCTGTTTGTGATAATGTGTTGCCAATATTCCCAGCAGTTTGAGCTGTAAACTGTAACAATAGATAATGTTACCTTAATAATATAAGGATACATTGTAGCTGCTGACTTACACTGACTGAAGTAGCCATTCTGTTAGTAACACCATTAGGATTTTTACATATTTATAGCAGGAGCACCAAACGATTGCCAGCTTAGGTAAGAATGTAGAATTATATATTGCCACATGCGTTACATACAGTATATAAATAAGGAAAAAAAAGGAGGGGGGAGGGTGTAGCATTGCTGCTTTAACATTGTTTAGTGACAGGTCCCATAATAAGTAATGTAATATATCTTCTTGGACTGAAGTACTGCAATTGATGAACTTCAATGGCTGTCAAGGCTTAATATGATTTACTTCTAATACAGTTAGTCTGGGAGTTTCAGCCATTCCGACTCAGCTTTGCAAACTGTCCTAGTTCTGCATATTTGTGATGAACAAGATGAATTGTTTCTCGCAGTGTAAGGACGCACGGCGCTGACATGCAATCCAACTTCTAAACTGAGCATAGTAACTAGGAAAATTAAAGCACGCTATTGTTCCAATGTTTTATTCCACTGTACTGTAGCCTGTTACAATTTGTATCCGTGCCAGATATGTCCCGGAGAGATGTGTAAAACTAGCCCAGCTCTTTGTGGAACAATTTCACCATTTTTTGTTTTTAAGAAACAAAATCACAAATTTGCAAACGTGTCAGCAGGTGAATCGATCTTTTCAAACTAATTTGAAAGATGAATTTGTCGTTTCGTTGTTGTCTTCATACATCCTGTTCTGTGCTGCACAATTTGTTGACAGGCCCAGATCAACACAGCTCTGTTATTGACTTAACAATGCGCTATCTTTAGCTCACGCATCATTAAGTACCAACGAGCATCTTCAAAGCTCAGTACTGCAGTGTAGTGCTGTGTGTACCTGGAGAGGGCAGTGCGTTAACTATACCGGACATTCATTCTTAATTTATGTAAAAGAGATGTTCCTTTAAACTTAACGCAGGGATTTACCGAGACATTAGTTAGGTCATACTGTAGCTAATGTTTACGTTATTCACGTCCAGACCCTGAAATAGGTATTTTAAAGGGTCTGGATAAGTGTAACAAGGTTAAGAGTTCAAACAATGGTGCTCTGCTACAAGACACAAAATGCTAGCAATCAGGGTATATAAATGCAGGCTGGACGGCTTTAAAGTGGGTTTTTAGTGTTAAGAAGCAGTCATATGTCACACAGCAATGAAAAGTTCGTAGCCTAGTGACACATACCGCAGTACTCACAATAATGGCAATAATAAGGTCATTTCATGGCATTGTGTAGGACAAAATAATTTCAGAATCCCAGAGTCAGTACCTTTTTATCTTTCTTTAGTTCAGCCTTCCATCTTCCATAAGTCCCAGCCAGTCCCAGGTGTGCAATCAGCATGAGATCCAGAAATAATGATGAAAAAAATGGAGCGCTATCAAAAGCAAAACATCACGAGGTGGCCCCAATAAAAAAACGCTTTATTTGAATTTTTTGGTTTTATTTGAGTCCCATGCACTAAAAAGACAAACGAGTGCGCACCACCTACTCGTTTCACGCTACAGGAGCGCTTAATCCAGGTGTATGATATTTACACATTGATAAAGCGCTCCTGTAGCGTGAAACACATAGGTGGTGCTCACGTGTTTGTCTTTTTAGTGCATGGGACTCAAATAAAACTCAAAAACACAAGTAAAACTTTTTTATTGGGGCCACCACGTGATGTTTTGCTTTTGATAACGCTCTGTTCTTTCATCATTATTTCTGGATATGAGTAGTAATTATTATTAAAATAACAACGATCACATCAATAGGTCAGTGTAATAATAGATGGCACATTTATGGGATTCTTATAGAATGGAGAATACCTCAGTTTTCTTTCTCTATATCATTTATTTACTCACAGACAGACACTGTCACATGCATTCAGTCACTCACAGACACTGTCACATGCATTCAGTCACTCACAGACACTGTAACATGCACTCAGTCACTCACAGACACTGTGACATGCATTCAGTCACTCACAGACACTGTCACATGCATTCAGTCACTCACAGACACTGTCACATGCATTCAGTCACTCACAGACACTGTCACATGCATTCAGTCAATCACAGACACTGTCACATGCATTCAGTAGCTCACAGACACTGTGACATGCACTCAGTCACTCACAGACACTGTAATTTACATTCAGTCACTCACAGACACTGTAACATGCACTCAGTCACTCACACACAGTAACATGCACTCAGTCACTCACAGACACTGTAACATGCACTCAGTCACTGTCAGACACTGTAACATGCATTCAGTCACTCACAGACACTGTAACATACAGTACATTCAGTCACTCACAGACACTATGACATGCATTCAGTCACTCAGAGACACTGTAACATGCATTCAGTCACTCACAGACACAGTAACATGCATTTAGTCACTCAGAGACACTGTCACATGCACTCAGTCACTCACAGACACTGTCACATGCTCTCAGTCACTCACAGACACTATGACATGCATTCAGTCACTCAGAGACACTGTAACATGCATTCAGTCACTCACAGACACAGTAACATGCATTTAGTCACTCAGAGACACTGTCACATGCACTCAGTCACTCACAGACACTGTCACATGCTCTCAGTCACTCACAGACAGTGTAACATGCATTCAGTCACTCACAGACACTGTAACATGCATTCAGTCACTCACAGGCACTGTGACATGCATTCAGTCACTCACAGACACTGTCACATGCACTCAGTCACTCACAGACACTGTCACATGCACTCAATCACTCACAGACACTGTAACATGCACTCAGTTACTCAGACACTGTCACATGCACGCAATCACTCACAGACACTGTAACATGCATTCAGTCACTCACAGACACTATGACATGCATTCAGTCACTCACAGACACTGTAACATGCATTCAGTCACTCACAGACACTGTAACATGCATTCAGTCACTCACAGACACTGTCACATGCTCTCAGTCACTCACAGACAATGTCACGTGCACTCAGTCACTCACAGACAGTGTAACATGCATTCAGTCACTCACAGACACTAACATGCATTCAGTCACTCACAGACACTGTCACATGCATTCAGTCACTCACATACACTGTCACATGCATTCAGTCGCTCACAGACACTGTGACATGCATTCAGTCACTCACAGACACTGTCACATGCACTCAGTCACTCACAGACACTGTAACATGCACTCAATCACTCACAGACACTGTAACATGCATTCAGTCACTCACAGACACTGTCACATGCATTCAGTCACGCACAGACACTGTCACATGCATTCAGTCGCTCACAGACACTGTGACATGCATTTAGTCACTCACAGACACTGTCACATGCACTCAGTCACTCACAGACACTGTAACATGCACTCAATCACTCACAGACACTGTAACATGCATTCAGTCGCTCACAGACACTGTAACATGCATTCAGTCACTGACAGACACTGTAACATGCACTCAGTCACTCACAGACACTGTAACATATTTTCAGTCACTCACAGACACTGTCACATACATTCAGTCACGCACAGACACTATAACATGCACTCAGTCACTCACAGACACTGTCACATGCACACAATCACTCACAGACACTGTAACATGCACACAATCACTCTCAGACACTGTAACATGCATTCAGTCACTCACATACACTGTCACATACATTCAGTCACTCACAGACACTGTAACATGCACTCAGTCACTCATAGACACTGTCACATGCACACAATCACTCACAGACAGTGTAACATGCATTCAGTCACTCACAGACACTGTAACATGCATTCAGTCACTCACAGACACTGTCACATTCACTCAGTCACTCACAAACACTGTCACGTGCACTCAGTCACTCACAGACAGTGTAACATGCATTCAGTCGGTCACAGACACTGTGACATGCATTCAGTCACTCACAGACACTGTCACATGCACTCAGTCACTCACAGACACTGTCACATGCACTCAGTCACTCACAGACACTGTAACATGCACTCAATCACTCACAGACACTG
The DNA here is from genome assembly GCF_040206685.1 of Ascaphus truei. NCBI lineage: Eukaryota > Metazoa > Chordata > Amphibia > Anura > Ascaphidae > Ascaphus > Ascaphus truei. The sequence continues at coordinate 12,371,217 of NC_134492.1, read as the reverse complement.
TAACATGCATTCAGTCACTCACAGACACTGTAACATGCATTCAGTCACTGACAGACACTGTAAAATGCACTCAGTCACTCACAGACACTGTAACATATATTCAGTCACTCACAGACACTGTCACATACATTCAGTCACTCACAGACACTGTAACATGCACTCAGTCACTCACAGACACTGTCACATGCACACAATCACTCACAGACAGTGTAGCATGCATTCAGTCACTCACAGACACTGTAACATGCATTCAGGCACTCACAGACAATGTAACATGCACTCAGTCACTCACAGATACTTTGGTGTACATATTTATATTTGCTTGTATTTCATTTATTCACACTTAGAGGTATGAGTAAAACTTTCACCCAAGGTCAAGAAGCAGACGAAATTTGTCCTTTTTCAACCACAAGTAAATTGCGGCTGACTCAGGTTACGCAATGGATTTGCCAAATCTTTGTAATCCAGATCCTGACATACCTATCCCCACCTCTCCCCTCCCCTCCCCTCCCCTGTTCTCCCAATTTGCAAATTTTTACGACTTTGGCGAAATTCACAAAAAAGACATACTTTTTTTTATAAGACCAGTATTGGACACATTCACACATCTCTATTTTCACTCTCATTATATCTTTACTTCCTGTTACTACTTCAGACACATTTATATCTCTTTTGCCGCTGTGCAATATGGTGTGCTATGAAGCAGTCTTCCCATTGCTGGAGAAGATCTTTGTCCCATTTATTAGAATGGAGCTGATCTCTCCTCCAGCCCTGGGAAAGCTGCTTCACAGCACTTTAAGCAGGGGCATCTATACCATAATTAGAAACAACATTTAGACTATGAACAATGGAAATAATTAGCGTTATAGTACTCTTTAAGCTCTTGTCTTTACAGTTCTCTCGTTACTACATATCCTGCTTGATAAAAACATCAATATTCTCCTAATTATTAGCACCTACACATTCTCTTGCCTACGTTATCTTTGGAAGAAGTAAGAACTAACAGCTAATGCATTGAGAAAATAACGAACAGCTTATTTATATGAAAGTCTGAACTTTCCAGTCTTTGAAATTGTGTGCATTTTGCTGGCTTACGACAGATCCAATGCTGATCCTTCTTCCCCTAATTATAGAGGTAAATAAGAATTTTAACCCAGGTAGTGTTAGGACCTGCTATCGGTCATGCTTTGAAGTGGCAGCAGGCTTAAGGCGCTTTGGCCAAAGGGTTGAACTAAATGACCATTTTTCAAGAGAATATGTATGTATTGCACTGTGTATTTTTGTCACATTGGAAGTAGCTTTGGGCATCTTTGTTTGTTTTTTGTTGTATACATTTAACCACGCCCACTAGCACTCCTTTTGACACATATACATACTATATATATTATGTGGTAATGTTTTGAGTTTCTAAGAGCTTGTTGGGTATCTGTGTGTTTATTAACTATGTGCAGCTGCTCTCGGCTGTTTTGGGGAGGTCAGTGGCTCCTCCCCCCCAAGGTTTAAGCACGCCCCTCCCCACTTTCCAAGTTGGCAGGTCAGTTTCATTTGGCTGGGTTACGACAAATCCAATGCGACCATTCTTCCCCTAATTATAGAGGTAAATAAGAATTTTAACTCAGGGAGTGTTAGGACCTGCTAATTGTCATGCCTTGAAGTGGCAGCAGGCTAAGACGCTTTGGCCAAAGGGTTGAACTAAATGACACTTTTTCAAGAGAATATATAGGTATTGCACTGTGTATTTTTGTCACATTGGAAGTAGCTTTGGGCATCTTTGTTTGTTTTTTGTTGTGTGCATAGCACACCTAAATATTATATTGTACAAGTGCCATTTTGAGCAGTTAGCAGTATCACAATAGTTACATTGTTGTTTTTTTTTTAAATGCATTTTCCCATAAACTCAATCTGAGCCATGTCCAACAATTCGAATTCACTATATCAAAATGCTACTCTCTGAACCTGATGAAACCACAATCAATGGTTGTGTATAATCGAGCTGTCACATGGAAAGGGACCTAGCTATCATATTTACGCTGGCTGTTGCCACTGCATATTTAGTACACAGCAGCACGATTTAGACTTGGTATCCTAAAAAGTAAAAGCCAACATACAGGAAATGTGCCAAAGGAATTGGGGACATTTTTATAAACTGTGTGAATATAACAGCATTCTATATACTGTATATATATATATTGTAAGTATTCAAACTCATATTCAATAGAGATACGATTTCTTGAAAGAATGCCTGAACCACTAACAAATGCAGCCTTGTTTTCGTTCAGACGTATAACATTTAAAAACTAAAAAGACAGATAAGAGTTAAATCTACGTGGCAGCTGAGTAACTAATGAGTAATTAATTGCAGGTGAGGTTGGGAGAGGCTTTATGGGCTGATTTACAGTGTGAGATGCTGTTAGTTCACGGAAGATTTTTGAGTGTTAGCCGAGCTGAATTCTCTTAGTTACTCTCTCCAGAAAGGCGTGTCCTTTCCTGTGTTACTGTCATTAAAACCACACGAGGCATTTTCCCAGGGATCAGTTTCCTGAACTGAGCTGAAACTTTAAGACGTAGCTACTACATCACGGGGCCCCAGGGGGAGTACTAGACCCCATGAAGTAGTAGATACAAAGGCCTGGGTTCTAGATTTCTGTCAGCTGATGCAATGCAAGATTAATGCTTTTGCTCATTCATGATAACAACATTACTCTTTCATACAGATTAATACTATCTTTATCATATTTATTCCTCTACGACATACATTATTGTTTCGTCATATATCTCTTAATGGTTGCTAGATTTAATTGTATTGTATGTATTGTATGTCTTTATTTATATAGCGCCAAAAGTGTACTCAGCGCTTCACAAAGAATACAGTACAGGGAATTATAATAATACAATAAGTGCAGCAAAATCAGACAATAGGAAAGGAAATCCCTGCACCGAAGAGCTTACAATCTAAATGGTTTGATAGGGAACTTACAGAGACAGCAGGTGAGGAAATAAGTGCTGTAGATGGCAGTGCTTGGTCAAAATGGGTGGTAGGAATGACTGAGTGTGGGACAGTAACCATGAGTGCAGGCTATTGGGATGCTTGATTTGTGGGGCAAGTTTTAAGGTTAGTCAGTATTAAAATGAGAGGGTTAACACAATTTACAGGGGAAGAGATGGCAAGGAGGCATGGGTGAGATCAGGTGTGTATGTCTGGCTTCAGGCTTAGGGGAGATCCCCAGCAGCAGGAAGGAGTAGATAGACGGTGTGAATAGAAGATTTGTGTGGGTGTTTTTTTATTGAGGGTTAAAGAAGTTGTTGGGAGAGAGGTGTATAAATAATGGTGCAGTGGGGAAGTTGGATAGAACAGAGACATTCACAAAGGAGTGAGGAAATAGTAAGCAGAAAAAAGCAGTAGGGAGGGCATAGTGATATGCAGGAGGAGAGACTTCCCAGGTACTGGAGGATAGAAAGAGTACAAAGAATCACAGCTTTTGGAAAGTTAATTTCTCACAGTTGCAAAGTTGTTGTGCAGAGTCCAGATGTTCCTCAATTCTTCACCTCCAATTTGAACTCCAAAATGAACTCTGCCAGACACTTTAATTGTGACACTAAAGATGGGACACACAGCCTAGATGGATGGTCTTAAATACTCTAAAACACAGCCACTTAACAAACAATTAAGGGAGGGTTTTGTCTAATCAACTCTCACAGACATACTGATTACATTTTAAATTCTGTTGCAATTGATGGTAGAATTCAGCTCAGACACATACCATTGATAAATGAATAAAGCCTCAGTCCTTATAGTATGAAATGTCAATGGCTTCCTCAAAATAAAATGGATTATAGAAAGGAAAGGGCTAAGAAAAGTTAGTCACAGTCTTCCTTTTTCAGTACTTAAAATATCTTTCTTCTTTATTATGCGATTATAGCCTTCAAAAACAGTTTAAACAGTGTTAACAACCTAGCTGCGTACATACTTGTGACAGAATAGCGCCTCAGGCCTACTTGGCCCTTGTACTACTAGAGGCCCAGTAGAAGGGTTGAGTATGCCCAAAGCGCTATCCTATCAAAGGTATGTATGCAGCTAGGTATGTTACAGGGATTTGTAGACTGTTTAAACTGTTTTTGAAGGTTATAATTGCATAATAAAGAAGAATGATATTTAAAGGATTGAAGTTGAAGAAGTGCTGATGGTCATTCCACAGGCACCCGGCTACCGATTTAAGGAGAAGCAAAGAAGCATAAAACTACATCCAGAAAGTGCTATCCCACTTTCCTAGACAGCATTATATTATGTACTAGCTGAGAGCCCCGGCGTTGCCCGGGATGTTTGTGGTGTGGGTGTGGCATTTGGGTGGCGAGTGGTCCACACGGCCCATGTGCGGTGGTAGTGCTGCTGTGGCTGTACTGATGGTGATTGTATCGGTGTGCTGATTTGGGAGGGTTTGGTGCTGATGTGGGGGTGCGGATGTGGGTGTGCCAATGGGGGAGGTGCAAAGGTGGCGATGTGTGGGTGCTGATGGTGTTGATGGGGGCTGGGAATGGCGGGGAGCCGAGAATGCCAGTGTGCTGGGGGGGGGGGGGGGGGGGAGGGGGGTCATGGGATACCGGTGTGCTGATGTGGTGGTGCTGGGGATAGTGTGTGTGTGTATACATTGTATGTGTGTGTGTGTATACATGTGTGTGTGTGTGTGTATGTGTACGTGTGTGTATACATGTGTGTGTATACATGTGTGTGTATGTATACATGTGTGTATGTATACATTGTGTGTATGTACAGCATTATATTATGTATTGTGATGCAATGGCATTTTAAACTTGTGCATGTTTTATAATCAGAAGTTTCATGTACGGCCAATTAATGAAGCAATTACATTTGCATTATGAGTGCAAAAAATGTATTGGGATCATATAAATCATTTTCTTCTCAGTTATTTTTCTAGTACTCTATTGTAATCCCAAGGGAGTCATAAAATATACATTTGCAACAGAAGTATTTTCTTGAGTTGGGCTGTTGGATTTCTCAATGCCTCTTTCCAAAATCCCAAGAGTTAATTTACGGAAACACCTTTTTCTGGACATGGCTAAAATATGTACTTCTTTCTTTTTCAAAGGGCACATCAATTGAATGCTTTATTAGCTTAGTCTTCACTGGACAAAGTTATCAAAAACCTCTCCAATTCATAGATAAATGTGCAGTATGGGAAGTATTGGTAAGCATGTAGAAATAGCAATTGTAAAATATACTGGGCATGCCCTAAATAAAATATACTGTGCATGCCCTAAATAAAATATACTGGGCATGCCCTAAATAAAATATACTGTGCATGCCCTAAATAAAATATACTGTGCATGGCCTAAATAAAATATACTGGGCATGCCCTAAATAAAATATACTGTGCATGCCCTAAATAAAATATACTGGGCATGCCCTAAATAAAATATACTGGGCATGCCCTAAATAAAATATACTGGGCATGCCCTAAATAAAATATACTGTGCATGCCCTAAATAAAATATACTGGGCATGCCCTAAATAAAATATACTGGGCATGCCCTAAATAAAATATACTGTGCATGCCCTAAATAAAATATACTGTGCATGCCCTAAATAAAATATACTGTGCATGCCCTAAATAAAATATACTGTGCATGCCCTAAATAAAATATACTGGGCATGCCCTAAATAAAATATACTGTTCAACTTACTGCTTTGATTTGTTGAATATGATGTTAAAATAGAAAGCATGTTTAAAATAATAAGGATTGTGATACATTTAGCATTAATTTTAAAGCAGCAGTCATAGCTGTGTTTTTTCTCTCCTTTAATATGTGCATCAATCCCCGGAAGAAGTTCCCTTGTTGGAACGAAACGCGCGTCGGGATGACATCATAGCGACGCCGGCTGTACTGTTTCAGTGTCAAACTCATAGGAGTTTGCTTACGCTCTGTAGATTAGCTTAATACCTAGATGTGGGCCACAGATGTGGATCCCACTAGCTAGAAACCAGGTATATCAGACCTCCTGCTGGCACTGGCTAGCCCAAAGAGTATATATACACAGCAGGGTTGTGATTACTCCCCCCCCCCCTGGCAGGAGCTGCAAAAGCGTAAGGTCTGGCTATTAGTCTGGGGTTCCCTCAGGAGGTTAACCACGGGGTATACTTACCTGCACCCACCTCCCAGCAGCGCTCCCATTGATCTATCATCAGGGGGGTCCTTCCCTGCCTGGGTTTGCATTTGGCTTCTCGTGTATGCAGCAGTGCTATGGCCCCTATTGCAGCTTTGTAACACAGTGCTGCACTATCAACACTCCCAGTGCTCGTGTATCACAATACCTATGTAGATTGCACACCAGTTACTTCCCTGACAGGGCTAAATTCACTGTGCATCTACTAAACGATTTTTATATCTGTATTGTGAGAATCAACAGTTTCTCTATTCTACTGTGCTTCACACTAGTTATGACAATACCTGGTCATCTAGAGTGATTGCACACCAGAACTGAACAGTACACTTTTTAGGTTTTAAATATATTTGTTATGTTTGCTTTTTTCAATTATCATTAAATAAAAGTTTATTATTTTCATTAGTAGGGCTGAGTGCATCATATAGGGTTCTTTCCTCTCTCCTCCTACACCATCAATACAATACACACAATGATAAGTAATTAGCTAAGCTGCCGATCAATCCGTTCTCCTGTGATCGATCAGCGAAGATTCGGCTCGGGGGTTTACTAAATGGCTGCAGAGGAGTATTGACTCAGTATCTGTGATTGTAAATGGTTCCTATAGAAACAAAAAATGGTTGTTACATTATAATACATAAAAAATGTCATTCAGCGTTGTTTTAAAATGTAAAAAAATGCTACACGTATCTCTCATAGTACATAAATGATGTATTAAAACAAACACACACATGTAGGATATTGCTTGGCCTGCATCTTTAAACCTACTGTCAATTACTATGTAGCCATGTTTAAAAATGGTATACAGTTCTCTCTCATGCTGGCAGTAAACCTGGTAAGTATACAGGATTGCCAGCATCAATCATGGAGGTTTGCCCTCACACCCTGGTGAGGTGTCATATGTACACTAGGGGAGTGGTAACATACTCTGTCCAATGTTAGTGACACAGGAGGTGTGGCTATTCCCTAAGTTATATAAGACACAGAACTGCCAAAAAGTAGGAGTTCAATGTGTGCGTCAACTAGTTGTTCAAGAGTGTGTTGATCAAGTGGTTCGGAGAGTTCAAGTTATGCTATAGAGAAGACCTACACTGTGTTCAGGGACCTGACACAGGCGGGCATCTCCCTGAGGGGAGAGGTGACCCAACACCATTAGGAGGGAAGACCTTCTAAAGGGATGTGCGGTGCAAGAATGAGTGGCTAAGCTGACCGCTGCGAGGGGCAGTCTGCCTGAACCTGTAATAAAGATGCCCTTATTCATCAAAACCCTCATGTGTGAGTGTGGAGTTACTCAGCAGAGGAAGGCACAAAGAAGGAGTTCCTCATCAGATCCATCTCCCTGCGGACGCAGATATCCTGATGAGGTGGAGGCGCTGCACTGGATATAGGTAGGACTCAAAGCACACTACCTCAGCGCCTGTCTTGCTGATATCCCCACTAACATCATGCGGGAGACTGAGTAGTCCTGTAGCCAACAGGTGCACCACAAGACACAACCATGTAATGGGGATCGGTTAGACCACAGGGGCCAATCTGAGATTGGGTGGGTCAAGGAGGGTCCAGAAAAACCGTTACAACTACTATTGAAAGCTAGATATTATTACGGAGAAAAAGTACTGTAGTATTGGTAGTGACACCTATTGCAGATACCATACGCAGGCATAAGCTTATAGGGATCTATGTTAAAATGCATAAGAAGTAAAAAGTAAATCACTGCGAGTGCTCATTTGCATGTCATTACCCAGAATCCCTGGCTACAGTGGAAGAGATAATGGGGAAAGGAAGGGTTGCAGACCTGTCTGAGATGTGTCAATGTGCTCACAAGTGGTATTCTTTATTTGATAATCAAATAAAGTAATGGCGAGAGAAAGCTGGAGATGATGATTCAACATAAAGGTGAGTAACAGAGGAGTTTCGAACTATGGCAGACACTTTTTGGTCTGTCTTAGCAAAAGAGCAATAAACAAACAATTACAGTATTCAGACAATGTCTGGCATAACGCCAATTGTGTGCTTATTGCACAAGTCAGCCTCTGGGTGATGTCAACCTACTGCAGCTGTTATTGCTAGAATTTTCCACCCAAACCTCTTCTAGGTGTTTTCAGCTTTCAGTATGCCCTGTTTGCCTGCTTCAGTTTCTGGGAAGTGTATGTATGTCCCCAGAGATGTCAGGTTTCTCCTGTGCTGTTGCTTTTACTACTGACACCAAGCAAGGGAAAATATACAACAGCATTTTACAAGATTGGTGACATGTAACGTTATGTTAGATTGCTCCCTAAAGTATGTGCTTTATTTTAGTGAAAGTTACAAGAGAACCATACAGTAATTCTCTGGTGGTGTATACAAGATTTCTTGTACTGTATACTAGAGTAAGCACAAAGTATGTTGCCATGTAGAGTATCTACTTACCATGTAAAAATACAGTGAGATTAATGAGTACAGTGATTATTGTTTATTTTACCTGGGGTAGTAACTTCTAACAATATTGTGCACAGTAAAATCATAATTATCACCCTTTATAGAAGGAGCGGACACATCCAGTTCTTAAGAGCTACCAACAGGTGAGGTTTAAAGGATATCCCTGCTTCAGCACAGGTGGCTCATTCAACTACTGAACCACCTGTGCTGAAGCAGGGATATGCTGGAAACCTGACCTGTTGGTGGCCTTTGAGGACTGGAGTTGGCCGCTCCTGCTTTAGAGAATAAAGCCCTGGAACAGATTTGATTGTTTAATAAAGCAGCAATCCCACTTACTTTTTTTTAAAATTCACTTTTTTACTTTATTTGAATGGGGTGTCCTTCTGAGCTATTTTGTTGCTCTGAAGTCCCTCCACGTCCCAAGATACTTACCGGTTTAGTTGGCGGTGTTTCTACTCCTAGTAGGGAAATAAAAATGGCCTCCGTATCCTGCTAGCCGCGTGGGCCAATAAGGAATTGGGAGTGTTAACGGAAGGATGATGTCGTTTCCCACTTGATGACCGCGCGCGATATGAAATTCCAAGATGGACCACTGACAGCGAACCCGTTAAGTATCTCAGAACCGGTGAGTTCCCAGTCACACAGTTCAGCTCTGGGGGAGTCCAGTTCTGTAAAAAAAAAAAAAAAAAAAAACTCAAGCTGTAAAAATTGACAGGAGAACCGCTTTAGGCCTCAGTTATACCAAATGCTGCAGGGCGGCAGCGCTGTTCTGTGATGTCATGCAGCGCTGCTGCCGAGCAGCATAGTGATTATACCAGGGAGCCGGTGGAGAGCAGGCAAGGAGGCGTGGCCGCGAGCGGTTCGCCCTCATTGGTTGTAACCAGTCATGTGACGCAGCCGTTACCAACCAAGAACAAATCTGCAGATCGCGCCAGGAGACGGCCGCCCTGCAGCTCCACGCGGCGCGCACGCTGCAGCAGGTATGTGCGCTGCTATTGTATTTTTTAAAGTCGTTTTCCTGTATAATCACAGCCAGATTTCTAAATTTGCCGCCCCTGGGCACTTGCCTGTGTCTGCCGCCACCTCGTGCTCCTTTGGAATCCCAGTGTCAAATGACGCTGCGATGTCACCAACGTGACATCATACGGCGGCGCATTGCCATGGAAGTGTGACGTCATGACGTCATTTGTTGTCGCGATGTCACATTGCCATGGCAATGAGACATCATGTGACGTCACGGTGGCGGCATCAGCAGCGTCATTAGACGCCGGGATTCCAATTAGTTCTCAGAGACCTGACAGTGCGGCAAAATTATATGGGGGCGGAAATTTGTGCCACCCCAAAATGTTGCCGCTTTAGGCTCGGGCCTAATGGGAAATCTGACATTGATTATAAATGAAGATGGTGGCAAACAACACATTTTCCTTCTGTGCAAAGGGAAATGCTAAATACCCATAGAAGATTCTTCCACACAAATTTAGAGGATATAGTTTAAGTTTTGCATCGTTCTTAAAATATGCATCAGGAGACTATTTCTCAGGCTCCAAGAAGCTTACACGTATTTTCTACTTGCAACTGTGTTGAGGGCCCCTCAAGCAGCACAGGGGTTAAGAAACTGGTTCATTAAGTTGCTGCATGTGCCACAGAGCGATTTGCCAAACAATGTTTACATCAACTCAGACCCGGCAGAGTTTTTTTTATGTTGGAAAAATGTAAAATAATGACATTCTCAATGCAAATTTAATAGACGCCATAATATATGGATATTTAATCTCCTAACTACTCCCCAAATGGCAAGATGAAGCAAGCAAGGAAAGACAGTTATTTACTGATGCAGAGAAATGCACGTTAATAAAAAGGCCTCTTTTTGAAGCAACTCAACTGTTTTACGGCTTGCCACATAGACTCAAACAACATTGTTGAAAGAGAAAAATAACTTAAAATGAAGTCCTCTTTTCTACCTGTCCTTTGCTCACTAGAGACTACTTGGGTCCGTACCAAATTATAACCTGCTTCTGCAGTAATGAAGGATGGGGTTATTGATTATATTGAATGTCTGAAAAGAAATATATTAATTCCACTTACTACCGTGTAAAACGGAACACTGCCTGTTAAATGTCAGATTGGCATTTAGCGATAAATCTAATCTTTTTTACTTCAAGGTATTAGAGACAACTCTCTAGGGCTGAACTACAACCACATTAGCGGAAGGGATTTTAACTTAGGACAGAGGCAGCATCTAAATGGCTTTTTAGATGAATGTATTTGTTATTATTTAGAGAACAGAGCGAGAGCTAATTGAATGAATTATCTACTGATAATGTGTACATTCAATGTATCAATTAGAAATGAGCAGAGTAAAGCTTTGTGAGCGTCTATCTGGTCTGAGACTCCAGTCTTTCATACCCAACATTTGTTACTTAAGTTTTCTCAACACTTGGAAAGCTCATAGTGTATATTTCTGTTAAATCACAACAAGATGAAAGATTAAGTGCAATTAGTAAAAAAAAGTGCTTTACCTCAGGTCTCTTAGAAATAAATGATACAATGTAAAAGCTGAATGTAGTTACAGTGCATGATTTATTCCCCTTTGCTACTGTATGTAATGCTGCTACAATGTTTGAAGGGGGCTCCATTTCAACATTTAATACAGTATCGAGAGTGCTTGTTCTGCCAAGGTTGGGGTGCAGTGTCCAAAATCACATCTCCTCTGATGCGTTTTGCTATCTCTTCTTTGAAGATGCTACATGTTGTCTCTGGGTTTAGCCTTTTAAAATATGGGGGTGTCACTTCATGCAATTTAATTCAGGAATATAAAGTGCAACATTTACAGTACCAATAGAATGAAAATATATTCAAAATAAATTGTAAATGATTATAAAATAAGCAGGTATGATGTAAACAGCTGTTTCTTCTCCAAGCCAAAAGGTAACCATAGAAACATGTATATTTCTGCTGTAGAAGATATTGATGCTTTAGTACATGTACAGCACAATAGCTGATATTACCAGGATACCCTGTGCATGTGTTGTGGAATAGCATGAATCTTACAAAGCCAGATGAAAATCACAAGTTCATTTGAGTTCTATGCACCTATCAGGTCTTATTCTCCTTCCAATGTCATAAATATTCAATATCTTTTCAATTTACAGTATTGTAACCTCCTAATCCAGGCTATGAAGATCTCTCTCGACCTTATTCTCTAATCTGTAGTGAATGGTGGTCTTATTCCCTTCCGTAGGCTGATCACCTATAGCAAACTCTAGAAATGTGAAGATCTGCTTTTTTCCCCTTGCTTACAAAAGCCTTGATTCAGTATTCTGGGAAGCTGCTTTTCCATGTCATGATGTGCAATGACATGAAGAAGCGGCTGTACACCTTTATATCAAATGCAGGGCTCAAACAAGAGGTGCTGAACTCCAGGGAAATCTCCTTTCCTCCAAACTTAAGGGATGCCTCTGAGTCCTTTGTACTGCCCTTGGGATGAATAGCTCTTTTAAAAGCTCCCGGTACTGTCCCCGAATATATTTGTAGATAGTTATCATATCCCCTCTTATATGCCTCTTTTCTAATGTAAATAAATCTAATTTAACTAGTCTCTCCTCATAAATTAGATTGTCCATCCCCTTTATTAATTTGGTGGCTCTGCTCTGCACCTGCTTGTAAACTAATATATATTACACCAGAAGCAGCATGAAGCAATTAACTTCTAAATCTCTTCTATTTTTGAGGAGAGACACTATATACACACTCAGGTCACTGGGAACAACATGGTACTTCAACATCCCGGAGTAACCCCATATTGCTGTAATAGCATCTTTATAGGGTGACATTTCAAACCAGTTTGAACTGTGAGCGTCTATCTCCCTGCAATCAGGGAAGAGGATACAACAAATCTCAATCAGAGAAGCACTTTCTTGCCTCAATGGTTTTTTAATCTGGGCCGTAGTGCCTACTACGCAAAGCAAATTCAACTGCAGCAAAGACTTTGATTAGGAATATATTCCTGACGTGCCAATACATTGAATTAATCAACTAATTTGTGGGAAATTGATTGCTTTGATTGTTATGTAATTTTTATTATGTGTTAACTATTTTTAAGGTTTACTTTTCAAGCTTGAACAGGGTTTTGGGTATACTGGACAAAAGTTCGGTATTTGTTGGTATTATTATTTGTACAATAGTGTATAATTGTTATATTAAATTGCTTTATGATTTAAACTGCATATTTTTTATATTTAGGAACCTCGGTACCACTTGCAATACAACTAAAAACTTAAGGTTTTATTAATGTTTAGTTTTTATGCACTAGGGTGGTTTTCTATCTATTATAAATAAAGATATACATACATACTGATGCATATCCTATTAGTATATCTCGGGTACCGGTGTCCCTCCCTGGGTTGTTTCTTGGTGGGTTTGAAGGGACTTTCTCTCGCTCTCTCTTGTCATGTTAAGCTAACAGGAGGTCATGCTAACTTACCACGTTAAGCTTATTCTAATGAGATCACTAACGGCCATTGTTTTTGCATTTAATTAGCTTTGTGGATTGGTGTCAACCTCAGGGAACAGAACGTTCTTAAGTGATTTTGATAACAAGATGTTATGAGCCCAGAGATAACAGAGTTTTGCGGATCTGGCCCTTAAAACATCAGAACAGGCTACGGAGGTAAATATCTCTAGAAGCACGGGGGTCCCCGGAGCTGATATTAACACAGTTCAGCACCGGAGAGCTCCTGCTGCAATCCTGTAATAATAATTAAAAAAACAACGACTGTTTATCAAAACACTGTATTTACTAAAGCAAATAATGTCACGTGAAGCAGGATTTACTCACGTAAAAAGCCTGGCGTCATTTGTCAAAGACATTATCGAAAATGACATGAAGATGGGCTCATTACAGCCAAAAAGATTTTCATCCCATGTTCACTAAGCTCTGCTAAGGTTAACGGTGGGAAATAATGCTACGTGTGGGTACCAGGGTGGGAGTCCTGCAAATACATCAATAACGTCACATTATTTATGTATGTATCATTTTATTTATATAGCGCCTACAATGTACTCTGCGCTTTACAACATTAGCATATAAAGTAAATTAATTACAAACAATGGGGATAAGAGCAACAGGTAAATTACAAAATAAGGCAATGGAGACTCTGCCCCGAAGAGCTTACAATCTAAGTGTTATCTTCAGTGTTTTAATACAGCATTATCCTGAAATAATATGACATTAACCTTACTGTATGCCAATTAACTAAATTACGGGCGTATATTTTTGGCATATTACTACCTTAGTGCAGGGGTTCTCAACTCCAGTCCTCAAGACCCCCTAGCAGGTCAGGTTTTATGGATATTCCAGCTTCAGCACAGGTGGCTCAATCAGTCCCTGCTTCAGCACAGGTGGCTCATTCAGAGGCTCAGTCTTCGACTGGGATATCCTTAAAACCTGACCTGTTGGGGAGGACTTCAGGACCGGAGTTGAGAGCCCCTGTTTTAGTACATAAGTCATTAATATTTTAGGTAATGCTGTTCCTTTTTAGTTTGGTAAATATATCTTTATTTTCAGACATATTCCTTTCCTCCCGCTCTGCCCATACATAATAATTACTGTAACTATATTTCTCATGTTCTTTCTACTCCTTTTCCTTTTATGGGGTTATTCAATAAAAGGCAATCCAGAACTACCACAAGGAAATTGCCATCCAAGTCACTGGGACTTTCCAAATTGTTGTTGTTGTACTTATTGAATAATCTCAGAGTTCACTTTCAGTAGCACTGAACCTCTCTGACCACTAAGATCCCCAGATACTGTAAATAAGAGTAATAAGGCCCACAATGAACTTATTAGAAGTCAATACTAAAATCAATGCATCAATCAATCTTTGCGATATGTCAGTGGAGTTCAATTTCTTTTTTGGTTAAGTAACCCTAGAATTAGATGGTGAAATTCTGGGTAACCCCAACCCTCTCCCATCTCTCCCCTCTCCCTTCCCCGCCTTCTCTCGTGTCTCTCCCCCTTACGCTCCCTCTCCCTCTCCCCCTCACGCTCCCCCTTCTACACACACACACCTACACACACGTCTGATTGGAAAGTTTTTTAAGGGAGCTGCCAGCCCGCACGCAGCAGAGAGAGCGCGTAGACACCTCTCTTACTTTGGGGCCTGTGGCGCTGCACTGATCCAAAGTCCCTCCTCCTGTCAGCCGCAGGTTGACAAAATTTATTGCGTAGACTGGAGCAGGCAGGGAGAGAAAGGATAGCAGTGACTGGGTGGCTGCTGAGCTTGGGAGCCGCCGGGTCACTGCTATGTGGGGGTGCCTCCACGTTGCCGGGCCTGGGAAAGCCGGGCGAGTTATCTCAGCTATCCCCCCCTGGCAGAAACCCTGAGGGGTGCTCGCGGAACCCCGGCTGAAAATCCCTGCTGTATGTGCTAGCCTAAAAATAAATTTCCCTTAACTACATACAATTAAGAAGATGTATTTTTTTTAACTTGGCCCCACGAGAAGAGAAGCGCTCAACACTGTGTTTTTTGTAATCCGTGTCTTATACCATTACATAATTTACCTATTTAACATCATTGCAGCATTACATATTACAGGAAGGAAATTAGGTTTTCCATTACAATACAATTTGAAATTTCTCATTACAAAAACAAATGGCTGGCATATCTTCCTTATACTTTTATCAATATAATTCTGATAAAGAAACGTTTAATTTAATGAAGGTTATTTTCAAGTTTTAATTGTGCAGTCTGCCTTAGCAAGACAGAGAAGAGTTATAATGAAATGAGATCACTCAGCCATTTAAAACCTTTTGCACGGAATAGCACTTAATATAAGACAAACTGCTTTAGTAGCAATAGAAAGACATTCCCACCTAAAGGATGAAGAAAAGCAGTGTTGTGTTTATTTGGGCAGGTTTTACACATCCTGAAAGAAAGCTGAATGACTCTTATTCCACGTCCCAATATAGTCATCATTATTGTTTGCTATTTGGTAGAACAGTACAACCACTGGGTCTCCCTCACTTGAATTTAACCAAGAGAAAGCTATGATGTCATAGGACCATGATGCTAACTCTACCTCTTGTTTAATCCCAGAAGCCACCCTGCTTTCTTTATACGCAGACATGAAATTGTAAAATTCTCATGAATTGGGTTTCAAATAGACCAATTCAACTACCATCTTGGAATATGCAAAAAAATATATTGACTAATTAGTTCTATGCCATAAAACACCTTCCATTGTTATAAGACGTGGTCCCAAGGTTCAACAGAGTATCCGGCCATTCCTCCTTCTCTTACCATGCCCCCCAAACTGGAACAGTCTACCGGAGACTCTCACACATTTTAGTCTGGTCGGTAACTGTTTCATACGCCTATAATATATATTATCTGTAACTGTGCATGCAATGTCTTGTATATAATGTATAACCCTTTTCACTTAATGTAACCATGTACTTGTCACTCTGCGCCCAGGACATACTTGAAATCGAGAGGTAACTCTCAATGTATTACTTCCTGGTATAACATTTTATAAATAAATAAATAACCTGCCAGCCCATTCAAATAGAAGGGTCTTAAGGTTTCTTCCAGCGACAGTAGATGTCTGGTAATGTAGCACTACTGAGTAAATATGCCCTTTAATATTACTGCGCTGCATTCTGTAAATGCTGTAGCCTGGTGTGTAAATACCAGAAACATAGTGATGTCATTTGTTAAGCACTGACCACAATCGTAGCGCAGGAATCTGTGCTTTTTTTTATGTGCCTGAGATGTACTGCAGAAAGACATTTCCCAATTGTGTAAGCATCCTAATGATATGTACCATTACTTTTCCCTGTTGAAAAATATTTGCACAAAACAGATGGCTGCCACCAAGTTTGTATCTGCATTAAATTCTCACTTCTTTTTAGTAACTGCTGCAATACAGTATGTCCTGTTTCTTTATTGTGTTTAAGCAGTCACCGGGTTGTGCTGTGTTACACGACGCATGGATAACTAGTTTAGGGAAACTGTTCGCAATGTTATTTAAATGCTGTTTCCAGATTGCTGTACAAACATTTCATTTGATGTCAGTGTCAATTGCAGGCGTGGTCAACTCCGGTCCTCAAGGGCCACCAGCAGTCCAGGTATTGGGGATACCCCTGCTTCAGCACAGGTGGCTCAATCAGTGGCTCAGTCACAGACAGCTCTGACTGCCTCTCTCTTTCTCTGTCTCTCCCTCAGCAGTCAGGGCCTTCCCAGGTCTGTAAGTACGGTCACATTTTGTTCAAAGCATTTTTTTAACGAATGTAAAATATTGACAGTTTATGTTAAATTAATGCATATAATGGGGTTTATGCATTAAGAGAAAAGTGGGGGGAATAAGTGGCAAAAAAACGTCAAAAGATGGATTTAAAAAATGCAATACGTTCCAGCATGACTTTTATCTTTGATGCATGCGGTGCAGTTTTTTTGCCCCAGAATTGCTGCACTTTTGCCTTGATGCATATACCCCAATATGTTTAAGAAACTTGCTGTATGGTATCGTAGCTAGTATAGCTAATGGCCGGTACTGTAGAGGAAGGTTAGGTTTGTTGGGGTGTAGCGGTAGGGAAGTGATATGGGGGTAGGTATCATGGGAAGGGAGGTTAGGCCACCTGCAGGGATTAAGGGGGAGGGGGAAACCCCTTTTATGCCATAGCGGGTGTACCTCTATGCCATACAGGGGGTAGTAGGGTAGTTAGGGTATTTGTATTAACTCCTTAGCTACCTTAGTGACCATGAAGTCATGCATAATGCATGCCTTCATGGCTACTATGGCATCCAGGGGATTAATATATAGGTCTTGGCTACAAAATGTTGGCCTAGTTCAGGGTATTCACTTTGGCTTCCTATATTGCTAAGACCATCTTAGCTGTAAGACTGCAGTTTATACTACGTTAGTGAGCTGTGAAGATCCCTGTTTGCACTTAACGAGACTTTAACTTCAGTTAAGTCACTAACGAAGCTCCGTGTATCTGCTCCTAAATTAATTAATGGAGATTTCGGAATTGGGGTAAAGGCCACTACCCCACCACGTTTTCAGACAAATTGTGCTCTAGTTATTCCAACGTAAAATAGGCACATACTGTAATATCTCTCAAGCATCTCACTTAAAGTAAGTGTGTTGTTTGACATTCAATACTGTATGTGGGATGCTACTGGCATACAACAGTGATTGCATTTCCTTCAATACAAGTATGCAATTAAATTCTTTGTGTGGAGTTTGGGACATTCAGCTGCAGTATGTGCAAACTGCTTTCCAAATAAAGACTTTTTCTCTCTGTGTTGTTCTTTCTCAATGTGGCACATTTATAAAACGATTCTATGCGCTAAGACTTGTCAGCATGAATTCCTCAGAGGGATTTTTTTTTTATTATACGAACCTTTCTGCTAAAATCAATAAAAACATTTTTAACAATTATCCAAAGAGAATAATAAAAAATAAAAAAAAATAAAAAAATTGTACCATAGGTATTAATACGTGAGATTTAAGGATTTAATTAGGAGTTGGAAAAGGCCACACAGCTGCAGGTATGAATGCCTTTTTGTTTAATAAGGTTCTTTCCTACACACTGTATTTAAAAGACCTTGAAGAAAAGATCAAATGCAATTTACAAACAAGGCAGGAATTATATATGTGCAGTCAAGGACTGAAATATTGAAGGAGTAGCTTGACAAACCAGAGACCGCGCAGGAATGCTAAACGCAGGACACTAATATCCATCTAGATGAATAAACGATGGAAATAGATAAATTGCAGCAGATGCATAATTGAATTTAACAGTTTGCTGCCAAACGCATTACAACACATTACAAAGCAAAGAGGTTAGAAATATGAAGGTTGGATAAAAAAAACTATTAATAATATACTGCTACATTTTTGATTTTTTTTTTCAGATACTACTTACCTTCACTAGTCAAGCAAAAGAACCACTAAAATACATTATTATCCATGATATTTCAAGGCCGACTACTGAAGCTCCTGTTTTCAGATGGGCAGCATCTAAGCATTATATAATATGTGGTTCCAATAATAATAATAATATTTTGTTCCTGTATAACAGGTCACTTAGCACTCGGTCACTCCCTCACCGTATCACATTTTCTTGCAGTCTCCAGTCGTTCCCTCAGTACCAATGAGGGGTACATTTCACAAGTCTCTGTGATTTCTCAAGGCATTTTAACAGATGATAATTAAGTAACTGACGCCAAATTTGGAAGTGATGAGAAAAATTATGATAGGCGCTGCAATCATGGAGCTTCTTTTAGGCCTCGTCCAGGGTGGTGCTGAGCGGGCGGGCACGCTCACGCTGGACACGTTGTGCCAATGCACGTGACTTGCGTGAGCGGGGCGGGCGCACCGGCTCGGCGCTCTGACACTTGCCGAGCAAGCAAAATTGATTTTGCAGCTCGCAAGCGCGTCACATGAGCGGTTCGCCAAATAAGAGCGAACCAGCTCTGTAACGTCGTGGCCGTGCCCCCAGAAGCGCGCGCACCTAGCCGGGCCAGGAATTACCTGGCCGAGCAGGGCACAGCCCTGGTGCGTTCCAGCGCTCCTGTTTCCACCCTGGACGAGGCCTAAGAGGTTAACAAAAAGGTAGTTTGCCATATCTTGTGCGGAGGCATCAGTACAGCTTTAAACCCAGTTGGAAATTCCATGTGGATGTGTTTGATGCGAGTGACCTTACCAGCGCTTAAAAGCATTGCGTGTCCCTCCAGGGCTGAATTGGTTTCAAACTGAGCATTCCTTCTTCAATTTCTGCCATGTTAGGGTTACCGACTTTTTACTACTAAAAACGAACCTATTAAATGCCATGAATTTCAGGCGCATCTAGAATCGTACAAAATATCAATGATTGTAATTGAACTGTATACCTTGACAAACGCCTTTACTATATTATCCTTGTCTGCTATCTGCTATTTTTCTTTTCTCCTGTCACAGGACCGGAATAACTTGCACTTTTAACAATGTCCTTGTCCCTAGAAGTGACAGGGGACACTTTTAAAAGATTTATTCTGACCCAGTTTATCTAACCCTGCTGGGACGTCTGCTCAATGTTGTTTTTATTATACTATACAGTCGCCATCAAAATATAGCTGTCAAAAAAAAACATGTTTGCTCTGCAGCTCAGTTGAAGCAAAATTCTTAAGTAAATATATTCTACCACGTGTAGCACGAGCAGTAGGAACCTGAAAACCGCACCAAAGATCAATACACACAGTAGATACCAAAAAAATTAGTTCTTGCCATATGGTAGTTCACCCTCTATAGTGCCTCAATATTTTATTCGTTGGCATTAGTGCCCTGGCCTGATTCTAGCCCACATGAACATCACAGACCAAAGAAGGACTGCCAAGCTTTGGTGTTCTCTGAGGAATTGTCTGCAAAGGATTGAGCCCTTCCTTCCCTGCAAACTCCACTGGGGATGGCCGCCGCGGGTGGATCCCCGGAGGAGGAGGAAGTGCTGGACATTCATCACCGTCTGACCCAGGGTGGTCCCAATGCTCGCACCCAACTTATGTTTGTGAGTTTATTACTTTTTAAAAAATATATATTTTGTCAGAAAGCTACCTGCACTATTTCCTGTGTCGTCTATTTGTCATGTCATGGGATCCTCCTCCCCACGTTCCTGATGGACATCATCATCTAAACATAATTTGAGGTGGTCACTCCTACAAGGCCTATACTTCGCACACCAAATGTGAGTGAAATATATATTTTCTATCCAATAATAATTGTCATCATACTGTGTTGTAGCAGAGAGGTAATCCAGAGATTGGATGCGGTGCACAGCTGAAAAAAACGGGGCCAGCACCAATGCTGATGAAGTTAAAAGAGGTATTTATTAAACAACATAGTAACGGGGAACAGAGACACACTCTAACTACTCATGCTTGCACTGGGTCCAATACTTCACTCAGCATTATCTGGCTTCTTCTATACACTATTAGTGTGTCTAATTCAAAAACTTATTTCAATTATATGTTTCCACCATACTGAGCATTGCTACTTGGAACTTGTGTCTAAACTATCTATCATACTCTGTTGCACTATATGTGTATTTCTGTCCCCATTTTTGATATACCCCTGGATGTGAGTGCACTCCTGACCTTCTGCTCATAATACCCTTATGGACCTGGATTGAATCAATCCTAGGAGCAGCACCCATCAAAGGACTGTCTTTATACCTTTTTATTTCTCACCTTCACCAGTTTGGCCACTTGGTTTTTAATTCATTTTAAACATTATTTGCGCTTGATCCTTGTCCTCAAATCACAAAGTTACTCTATGCTTCTTCCCCTGGAAGCTCTTACTCTTTCACTGGGGAGGTACTTATGCTCGTTTCCCTTGCCTGCATAGAGTCAATAGTGCCCCATCTTAAGTGGGCTTCTGTTGGTAATACATCTGGTTCCCTGGAATCAGTATCCCGTTACTGTGTACTGTATACTTCATCCATGTGTAACGGTGGCCCCCCCCCCCCCAATCTCACATTGGCCCCTTACGTGAGGAAACTGCCCCATGTTACATGTAATGTAGTGTGGTGCACCTGCTAGCTTGCAGAACTCCTGAGTCTTCCGCTGTGATATGGGGAAATATATCAGGACTGGCTCATGAGGTAATGCTGAGAACTACTCACTTCTGGTACTGCGCCTCCATCTCTTCCAGGTCCCCACGACAGCAGGGAGGAGTCTCTGAAAGAGGACCTCTGGTTGCAGCTTCTCCCTGAATGACTCCACTCTCAGGCAAGAAGGTTCTTTCATGTTGGACATTCTTTATTAACATCATTAGTGGCCGACTGCCCATCATTGTGTCCGGTCTCTAGCCGCTCATCATAAAGGTTGCCCTCCTCAAGGAAGTCCTTGGACAACACTCCTAGTCAGGGCCCTAGAAGCTATCCTTACTCTTCCCTTACTTCCTAATAGAGTAAGGGGAATAGTCTGCCCACCTCTCCCCTAGGGTAGGGCCACAATCCTTACCAGCGCCCTGGCAGTGTGTTGGGTCAGACAGTCTCATTCAGGTGGGATGAGACACTGACTAAATTCAGGAAGTGTTGCATACTATATAGCTTCAGTAGGCACCACCCCTGTGTCACTGTAAGTGGACACAGAGCATAATGTCACTTCCTTCACTACACAATACACATCACAGGGGATGAGGGAAAACCTCATGATTACTCCTGGCAAACCTGCCCTTTTATCAGGGATTATTGCACAGGAGGAGAAAGGCATGTAACCACAAAATTACACAGGGCTACACATGCATATTGGATTGGGAGTTTATGGGATCGATCTGATTATGGTCCGGAGTTACTACTATGAGAACTCTTGCTAATCACATGCGCACTCCTGTTCCCGAGAACAATCTTGGGCCATTACTATCTGTGCTAACTATATTATTGGGCACATTCCTTAACTAAAAATACAGGTACAGGACACTTTATAGCACTCACTCAGAGGAACCTGCTTCTGGAACATTGGAACAGTTATATATATCCTTTTATCTCCCTATGGTGACATCACTGGTGACAAGACATACAAAGGAGGGACAATCCCGTACTGCATAGTCATCCTACAATACATGATGGGGAGAGGCAATACCAGCGTGATCTCACCCGGTTAACAAATTAAGGACCTCAATCCCTTACATTACTTAGTAGTACTCAGAGGGGGGCTACACAATAAATAAATAAATTATATATATATATATATATATATATATATATATATATATATATATATATATATATAAAAATGTAAATACAACTGTATGCTCATCTGCATGTCTTAGGCAGGTCTGCAACCCCGCCTTTCCCCATTATCACCCAGCACACAGCACTTCTACTGCAGCAAGGGATTCTGGGAAATGACATGCAAATGAGCACACAGTGCCACTTTTTGCTTCAAAAACCATTTTTGACATGGTTCCCTATAGGCTTAAGCTTGCTGCATGGTCACAGCTTTGAGCACAGTCAGGGTTAAGGTGCATACCCAGAAAACCCCCCACAGACAGCTGTTTCGACCTTAATGGGTCTCATAAGTGTGGGGTTGATTAACTGGGTATGCAAAGAAGCTAAAGGATGGGCCAACCATAATACTGAGTTAAGTTATGGTGAGTAATAAAAGTGACAAAAACCCTCCACAGCAAAGCAAATATGCAAATGTAAATACAACTGTATGCTCATATATATACATATTTTTTTTTTTACAAATTTCAAACAAGAACTCCAAGTTCTGGAGAGACCACAACCCAGTCGTGAATTTTTTTTTTACAACCAAAATACTATAAGGGGTGGTATTTTGGTTGTACAAAAAAAAATCATGATTGCGTTTTGGTTTCTCCGGAACATGATTAGTTCTTGTTTGAAATTTGTAAAACAAAATATGGGGAAAAAAAAGCAGGAACACATTTTCGAAATGTTAACAAAATGTTGTGTACAAGCTCTCGGGTTTCTCGTTTGCGAAGCTAAACGTTTATCGAGTTTATTCGAAAGAGGTTTTGGCTAAATATTTGATCGAATTCAATTTTTTTTTCGGAGAATCCAAAGCAGTCATTCGTATAATACTTTCTTTTTTGTACAGTTATTTCTTAGTGATGCGATTGTCACATGTTAGTAACCTGATTAATCACTTAAAGGTGCAATTTCACATAGTTACCCAGTTGAATTTCTTAGGCGCCTCTAAATGTGGAAGTGTTTGTCAATCCAGTGTTTTCTTTACTTATCAGAGAAGCAATTGCTATTATTATCATTTATTTATAACGTGCCAAAAAAATATTCAGAAGAGTGGTATAATGGGGGAACATATAATTATCGAAATTACATAAACAGAATGACATATGAAATAAAGACAAACACAGACAGATACGAAGTGTAATGATGGTCCTGCTCATGGGAGCCTAGTTAATGGGGAGGGGAAGGGGGGCTCTGGCTGTACAAGCACTTGCTCATCACACAGTGACATCACACAGTGACATCACACAGTGACATCAAACAAAAGGGAGCAGCCTGAGGAAATCAAACCCCTCGCAGGTCTAACTTTTAAAAATAAATAAAAAATACTGTACTTATAGGTGTCAGATTTGGGTAAAAATTGCATCAATTACCAAGATGAGACAGACCCCCTTAAACATGTCACTGGAATTAGTACTTTGGACCAAGGAGGGGTTGCCCCATTAACTTCCATGAATGCGGCAAATGGCCCTGCAGTTTTTGGTACAGTGCCATACAATCTGTAAATTAGATCAGCGGTGCGCAAAGTGGGGGGCACTGGATGTCTCTGGGGGGGGGGAGGCGGTGGCGGTTGCAGAGGCCCCGCTCTTTTCCCCGAGGTATTTACATTAAATGCCGAGGGATCGCGTGAGGCCTCTGCAACTCTAAAACTTACCGTGACTCTGCCGGCGTCACTCGTGTCCATGGCAACGCAGCATCAAAAGACGGCGTGGGGTCATGTGACGTGACATCACATGATGATGCCGCGTGAGGTAAGGAGGGGGGCGCAGAAAACAGGAGAGCAGGCGGGGGGGGGTGGGGGGGGGAGTTGGAGGGGGAGGGGCAAAAAAAGTTTGCTTGCCCCAAAATTAGCTTAGGAGTTCCCAGTTGCTAAACTCTGTCCGTGTTCAGAATCTTGGTGTTGTCCTTGACTGTGACTTGACCCTTAAGCATCGGGTGTGAGCCGTGATCAAGTCTTCATCCTTCAACCTAAAGAACATAACCAGGATTAAGCACTTGATCCCCCAGAGGATGTTACTATGCTTATCCATACCTTTGTGTCCTCACGCCTGGACTACTGGGTACTCTACCAGGGTCTGCCCTGGCAGGTTGTTAGGTTGTTAACTAACCAGACCCGTTGTTGCCACATGACACCTGTTTCCGTTCGCTGCACTGACTGCCTGTAAAATGGGGAATTTACAGTATTTCAAGATTGGCTGGGTGACATACAAAGCCCTACAGTACATGCCCAGGCTCCCAGCTACCTGAGAGAGCTTCTAGTTCCCTACACTCCCATTCGCTCACTTTGAACTTGCAGGTGAAGGACTTCTAACAGTTTCCAGAATCTCTGTGACTTCCTCTGGGGCCCGAGCTTTTAGCCACGCTGCTCCCACTCTTTGGAACAGTCTGTCTCATACAGTCTGAGAGACCCCTCTCTGGGAATCTATAAAAACAGGCTCAGACTTACCTGCTTACTCAGGCATTTAATTAATGAACCACAACCTGTCTGACATTTAATAGCTGCAGCACCATCCCATCCTGTATTGTATCCTTTCTTGTGTTTTGTCTCTTTTATAGCCTACAATGTTTTCTTCTTTTTCCTTTTTTTGTTATTGTGAAGTGCTTTGAGTCCCACTGGGAGACACGTGCAATATAAATAAAATAATAATAATTATTATCATTCTAAAGCTGCTGTCTGAAATATTGACACTTTCAGAAAGAGCCTGGAAGTCTCAAGACAGAGAAAAAAGCTTTGTATCAAAAGGAAGAAACAAAGACACATGTATAAAGTAGGCTAAATAAGCTTTGTGGGTTTTTTTTTGTATTGTTTGCTGCAATATTGGCACAGAGCAGGTGTTATTGATTTGTTTTCCATCCTCAGCGGTGGGAACGAAAGACAATTTGTAACTAATTTGAAGAGTTGAGTTCCCTGAGAGTTGAGTTTTGGGCAAATGGTCATAAAAAAGTGTCAGTTAAAATAACAAGATGTTATTGCTACAAAGTTTCACAATTCTTTATCTTGTACTGCTATTTGTAAAAACCAAAACCCTAATCCCTGGTGCCAGAGGGACTGTAACACCTCGCGGCAAGGGGATTCATTGTTATTAAATAAATGCTTCTCAATGTTATTATTTTCTCTTTTTAATTATGTTGCTGAGATTGCAAAATATTCTGCAGAGCAATGAAATAGGAGATGACTAGAAGGAGAACTCTCTCTCTGTCTCTCTCTCTCTCTCTCTCTCTCTCTCTCTCTCTGTCTCTCTCTCTCTCTCTGTCTCTCTCTCTCTCTGTCTCTCTCTGTCTCTCTCTCTCTCTCTCTCTCTCTCTCTGTCTCTCTCTCTCTGTCTCTCTCTCTGTCTCTCTCTCTCTCTCTCTCTCTCTCTCTCTCTCTCTCTCTCTCTCTGTCTCTCTCTCTCTCTCTCTCTCTCTCTCTCTCTCTCTCTCTCTCTCTCTCTCTCTCTCTCTCTCTCTCTCTCTCTCTCTCTCTCTCTCTCTCTCTCTCGTCATTGAGGAATTAAAGAATCTCAATAATGTTATCATTGGTTGGCATAGTGGGCTAAGACCCCAGTGTGTGTGTGTGTGTGTGACGGGGTGCCTGGCGGCGCTCGTTCCCGGCATCAGCGCAACCCGGTGGACTACTGGCAACTCGCGACGGGGAGGCGTGGCAGGGGCACGGCCATGACATTATGCGGCTGGTTCGCCCTCATTAGCTGAACCACCGCCGTGATGTGGCCAATGCTCGGCGGCCGCGCCAAAAGACAAAAATCTTGTCTTTTAGCCCAGGCGGTCGCACATTGCACCTTGTGCATGCACACACATGCCGACTGGGGCCTGCCCCATAGAGGGCTGTGCCGTGTGTGCAGCGCGCACCCAGCCGTGGCCACTGGGGACCTAGCCTTGAAAAGGCTCATAAGCTACTTAATGATGATAATTCATGTAGGGCGCTGGCCTGGGATCCTACGTATGTCCGAATTTCAGTCTCAGTCAGATCTCTGGTGTCGTGCATGGAAGCTGGGCACTGCCGGGGCAGGACCAGCTTCACCGGCTTCCGGTGTGCACCGAAGGGGGAGAGGCAGGCCGCGGGCCCGGCTTTCAGCATGCACCAGAGTGGGAGATGCCCGCAACAGTTGAGGAGAGATGGGGCCCAGTGGCAATCAGAGGCCCGGCAGCTGGATGCTGAAGTTGGGCTAGGGGTAGATGTGACTGCTTTTAATAAAGGCAGGCCCGACATTACCCCTGCCTGTCAGTAATACATCTGTATTTGGTTTTATATATATTGTAAGCTTGGTCCCAGCACTTCAGGGGCCAGGGGTTCATTTTGTGTTCATCTGGGAATGTTGCAAAGTTGTATGTGACCTTTCCCTGTAATGTTCTGCATGTTGCAGTTAAACCCACCATTCCGGGGCTGGGTCATATTTAAGACAGCCTGACCTAACCCTCCCTTAATGTAGCCTTGCTTTGCCATGGGGTACAAAAGGTGTGGAGGGAGGCCCCTGTTTGAGACTCAGTTTCAGGCTAAGTGCTGTTCAGTGTCAGTTCCAGTGCTGGTGTCAGGCCTGGAGTCCCGTTCCAGAAGACACTGCGTGGGAGAAGAACAGGGGGAATCTCCTGAGGGAGGTCCCTGTGCCCAGTCCTGCAGGGTATCCCCCAGCTATCCCAGTGGGTGAATGTGTGTTGTACGTCTGTAACAGTTGGGGATACCTTTTCTCCAATAAATTCAATTTGATCAATTCTGCCTGGTCTATTGATCCCTGGTGTGACAGCCCTGGTCTCCCGTGACACCCCTGGTCTCCCGTGACACCCCTGGTCTCCCGTGACACCAGTCTGACAGCTGAAGCCATTAAGGTTTTTGAGGGGGGGTTGTGGGGTGGATGGTGCATAGGGAGAACATTTGTCCAGCCTCACACCTGGTCCCAATGGGGTTGGAGGGGAAGGGGCGTTGGATGTTAGGCGTGTGGTGAATAGGCTTCCTTGAAAAGATGAGGTTTCAGGGCGTTTTTAAACATCTGAAAGCTGAGGGAGAGTCTGACAGTACATGGTAGGGAATTCCAGAGAGAGAGAGAGAGAGAGAGAATATATACAGAGCTGATATATTATACTATCATGTATTGGTACAACAACTGTTTAAGTCCTCACTCAGAAATACTTTGCACTTAAAGGAAAAGAGACGACTGGTACCAACATGTGCACAGCAAAGGAGAAGGTGGTATGGTTGACTGTAGAACAGAAGACATTTACTTGAGAATCTCCAGCAGTTACCTCTACAGGAGTTTTTATTAAGTGTCTTCCCTATCTGCTTGATAAATGCCCTTGTAGAGCTATTTGCTGGAGATCCTCCGGTGTACGTCTTCCTTTCAAATTGTTTAGTTAGGCTAAGGTCCCAGTGTGCACGGTGTGTGCACGCGACGGGGTACCTTGCGGTGCACGTTCCCGGCAGCAGCGCGACTTGGTGGACTCCAGGCAGCGTGTGACAGGGAGGCATGGTGGGGGCGCAGTGGGGGTGCGGCCATGACGTCACACATGACGTTCGCCCTCATTGGCTGAACCGCCGCCGTGACGTGGCCTGGAGCTAGGAAAGACAAAATACTTGTCTTTGCAAAATGTAGTCGCACATCGCGCCGGGGCTCGCAGGCAGCTACTGGGGCTGGTCCCATGGAGGGCCATACCGTGTGGGCACCACGCACGCCGTCGCAGCCGTGGCCACTGGCGACCTAGCCTCACTACAGCCTTGGCTTGGAGGAACGTTCACCTAGAATATTTGGATGCCCATTATAGAACCTGGAATACATGAGTGTGCTTGGAGGAACATACAGAGGTAGCCAACGTTTTTGCAACCCGGGCCCACTGCCGCGGGTCATGTACAATGTAGCAGAGGGAGAAGTGGGCCATTGTTTCATGCTATTTCAATTGCGGATGCACACCACAAGTGTAAAAATGTTGGCAATATCTGGACATTCCTTTTGATGGGATTGGTGTAATTGATTGCCACGAGCCTAACAGCTGTGATATCGGTCTCTGTTGCAATCTGGTGACAGATGTAAGGATAATGATCGAAGGAAGCTGTAGAGTTAGTTTAAACAAGGGAGAATTTAGGGTTCAATCAAAGCTGCCATGCCACTTAGAACATATACTTTAGTTGTCACAAAGTGAAAACAGTCAGTCATGTATCAGCTTTACTGTTTCTAACATTTGCTTCACAATATATAATGTGTTTATTTTGTAAGAACCTGCACGCTTACCTCGGAAGTACCTGCAAGCTTAGCTCGGAAGAGCCTGCACGCTTACCTCGTAAGAGCCTGCAAGCTTATCTCGGAAGAGCCTGCAAGCTTATCTCGGAAGAGCCTGCACGCTTACCTCGGAAAAGCCTGCAAGCTAATCTCGGAAGAACCTGCAAGCTTATCTCGGAAGAACCTGCAAGCTTATCTCGAAAAAGCCTGCACTCTTACCTCGGAAAAGCTTGCAAGCTTATCTCAGAAGAGCCTACAAGCTTATCTCGGAAGAGCCTGCAAGCTTATCTCGGAAGAACCTGCAAGCTTATCTCGAAAAAGCCTGCACTCTTACCTCGGAAAAGCCTGCAAGCTTATCTCAGAAGAGCCTACAAGCTTATCTCGGAAGAGCCTGCACGCTTACCTTGGAAGAGCCTGCACGCTTACCTTGGAAGAGCCTGCACGCTTATCTCGGAAGACAGGGAAAAGGGAGACCAAAAAGCGCACTAGCACAAACGGAGCAGGAAGAACCCAGGACAAAAAATGATTAAAAGGGCACTTTAATGTGACAAATGTGGTCTGGCTTATTATCATTTTGAGATATACCTGCATTTGAGCGCTTCAGCTATTTTCCATATTACCTCGGAAGAGCCTGCACGCTTACCTGGAAAGTGCTTACCTCGGATGGAACGTATAATGAATAATCTCCTGATGCAGCAATGTTGCATGGTTATGTGCTGATGCAGCAATGTTGCATGGTTATGTGCTGATGCAGCAATGTTGCATGGTTATGTGCTGATGCAGCAATGTTGCATGGTTATGTGCTGATGCAGCAATGTTGCATGGTTATGTGCTGATGCAGCAATGTTGCATGGTTACGTGCTGATGCAGCAATGTTGCATGGTTACGTGCTGATGCAGCAATGTTGCATGGTTATGTGCTGATGCAGCAATGTTGCATGGTTATGTGCTGATGCAGCAATGTTGCATGGTTATGTGCTGATGCAGCAATGTTGCATGGTTATGTGCTGATGCAGCAATGTTGCATGGTTATGTGCTGATGCAGCAATGTTGCATGGTTATGTGCTGATGCAGCAATGTTGCATGGTTATGTGCTGATGCAGCAATGTTGCATGGTTATGTGCTGATGCAGTTGTACCGGGACCTAAATACACACTGGTGACCTTTCGTGGTGTTTCGCTGGAGGAAGAGACATTCTCTGTGCTCCTGCTCTATATGTATGTTTCAATATTTTTTCCTTCTGTAGGAGAACAAAGTTTTTTTTTATCTCTTTCTGTTTTTCCTCAGGAGGAGTAATGTCACAGCCTTTGAGCTGGTGAATTTGTCTTGAATACCATTGCTTGCTCCTTGCGACCTTAGCTAAGTTCCCGTACACCCTTCAGGCACAAAAAATTAGATTGTAACTGGGACGGAACTGGTGCCTGAAAAATTCAATGCACAACTCTGCACAGAAAGCGAGACTATATTAGAAAAACAATGCTTATTGTACTGTTTGTTACTGTTTGAATGTGTGGAGCACATGTAGAGGGAGCAGCAAACTTTCACCTTGGTTGATGGTGTTTGCATGATGTAAGGAAGATAAAGATTCTCCTGGAAATGTGATGTTTTGGATCCCAGATCAAAACTCCCACATCCCACCTACAGTGTGTACACTTACATGAGTCATCGCATCAAGCAAGGAAGCTGTGAGATACATTCTGACACTTGTTATTATTACTGTTTTTAGTGTCTACCCTATGTCATTGGTGTGCAAGAGGTGGCCCAGGTGCCATGTGGAACCCTAGGGGAATAACCTGTAGCCCCCAGCCTCTGGCCAACCCAACAGCCCACTGACCCTTTCTCCTCAGTGCAGAAGGGCCGGAGATGTTGCAGGCGTGGATTGTAGCTTCTCACCGCTCCGCCAGCAGCTTAATGACAGCTGATAAATACTGTACTGCCCCCGCTTCTCTCCTGTGCTAATCACTAGTTCTCTGAGGGGGCAGTATTTACTGTGCCCCATATATATGGGGGTAATGTGCGGCCATTTTTGAAGGACCAGATCAGACTCCGCACACAACCCCTAATAAGGGTAAGACTTGGAAAAATAATTTAGGATATTTCTTTCCAACTCTCAACAATCAAAGTCAGTCTTTCCTTTCACAAAATCCATATCTCGTCACCCGGATTTACAAAGGGCTACTTACCTTTAATTGTACTTCGTTCAGATGAACTTTAAATATAGTTTTCCAACGCTCCTAAAACCGTTTCCTCTGATCCCAATGTTGCAGCAAACATGATAAGCCCCAAAAGAAATACATTGATTAATTAAAGGTCGCAACCCTTCATGAGATACAATTGATTGAATCGATATTTAACAAAATATCCTTTTAGTTGCGCTAAAATCCCCCAACCTGAAATACGACAGACAGCCTTTTGTATCGCAAATACTTAATTACACGATTTTTACATGTTTACATTTTATTGTATGTTTTCAATTCTTCTTCAATATGTACAATACTGTACATAAAATTGAGCAATCGGGCCTAATTTAATTAAGCTTGTATATATGCTTAATTGCAAGCAAACCATATTTGAAAAAAAAAAATGAGTTTGCTTACATTATTTATTCGTATATTAACTTTGGTGAGAGGTTTTGATTTTCCTCTTGGTATTAATGATTAATCATCTTTGAGTTACTGCTTTATGCGGGAAAATGCTCCGATTAATAAAAATGTGTAGGAGTGCATATGATTCATCTTTCTTTGAGTGTGAGAATAAAAGGAAGATTATCATTGTGGTTTAGTCTTTAATTCCCAAAATAAGATCAATTTCCCTGTGCGTTTTATTTAGACAAAAGGACTCTGCTACATTCCACAGGGTAACACTTCTATTAATGGCCCTGTGTCATTCCATTACACTGTATATTTAACAGTAAGTTAAAAATACCATTACCATGCAGTATTTGCTTTCACTTTGACCGGCTTCAAATGTAACTAAATAAAGAGGTTTATGAAGCATGCTGAGTTCAAACTCCCAGGTAGGGACATTTAATTAGCAATATGATATTCCAAAGAAGATAGTCTGCTTATTAGTGATGTGCAGAACGCTTAGATCATTCTAATCGCAAAGCCTAACAGATTCTCTCAATACCTTTCATGTCGATCTGAGATTCTAGTTTCTATGGTAACCTAGTGAGCGTTACGAGGAGTACTGTAAACTGTATTGCAGTGTTACATAGTGTCAAAAATATATCTCAGGAGAAGCTGTGGTAAGCAAACGTTCCCTTCACTGTCCCCTTTCACAGTCTGCTGGCTAAAATATTTATAAACAGAGAAAATATGGATCCAGCTGCACCTTTGTCCGATGTAAGAAATAACTATGGGCTGGCTGGCAAATTTTAGGCCGCGGGACAATCCCAACCAGCTGGCCCAAGAATCAGGCGGCTCCCCCCCTCATATACAAACCTGCGCACCCCCCCCATATACAGACCCGCGCACCCCCCCCCATACACAGACCCACGCACCCCCCCCATACACAGACCCGCGCCCCCCCCCATACACAGACCCGCGCACACCTTCCCTCATACACAGACCCGCGCACACCTTCCCCCATACACAGACCCGCGCACACCTTCCCCCATACACAGACCCGCGCCCCCCCCATATACAGACCCGCGCACCCCCCCATAGACAGACCCGCGCACACCCCCCCCATACAGAGACCCGCGCACCCCCCATACACAGACCCGCACACACCCCCCCCCATAGACAGACCCGCGCACACCCCCCCCATACACAGACCCACACCCCCCCCCCATACACAGACCCGCGCACACCCCCCATACACAGACCCACGCACCCCCCCCCCATACACAGACCGGCGCACCCCCCCCATACACAGACCCGCGCACCAGCATCCCCTTACACAGACCCGCGCACACCTTCATGAGTCCAACCCCAGAAGTTGAAGGGTAAAAAGTTTTTTAGAAAAAGATCCTAGACACAAAGTTTCAGGAAGAAAAAAATGAAAAAACCTAGTGTAATTCGTTAAAAAAATGTAATGTTCCCACGTGGTATGTATTGCACTTACATGAACATATCTTTAATCAAGCGTGTCTCCGATCAAGGGTATGGAGGTCTGAAATGGATCTTTGCAATTGGATCTCCTCCTCTTCAACGATTTAAAAAATTCACGATAAAATGATAAGCATTGTAGCAATTTGACAAAAAGCCTTGCGATGTTCTCTGGATGTCAACCTCCTCCGCACAGCTCTCACTGACTCCGTCCTCACGATATATATACACATTAACACACCATCCATGCATCATATATACAAACGGACACATACACACTACCCATGCATCATATAAACACACACACCATCCATGCATCATATAAACACACACAATCCACATCCATGCATCATATAAATTCACACACACCATCCGTGCATCATATAAACACACACACACACACGCACACACTATTCATGCATCATAGATACACACACACATCATCCATGCATCATATAAACACACACATACACCATCCATGCATCATATAAACACACACACCATCCATGCATCATATAAACACACACATACACCATCCATGCATCATATAAACACACACATACACCATCCATGCATCATATAAACACACACACCATCCATGCATCATATAAACACACACCCATTATCCATACATCATATAAATACACACACCGTCCATGCATCATATAAACACACACACACACACACACACACACACACACCATACATCACATAAACAGACACACATCATCCATGCACCATATAATCAAGAATCTCTGATTCTTAATCCGTTTGCGGATTGTTAAAAACACAGACACACACATACACTGCTAATAAAATTAGAAATGTCTCTCTTGATTGCGGTCAATGATGGATTTGAATGAATCGGCCCGGATTTTACGTATGCAATCCGCATGGCGATTTTAGTATGCGGGACGGATTTTGTCAAAATGATCCACGGAATTCCACGAAATTGATTCTGAGTGTCCCCCATTCCTACTCTCGGGACTGGAGTTGGCCAGCCCTGGTTTAATGTGACATCCTGCTATTTGTGTACATTACTGAGGAGAGGGCTTGGATGTGAATGTTAACAATCTGACTCTTCCAGCATCACAAAACAAACACTATTGCAACTAATAGTCATCGGTACACCCAGGCTTTGTGTGTTTTTAGTTATGCGCTCACATCTCTAGCTATTTATTTATTGACTCAAAGCTGCTGCACTTTAGTTCATTTTGGGCTGTTTTTCTTAAACATCAGTGTTTCTGCATGTTAACCTGTTTAATTAGATGATATTTCAGACCTCTCACTGCAACTTGTGAAGCTTGTGATTTCTGATTTGTATAAATTCCCTTTGGCTACTGTAGTGTCTGCTTTGCTTAGCAACCAGTTACCATTATAACTCTGTGCTCGAATATGGAGGACACGTACAGTATCCAATATGTGAGTGTGTTATTATGTGCTGTAGAGTGTTTGATTAGTGTTTGTTGAGGCATACCGTATATATACAGTAAACAGAATTTATTATCCCCACCAATATGACCTATTGTGGAAGTGAGCATGCGGCAGGGTAGTTTCCCTGTCTTAATAGCTATGCAGGGAAAACATAAGTGTAGCTACTGAGTCTAACAGTGAGCTGGTTAATCTCAGGCAGACAGCAGGCTGAGGGAGTTAACCAGCTTTCACCTGGCTCATTGAGGATTTAAAAGCCTGGATCTTCCTGCAGTCTGCGTTTCTCTTTGGTCTGAGTACAGACTACCCGTGTGTGTCCTTGCCTCTTAGGGACACCAGAACATGCAGGCCTATATGGACTCCAATACGCTCGGGGAATGACCGTTGGCTCAGGAAAGCCCTAACCTGTATTTGAGAGGAGGGGAGGGATGAGGTTGTTTTCTTAACTTTCCTGAGCAATGCTGGGTACTTTCAGCAAGAAATTTGATAAAAGAGAAGCTATATACAGTATAATAAAAATAGAAAAAAACATCTCTGCACTATACGAGTACAAAACACTATAAATATAAATGAAAGAAATTATCATAGCTTATTATGACAGGATAGATTAACATCTGGAAAAGCATATTGAAGATTACAAAAATACCCAGAAATTATTTAGTTAATTAATCTCTTTTTGGGAAACACAATCTAACTTGTATATCCATTAGCTATCTCTCCTCAATAATAAATTTTTTCTGTCTCCTTCTGTCCTTAACGGTGGAACCCAATCAATAACTTGGCATTTCAATTCACTTATATTGTGTCTTGTGCAAACAAAGTTTGCTACTGGGGAGTCAATGGATCTCCAGGAACTTGGCATATGGCATATTTCTGCTCCATAATCCTCTTTTTAATGGTTCTAATAGTTTTGCCCATAAAGCCTTTTCCGCAAAGGCCTCAACAAGTGAACTACATGATCTGAAGTGCATGTAAAAAAACAAAACGTTATTCTTAACCGAGCCTAGGGTGTTGAAAACAATCACCTTCGATCACGGAGTTGTAATAATTATGGTCCAGGTATGCATCAAATTTCCTGGTCGTCAAGAATGTCTGCGACTCACCAGTACCCGCTTTATCAGCCTTAAGGTTCTGGTCTCTGAGGTTTCTACCTCTACTGTAAGAGAAGAGTGGAGGAGACTAATACATTAAACAGGATATGGTCACTCTCAAACAGGCGCCAATGCTTTATACTTGATCTTTTGATGTATTTGGGATTCTGGGTCTGGGTGGAGACTCTAGTTCTGGGCCACGGGAAATCTGTTGGCGGTCCTGCTCATACGTATCTAGTGGGTTTGAGTTGTTTTAACCCTTTGAGTGCCAGATTGCCACCGCTCCTCTGGCAGATTGCGATCATGTGACCGCGACGTCACTGATGATGTGAAGGGAAGGGGTCTCCTCTTCCATTCCTTGTCTGATCTGATTGGGCCCAGCATGCAGAATGCGATATCCCCCCGAAAATGTGCAAAACGTCCACGATGTAGCTACTATGTCATGGGGCCCATAGAGTGACGGCTCACATGATGTGGTAGCTACGTCATGAAGCACTAAAGGGGTTAGGTAACCTTTAGATTGTTACAGGGTTTTTGGTAGTGCAGGAGGTTCTACCTGAGTTTTTAGGATTACCGTTTGTTGTAGGATGTATGATTAGAAGTTTGACTTGCAACAATTACGTTACATTTTTTTTTGTGTGTGTTTTTTTTTTTTTTAGAATATTTTCTATGAAAAAAAATGTGTTATGGGGCAAAAGCAAACACCAAAGTGTCTGGAATCGACACTCCCAAGCAATGCATGTTTGCGATATTTTACCAACTCCTACAGTCCAAACCTAACACAACAAATAAAAAACACAGATGAACCGGATATTGGATGTTTTCTTCCACTGATTTAAGCAACCACTACATCTTGAAGCAACCTTAAAACATATCAGTAGATTAACACTTTGAGGGTTATGTTATGCATTAAAAATAATCCAGCTACAAAACTAGTCAAAATATATGACCATTTTTAACAAAGTAAAGAACTCTGTTGCTGGCAATATAATTTCCTTTCTTGCACTACTTCTGTTCAGCTGGGAAACTTTGATCTATAGGTCCCTATCATTTAAATTCATTTAATGATTTAATGAAGCAATGAAAGTGAATGGATGGGAGTCTTATTGTTGAAATAGAGGCATTATACTGATGAATTAGATAACTCTATATGCACTATAATTTCTCCCAAATGCCTCGTATCTTAACATCTGTGTCTGCAAGTTTTAGCAATATTTGCTGACTCAGATAAAATCTGCTTCGCAGTTCACAATTAGCAAGATTTAGTACGCATAGTATTTATTTGAATAACTTGTTTTCAACAAGGTGTGACTGTAGGTTCCACTTCTGGTTACAAAGAATACACAGTCTGCCCTACAACCAAGAACAATAGAAGAGAACAATGTATGCACAATTCCAACCCGCATAATTTGGGGTGCACCTCAGGAGAGGAATGGCAATGTAAATAACAAACAAAAAACCCCAACAAGGAAGGGTATGAACCTCTCCAAAAACCAAGAGGGCACTCACGGAATTGTGCAAAAATATCAAAGACTAATTTTTTTTTAATATATAATCTATGATTCAACGCACACCAAACTTTTAAAAACATTAAAAAAAAGACAAAAAACATCTCAAGTAAAGTCCCACCAAAAAAATTACAAGTAGCAGCTAATACTTACAGCTAAAGATCAAGGAGCCATCATTCATGAAGGGCCACCACAAGGACCCTCTCACAAAATAAGAACAAAATGTACTCTGGTACAAGGAACAGATGAATAATACATAGAAATACAATACAAATAAAGCAGATAATGCTCAATAGCAAAATTTACGGTGCAGAGACAAATGGTTCAAACCTGCATCCAAAGAACAATAATGCAGGTAGTCTTCTCTATCTGGAGGAGAATGAAGAGGTAAGTAAAACGGTCAGTCTCAGATAGTAAGTGCTGCTATATTCATGTACAAGCAAATGCGTATAGATGCCAGCACATGCAACATCCCCCGGGCTCTGCAGATCAGTGCTGAGGAGTACTACTGACATCACCCGATGTGCGTTTCACTCTTGGCTTCGTCAGGGTCGTTATTGACATGGTGCGTCTGCTGTAGTTAAGTACTCTCAGCGTGATGACATCAACTAAAAAATAAAAGACATACAAGACGCTGTCTGCATGTTTTAAAAAATATTTGCTGACTCAGATAAATCTGCTTCACAGTTCATGTGCCATACATGCAAGCTGTAGTATGATTGGTCTTTATTTTATTACCTTGTTTTTAACAAGGTTTAACTGTAAGTATTAACCTTTTATTATCTCGCTCCCTTGTTGATTTCAAACCTATTTACAGTACCTATCATTTCCTTCTCCCTTCAGCCCCACAGTTTTGTAATATTTATAGGGTTTTCCCTAAATGAATGCCAAACGTTCACACCATTCCTTCAATGTTTCATATACATGTCACACCACATAAAGTACCTTATTTGGATTTGAAAATGTCAAATTGCTATTAGCGGGTGTCATTCAGAAGTCAAGTATCTTTAACAGACAAGAAACAGAAACGTAGACCCATGGCTACCCATTTTCCTGGCCCACCTTGGCTACCCATTCTCCTGGCCCACCTTGGCTACCCATTCTCCTGGCCCACCTTGGCTACCCATTCTCCTGGCCCACCTTGGCTAACTATTTTGCTGGCCAACTTTGGCTACCCATTCTCCTGGCCCACCTTGGCTACCCATTCTCTTGGCCCACCTTGGCTACCCATTCTCCTGACCCACCTTGGCTACCCATTCTCCTGGCCCACCTTGGCTACCCATTCTCCTGGCCCACCTTGGCTACCCATTCTCCTGGCCCACCTTGGCTACCCATTCTCCTGGCCCACCTTGGCTACCCATTTTCCTATCTGTTGTAAAACCTCAGACCCTATTTGATCCTTGGCGTTCTTATATATGTAAAATAGCATTATAGTCTATCCCACACATGTTGTTTGGCTATTTCACGTATCCACCAGCACTCTTTCTGTGAATAAGTACTTCCTCTCATTTTCACTGGGTCTATCACCCTCCCGTTGCAGAAAATTACCTCTCATTCTAGCACTTCGGAAATATGCTTCCCTCCCCTACCTTCTTGAAACACTTAATATTTGAAATATCCAAACATATCCCCCCTTCTCTCCTCGCAGAGCAGACCACTAATTTATTTGGTAGCTATTATGATACAAACCTTTGAGATCAATCGAGTCCCTTCTTCCAACATGGATAACATACATTTATTACGTGTATTTTTGACACACCACTTTTTCCTAATGTCTTTCTTCTTCTTGCTGGAATGAAGAATAAATTGGGGTGTATTTATCGAAATCTCCTGAAAAGTATAGCAAGATCCAGCATAATGTTTGTCAAAGATAAAGAATCCCATTGAAAACAAGGCTCCTACGCAGAGATGGGCAAAACATTTTTTCTGGATTTTAATCCGCCTTGCATTGGCCGGTTATTTTGGCCCGCGGATTTCCGCGAATCACTCTCAAAAAGGGCGAGTCGACTTTTCGGGATTTTTTTTTTTTTTATCACCGGCAATCTGCGGATCCCGCAATCCGCTGGTGGATTTTCAGAAACCAATCCGCGGATTCTGCTGTCCGCTCACGGATTGCTGAATCGGCGGATTGGTTTCCTAAAATCCCCCAGGGGATTGTATACAATGGCGGTTTGGGATGAATCTGCACGGATTAAAACAGGAACAGTCCGTCGATGGATTTTACGTTGTGAACGGATTTTGAATGGAAAGCTCGGGAAATCCACGAGACAGATTTTGACAGTTTCGCCGGTCCGTGGTCTTAAGTACTACGCATTGCAACATGCGTTATTAGAGAAACATTGGCCCACAGAAATGTAAGTGTAAATTGCACTTTTGTGTGTCTTTGTACTAACCTGATACTTACTATTCTGTGCCATCAGCGTCAAAACCAAAGAGTGCATCAAAATTGTCTGATAAGTTCAACTTTGATTAAACCCTAAAAAGCCTCTTAATAGCATTAGCGCAGAATGAAGTTGTTATGTATCAACCAAAAATGTATTTGACACAGCAGAGACGTTTCATTATATTGGTAAAAAAAAAATTAAATTCTGTGTGGCTATTATAAATAATATGACACTGAATTTATATTGCCTAATTAATACTAATTATACATAAACAATTAGAAATAATTATGTTACAATTTAAAATGTATCAGTTAGGTATTCAACATGACTCAATGGCCCAATAAATTATTGTTACTTCAAACAACGGAGTATGAAATCCTCATACACAAAAGACACATTTTTTGAAGATTTTTACAACATTTTGAAACATACATTTTTTTCTTCCAAATATGATAATAGTAGAAGGACTCCAGTGTTGTTGTGTGTGTCCGTGTCCGGTACCAATAAAGCTTTGAATAGATGTTTGCTTTTTTTAAAAACATCTATTCAAATCTTTATTGGTAATGGGCACACACAGAGATAGACAGACACAGACACACACACCTACACCTGACGTCATTGGCGCAGAGTTGGGAGAACCCTGTACGAGCACACGCAACCCGACAACATAGAGAAGCTCAGAGAGCAACTGTGCACTTCGGAGAACTCTATGACAAGTCAGTACCATAGGTAGAAACCTTGAGGAAAAGGACTTCATAATATGCAGGAGAATGGATCTACATGTGTCATGACATTGCTGAATGTTAAGTCATTTGGACCTCATTAAAGGCTTTAAAGATCTTGTAAAGGACAGAGTGCACCTTAATTATATTGCTACTTTCAGTGTAAGCTGCCTTCATCTACCATCCTTCTCCGACCCATTTCTACCACGTAGGGTCTTCTACAAAGCAGCAGTACCATGCACACTTCCACTGTAATAAGATACTACCAACCCTGAGAACATAGCCCACCTACTTAACATACAAAAAGATACCTTAGTGGGCTAAAATAAATATATCAGGAAAGTATGGCGGTGCAATGCTTCCAGCAGTGCGGCCACAATGTGAGGAGACTGTATAAAAAAAAAACCACGAAGATTTCACCTGGCAAGAAAAATCTCATCACTGCATTTCAGGTGCAAAAAGTGGATATTTATTAAGTGGGAACAAAACTTCAGCCCCCACGGCCTTTCCTCACCTGACCCTTTGAGTGCTGCTCTCTTTCTTGTACTTTGTACCTCATTTCCAACCTTTTATCAGTCCTCTAAAAATGTATTCTGACTCTGGGGAATCCCAGCCTGTGTGTGTGTCTCTTCCCATGTGAGTCTCTCCCCGTGTGTGTCTCTCACCGTGTGTGTCTGTTAGCAATAAAGCATTGAA
Organism: Ascaphus truei; assembly: GCF_040206685.1. Lineage (NCBI taxonomy): Eukaryota > Metazoa > Chordata > Amphibia > Anura > Ascaphidae > Ascaphus > Ascaphus truei. Next base: position 12,330,779 of record NC_134492.1, on the reverse strand, counting down.
TATTTGTATTTAAAAAAAAAATGTAGCTTAGCTTTTTAAAAACGGGATCCACGCTCAGATTGCGTTATATGCGGATCCGCGGTGCAGTGGATCGCGCTATAACAGGGTTGAGCTGTATGTGTTTGTGTGTATATACTGTATATATATATATATATATACACACACATATATACACATGTTATTGGGGCCGTTTAGTCTATTTTGTGTTTGAGGGGCATATTAAAGTCTCCTCCCAGTATTACTTTATCATGTTTACATTTGTCAATTTTGCTCATTAGCTCTTTGAAAAATATAAATTGATCTGTATTAAGGGCGTAGACATTAACTAAGGTGACCCACATCAGGTCTAGGAGGCCCGAGACCATTACAAACCGGCCGTCTCTATCCGCTTTGATCTCGTCGGGTTGAAAGTTACATTTTTTATGGAATAGTATCGCTACTCCACGTTTTTTCGTTTTGGCCGAAGCCTGTACTATTGAGGGAAACTCTTTACTAGCTAACAATTTTTGATCTTTAGATAGCAGATGAGTTTCTTGGAGCATAACAACCCCGGAACCTAATCTAATCATTTTCGTGACAACCAATTTGCGTTTTTTCGGGTGTGTTTAGACCCCTAACATTTTGGGATATAATTTTCAGCCCCATTTAACTTTTTGAACTAGGAGTGTTAGTATGTTGTGTAAGCTTTTAAAATATGATTTCCTAGACTAACAGTTGGAAGAACAAGTCCAGGGATAGTAGCCTCAAAGAGGGAATGGGGAAAAGGGTGTGAGGCTAAAGTTAGGGGGCATGGGTCCAGCTGCGTCGGACAGGTCCGCACCAGCATACTACTCACCACCTCGTTACTGGAACCTCAGACCTCCGTGCATACCCATACCCTGTCTCCGGTCGTGGCCTACAAGATTTGTTTGCGTGCCAGATGAGCTGATCTTTCACTGTCAGTAGTCTAAGTCTGGTTTCCAGAGCAGCAGTGTATAATTCCTTTTAATCCGCCAGACTATATTTCAAAACTCTAAAAGCTTCAGCTCATCAAGCAGCTGTAAAAGAGAACACTTCAAACATGGCATTATTATACTAAATAACATTTCAAACGTATAAAGCTTTTAACCATCAAAATTACTAGCATTTTGACCATCAGAGAGTTCAAGACTCTCAAATTTCAAAAAATATAAACTCAGTTGACTGGCAGCCATTAGTATGTGGAAAACCTTCTCACATGGTTGATTTGAGACCATTTAAGAATAAACACAGACAGTCTCAAGGAACTTTATTCCGTTCAGAAGGGGTCAACCTTGCTTGATTGTGCATCCGTTTGTCTCTGGCAACCGTGGCCCAGTCCGCCAGTGGGGGGCTAACACCTTCTGGGGGTTTTGGCGGGGGTTGCCCACTTGATTCCGGGCTCAGCAGGCACAGATGTTGTAGCAAAATTTTGCCCTCTTCGCTTGTAGCGGCGGATTTAATTTGTCCATTTTTCGTGATGATCACCCGGCAGGGGAAACCCCATCTATACCTTATTTGATGCTTTCTCAGAGTGGAGGTAGTGTCAGCCAGATCCCGTCTTTTCTGTAGTCGCGGGTGCTAGGTCTGAAAAGATCTGTAAAATATCTTCTTTCATTGTCTTGCAGCTTTCAAAATGGCCTCTTTAGATTTATAATAGTGGAGTCTGACCACTACATCTCTTGGTTTAGATGGGTCAGCGGACCTTGATTTAAAGGCTCTGTGGGCCCTGTCCTTGGCTAACTGATCGTCGTCCAGCTCTGGTAGAAGCTTTTGAAATAAACTGGTTAGATATGAGTCCAATTTAGCTGCGTCTATTTCTTCTGGAACATTTTTAATACGCAGATTATTGTGGCAAGATCTGTTTTTCGCTATCTTCAGTCTTATCAAGCAGGACATCTCCTTGTCTGTGTAAATAGAGTATTTCCTGATCAGCCCCCGTCTGAAATTTATGCACTTTCTCTAGACTGCGTTCCACAGCATCAGTCCTTTCCCCTAGTTCAGCCAATTCTGTTTTAAATGTATCCATAGATCTGTCTAATTCGGTATGAAAAGTCTCCTTTAATTCTGTTTTAAGGCCTTGCATCAGGCTAAGCATCTTGCCTTGTCAGAGGTATGTGGTGTCCTCCCTCTCTGTCTACCTCCCGGCCTCTCTGACCTCGTGGGGATCCGCCATCGTGTGTCACAGTCGCGGTAGCTGATGTCTGCTTCTTGAAGATGCTGGAGGCCACTTGAGCGGTGCTTTTGACGCCACCGATCGACAGCTGGCCACGCCCCATTATGTATTTACTATACCAAACTTTCTCTTTTTTTTCCCTCTTGTATTTTATTGAAATTTTGCATGTTATACAGACATATCATTCCTTATCATTAAAAAACATATGCAAAACCGTGTCCGTCTTCCATGCATTATTACTTTCGACAGATGACAACAAGACATACTGGGAAGACAAACCAACAGACACACATCACAAACTTGAGGGGCACGGGAGGGTAGGGGTATCAGGGGGGGGTGACCTTCTACCGTGGCTCCGCTGGGGTCTCTGTGTCTTCCGGCCCATCGCTTCCTGAGGGGCCAGATATATCCCCTGCGACACCCTTTTCTCCTCCATGGGATTCAGTTTAGTACAACTCCGATATTTCTAGTTTGTTTTTGTACCCTTATTTCCTTGCTACTTCCCCAGAGGAGAACGCATTTCTTTCTATCATTGCCATATCGTGGACCTTTCTATCCCCGGTATGTCTGTCTGGGCCAACCATGGCGTCCAGACTTTTAGATCATTTGTGCCAGTATCGTTGACCAAACTCGTCAATTTCTCCATCTGGCAGACTGTCCAAATTCTGTTCCGGATTGTAGCAATCAATGGGATCTCATTTTGTTTCCAGAGTGCTGCGATCTCCCCCGTACCGCCGTTGCGAAGTGCGTTATCAATTTATTTGCTTTTTTGGAGATGCCCGGGTGCGGCCTATTTAAGAGGAACAACCACGGGTCTGGCGGGATGTGTATGTCCAGGATCCTGTTCAGCCAATCTATGATTGAATCCCAGACTGTGACAATTTTGGGGCAAGACCACAGCACGTGTAACATGTCTGCTTGCTGTCCACATTGTCTAGGACACAATGGGCAGTAACTAGGCAGAAATTTAGCCAATTTTGTGGGGGTGTGGTACCATCTCATCATAACTTTATATGCGTTCTCCCATAGGGTCGTGCACATGGAACTTTTGGAAACGGCCTGGACAATCTTCGTCCACTCCTCTAAGTCCTCCCCTAAGTCCGTCTCCAATTTGGTCATATATCCTAGCTTTTCTGTCACAGTCGAGCCAGAACCCGTTACTTCCTTGTACAACTGCGATGTAAGTCCCTTTGCGGTCGTCCCTGAGCGACAGAGCTTTTCAAAGTTCGTTAATTGGTTTAGAGGTTGTTGAGCTTGGTAGAATGCTCTGACCTGGAGGTATCTAAAGAATTCAGCATTGGGGATTTTTTTGCTGGTTTTGAGGATGCCGAATGTTTGTATGCCTCTTCTACCCTCCAGGTCCACTAATCTGTTTATGTGTTTGGTTTTCCAAATTGTGAAGTCCCCCCTGGACAGTCCTGGAGCAAATAATGGATTGCTCCATAATGGGGTCATTCCTGACGTTTTGTGGGTCAATTTGCATTTGAGCCTCGTGTTCTCCCACACCGAGAGTGAGTTGATCATTGAGGAAAGCGGCAATTTGGTGCTTAATCTCACCTTTTTGGGGAGCCAGATTAGATGTCCCAGTTCAACCGGAGAGCATATCTCTTTTTCTAACGCGACCCATCTTTTTGAGTCCGGGTTGGTGTGCCATTGTACAATTTGGCATAATTGAGCCGCTTTGTAATAGGATAACCAGCAAGGTACCGCTAGCCCAGCCGCCCTTGTTTGTTTGTGCATTATCCGCTTACCCACTCTCGCTCTCCTCCCTCCCCAGATACATTTATCTATCTCAGATTGAAGCGAGAGGGTATCCTTCAATCGTAGTGGCACCGGGAGGGTCTGATAGAGATATAGGAGGCGAGGTAGCAGATTCATTTTGATGCAGTGGATCTTCCCTATCCAAGAAATTTTGTGATTGGCCCATCTTCCCATGTCCCCTCTCAGGGTGTGTATCAGTTTGGGGTAATTTGCCTGGTACAACAGGTTGGTTGTCTTGGTTACATTGACCCCTAGATATTTAATTTGCTTCTGCTGCCAGATAAAATTGAAGTTTAGGGTGAGCAGCTTCTCCAGCTGTTTAGGTAAGTTTATATTCATGGCGTCTGATTTAGATTGGTTGATTTTGAATCCAGAGATTCTATTGCAACTCCCCAATAAGTCGAACAAGTTAGGCAGAGAGGTAAGGGGTCTAGATATTGTCAGGAAAACATCATCCGCATATAGTACCACCTTATGCGACTGGCTTCCGATGTCAATACCCGAGATGTCTTTGCTGTCTTGTATCTGAGCAGCCAGGAGTTCCATGCATAGTGCAAAGAGGAGGGGGGAGAGCGGGCAACCCTGTTGCGTTCCTCTCCTAATTAGGAAGGGTCCGAGTCGAATCCCTGGTGGGTCACCCTGGCTGACGGTGCCGAATATAGTGAAAATATAGCTTTTGTTAGTTTTTCCCCTAACCCAAATGCTCCAAGCGTGGCCTCTAACTATGGCCAGTCTATCCTGTCGAACACCTTTTCTGCATCCACACTGAGCGCCATAACTGGTATGGATCTTGTGTTGGCTATTTCTAACAGATCAATGATTCGTCGGGTATTATCTGCTGCTTGCTGGCCCGCTATAAACCCGACTTGATCTGAGTGCACCAGTCTGGGAAGGATGAGACTCATTCTGTTGGCCAATAATTTAGCGTATATTTTAATGTCCGAATTAATCAGGGATATTGGCCTGTAACTTCTACAGTCCTGCGTGCCTTTTCCCTGTTTATGTATTACCGAGATTGACGCCTGTAGCATGTGCCGGGGAAAGGGGTGCCTCCTAGCACTTGATTAAACATTTTGAATAAGATAAGGGATCAATTGTTTTTTGTATTTTTTGTAATACAGATTCGAGAATCCATCAGGACCCGGGGCTTTAGAGGGTTTCAGATTTGTGATGACTTCAGCTACCTCTTCCGCTGTGAAGTCCCTGCCCATTACCTCTCTGTCTACCTCACTCATACTTGGTAGATTCGAGCCCTTCAGGAAATCCTTCAGGGCTTTCTCCGTACCAGAGGAGCGAGTCACCTTCCCTCCGTCATATAATTTCTCATAAAATTTCTTGAATTCACCCACAATATTCTTGGGGTTGGCAGAGAGTATTGCCGATTGTGTTCGTATGGCTTGGATGTTGTAATTCTTATCCTTGGGATTAATCATCTTGGCCAATAAGGTATCTGGCGTGTTTGCTTTTTCAAAACAATTCCTCTTTGACCAACTCAGTGCTTTCTCGGCAAACTTTCTCTTTTAACTACGTAACACATTTATTATTGGAATAAGCAATGAGTTGAACATATTTGATTTATGATATTAGCTCTATATCGAAAGAGATATTCATTGGTGTGGTTTATAGTGATCAATAGTCACTAAAATGCAACGCACTTATATTATATAATAGAGATTTCATAATTTATTAGTTTAACGATGCAATGATAAATCATACTCCTTGTAAATAATGTATTCGTTACATGAGAAACAATATTTTTCTTTTAATTATTGATTAGATATCAATCATAATGAATGAATCATAATAACCAGGTTAGTTTATATGTAGGTTAATATTGACTGCATAAATTCTTTTTGATGGTTTCATTTATTGAAACTCTCAATTAACTGGTTCCTTCCATGCGAGATGTTGAATGCCTGACTAAAGAGATTTGCTCCAACGTATATGCAACTGATCTCTCACTTATATTCCAATTGTTTCCATGATATGAAGAATAAAATCTATACCGATCAGGTTTTAACTAAATGTTTATGAATAAACTGTGTTTAAGTAATTCATTGTCTGACATACTTATCCGATATTGAGTTTATACTATTATACTGATCAACAACAGATGTCATGATAAACAATAAAATGGTGCAACAATATGATAGTAATACTGTATACTGTAATTGCCTTGAGGAAGAGATGATCAACCTTAAAACGCGTTGGCTTTTATAATAATAATAATAATAATTGTTCTTGTATTGTGCTTTGATAAAGCACCCGCCGGGTGAGAAACGTGTCAGAGGACCTCTTTTTTTGCCTTACTGCTGTTATGCAACATTAAATAAATATTTTTGTATTGGATGCGAGCCTCCAGCCCTATTTTTCCGCAGTGATCTATCACAGAGGGATGTACAGACATCCTTAGGCTTCTATCTATCTGTCTGTCTATCTATCAATGTTTCAGAATGTTTGTCAAAGACTGAGCCACTGATTGAGCCACCTGTGCTGAAGAAGCGATATCCTGAAAACCTGGCCTGTTGGTGGCCCTTGAGGACTGGGCTTGCCCACCCCAGATTTAGGTTAAAAAAAGAAATACTGAATCACTATAAGAAGTGTAGCCATGCTGTAAAATGGTCTGCAGTTTTCTCTTCTGCTGGCAGTAAAGCCTGGTAAGTTACAGGGATGCCAGCAGTAATCATGGAGGGTTGCCCTCACACCCTGGTGAGGTGCCCTATGTGTGGATGGGAGTGGCTACATACTCTGAGTCCACTGTTAGTGACATCAGAGATGTGTCCGCCCCCTGAGGGATATAAGGCACAGCACTGCTCAAAGTTAGTGTGTTGGAGAAGGAGCAGATCTGCGTTGAGACTTCGGAATAGGTGGCACACTAGTGCTTTAACTAGTGGCCCCATTCTATGTTAAGTAACGTCTAGCTGACAAGCCATACTGTGTCCAGGGACCTGGCACAGGGGTGATCTTCCTGAGGGGAGAGGGGATTCCACTCTATTGGGAGGGCGTACCTTTGAAAGGATAACACAGCAAGATGTGTGGCTAAGAGAAACTCACTGTAAGGGGCATTTGGCCCGCACCGTAAGCCACAATAAAGCAACCTTGATCAAAGACATCTTCATGTGGGAGTCTGAACTTACTCTACATATGATGGCACCACGAAGGAGTTCCTCATCAGAATCATCCCCATGCGGTCGCAGGGATCCTGATGAGGTTGAGGCGCTGCTCTGGATATAGGTAGGACTCAAGCACACTACCTCAGCTGCCTGTCTGGGTTGGCAATCCCCACGCAACATCATGCGGGAGACTCAGGAGACCTGTTGCCAACAGGTGCACCACAGACACTACCATGTAATGGGGACTGGTTAGACCACAGGGGCCAATGTGAGATTGGGTGGTTCTGGCCAGGCCAGAAAATCCGTTACAGAAGTGTAAAGATTTCCGATCACTGAAGTGTTTTCAATAGCCAACTGTACAGCAGAGAAGTTATTGTTGATGTGGTTTCCTCTTACTTCAATTGTATTATATTCTCATTGTGTCTGAAAACCACTAGGAAAGGGGGAAGGAAAAAGAGAGCGCACAAGCAGGCAGGAAACAAGAGGACTGAAACAAATCAGGGGTCCCCTTACAGTAACCATTTCCCAGACAAGTTAAAATAGTTTTTAAACATGGTTTATTATTGTTGCATTAATCACTACATTTAAATTAATTAACCATGTCAGTGCCATACAGTCACTTGGATCCTATTTTTGAACAAAACCTTTACAAGCTAAATAATTTACTGGTGTAATAGAAAAGTTTCTCAGGCTCAATCAATGTTTATTTTGCTTATTTTCTTCTTGATCTTGTGGGTTGTTTTGAACTGTTACTTTTTTAATACAGGATAAATTGCAAAGTAAGCTAGTACATCTCATATAATAATACTTTTTTCTTGCGCTGACAGTCTGCACAGCACCATACATAGAATTTGCAAGCACAATGAGTCGCTGCCCCATACAGCTTATGTGGCCCTGATCTGGCCACTGGTGCTGCCGTTACCTGTTGGCTCACAGTTGGCCTGAGCTTCCGCACTATTTTTGCTTTTCCCGTGGGACCCTGTTTTAGTTGCGCACTTAACCCCTTTTTTCTGTAAATCCGCCACAACGAGCCTGGGGTGATTGGATGTCCGCTTCAGTGCAGCGCCTCCACCTGAAAGGGATCCAGACACAGCAGGATAAGCCCCTCCCAGGAACAATAACAGTAATACACTCACACAGGTATATATGTATATCAACCTTTACTGTATACTTTAATAGCAGTACCCTGTAATCCACAACATAATAGACACCAACCTAATACCACCAGTGAGTGTCCCCAAAGTACATTGGGTGCCAGGCACCAGTACTCTGATGTTCTTTTCCCAATGTCAAGGCCCACCCAAAGTGTATGGAGTAGCGCTACCCCATGAATTGTTGGTGCACTTGGTTGAGGTATCTCCAGTACTCGGTGCGGCCGACTTATCAATGAGGATCCGCTGATCCAGCGACGTCGTCATCCACCTCAATGTTGGGTGGTCTCTGGTAGGAGGGTCCCACCTTTAAGAGTCTCTGTACATAGGTGGTCTGGTCCCAGACCACAGGCCGCAATCACCACACGGTGTCTTCCTCTGTGTCCCTAACACTACTCAGTAAATGGAGAAGCGTCCCTATCTAGGGCCTTCCCTAAAGCAACCACTAGCTCACTTGAGTGGGGCCTATCTGGGACCTACGGGGGTACTCCGGCCTAGTCTGAGTGCCGCTGAAACTGAAACTTCCCCTTCTCCGTCCTGGCTCCGACTGGCATGGTCCCTCTGAGCACGCCAAATGTATCCTTTTGCACTTGCTCCTACCTCTCCAACCTTATTGGTTTGTGTGGCCCATGTGTAGCAGACCTAGAGGCTGATGGGATATGTAGTTCCCCTTGCGGAGCCTATAGTAATGGCTGCCGTACTGCCCTGACCACCGCGCATGCGCAAGACTTCAATGCGCATTTAACAAGATGGTCGCCGAACCTGTAGTGCGAACCTCCCTGGTGCTCCAGCAGCTCCCTGCACTGCGCGCAGCTCCCGCTACTGCGCGCAGCTCCCGCTACTGTGCCGGGTCCGCCGGCCACTCCGGCGACACCCGCACACCTCCGATGTCAGCCACCGCTTCCCTGCGCTCGCCCGGACCTGACGTAGCAAGGGGGAAATACCAAGGGGACCTGGCTACACTTACAATCTATTTTTGGGGTGCATGAGGCACAGGGAGATAAAGTGACTTGCCCAAAGTCACAAGGAGCTGAGACACCAGGAATTGAACCGGGCTCCGCTGCTTCAAACTCAGTGCCTTTGTTTGCAGAGTCAGTGCCTTTGTTTGCAGAGTCAGTGCCTTTGTTTGCAGAGTCAGTGCCTTTGTTTGCAGATTCAGTGCCTTTGTTTGCAGAGTCAGTGCCTTTGTTTGCAGAGTCAGTGCCTTTGTTTGCAGAGTCAGTGCCTTTGTTTGCAGAGTCAGTGCCTTTGTTTGCAGAGTCAGTGCCTTTGTTTGCAGAGTCAGTGCCTTTGTGTGCAGAGTCAGTGCCTTTGTTTGCAGAGTCAGTGCCTTTGTTTGCCGAGTCAGTGCCTTTACTCACTCCTTCATTAGCCGCTCCTTCATTGAAAGAAACCTAAACATACAAAACATTAGTGGTACAGGTATTAATGATGTTAATATCACACTTAGGACCGTGGTTTTCAGCTCTTTCCTGCGGGAACACTTCGCACACCAGGTTTAAGTAATAATTGATGAACTAGCAAACACACTTGAATGTACTTAGTTTACATATTAATGGGAACATTGGTTGGTAATCCTCCAAAAATAATCTTGCTGCCTTGGGACGTAGCCAATTATAGTTTTCTATACTGTACTGTATGTGGTTATGTCCCAGGCTCCCACCATGTATATCAGCTGGTTTCTGATTGGTCATTTCATTGTATGAAATAATGTATTTTTCCCATTTCTATCGACAAGGAGAGATGTTGCTCCAGGGTGTTGCAATTTGCAAGTCAGTGCTGTCTTACCCAATGACACGTGTGATATTGGAAATGTTATGGGAGTCAATGGCAGGTGACTGATTATTGACCTAAGGGTTATACTGCTATTGCTGTAATATTATTTAATACATGGATATAATCTCTGAATGAACCTTGAGAGGGATTCTTAAAAACATTGTGTACACCAACTAAAAGAGTGGTTTGAAATAGGATTCTATATTAGCACTTTATTATGGTATAAATCTAAGAAATCAGTTGAAACTGCTTAGTGAATAAAAAGCAAACTGTAATTCATATAACTATAGCTATAAATAAATACTCGAAGCCTGAACCTTTATAAACAATATATATATATATATATATATATATATATATATATATATATATATATATATATATATATATATATATCCCCTCTTTACCTAGCTCCTAAATGAGGTCTACATTGGTATCACTTATTTTTTTATAAAGGGGATGCTTAGGGTCTCTCCCTTCTCAGGGTGCTGGCCTCCAGGCTGGCTGGATATGTACTATATACTAAGATGGTTTTAAGGAAGGATACCAGGAACTTTATTGGTACAAACTTGAGCTTTATTTGTTCCATTGATTAGGCTCCACAGACAATGAGTCTCAAATAATACAGTTGCATTAGGTATTCTTCCCGGATAGCTCTCAACACTATCCTTGGGAGGTTCTGGACTTGCTACCCTTGGCACTGGGTCTGCATAGTAGACCCTTCCCTGCATTTTGATTTGTCTCTGTCCCACCAGAAACCGCAGTAGTTCCCTCTTCATCCCAAGGTATAAGAAGGGGCTCGCATTTAGAACTGGCCAGTATGGGCCAATCCTGCTGGGCTTTAAAATGATTCACCCCAGAGTACCATGAATCCTCCTCTTTCAGGGCAGATGACCACTGCTATGCACTATGACTAGAAGGGGGATGCTCCCTAACTATAAAGTAATAAAGGTGACCAGACATCCTTAAACATATAGCTCTACACATAAACATGACACACTATATACAATGAGGTCACCAATCTGTGTCTCCAACTGGGACCTGAATCTAGAACTTTCCACCCCCACTATTTATACTTTTCTGGTGACATCACTGGTCATCATGCCTACCGGCGGAGTGGCTTTGATTATACTTATACACTATACTGTGTATCTTGAATAAATTCTTTCCTAAAGAACCCGCGGAGCCCTGGATCATCTTTCGTGTTGCTGTATACCTGGATTGCTGCAGATAGCATCCCTGACCCAGGAGCTCCGGCATTGCGCAAGTATCGCATTTATTTGCCATTTTTGGGAGTGCTACACACCCATATATCTCTTTGATTATACTTAGTCATCCTTTACCAGGCTAAGGGCTTTACCCTTTCTTAGCACATAGTGTTAACCCTTTAAGGTCATTAACCTTTAGTAGTCCCTAACAGGGGGGCACATATAGTTCCAGACAACCTCCACCTGGGGTTCCGACGAGGGCGAGGTCTCAATACTCAATGCTCAATCCCTCACTCTCTATCCCTCACTCATTTCCAATTGTAAACGCAATTCTTTAATACATCTGTTTCAAAGAAAAAGCTATTTTGAAGAAACTTAGACTATAACTGCATAGTTAAAAGCATAAAATATAACTATTTATGTTTCCTTAGATACATGCATACAGTACATCAAATAAAAACCTCTCCAGGTTTTCTCAATTGAATCTGATTTGTAATAATTTTTAACAAGCTACAATTTGTGACATTTTCTCTTCCTGATATATTTTCTATTACTAGAGCCATACATCAATTGTGACAATTGAGGACATTGATGTCTAACAATTATAGCTGTGCTAGTCTATTTAGGAACCACCTTAAATTTACAGCACTGAGCAGTGATAAATCATACATTATTCAGAGGAAAGGCTTTCTAGCCAGTACTTCATGGGATGGCGGATACCATTGAGCAGGGGTGGTCAACTCCAGTCCTCAAGGGCCCAAAACAGGTCATGTTTTAAGGATATCCCTGCTTCAGCACAGGTGGCTCAATCAGAGGCTTAGACTTGATCTGTTGATGGCCACTCCTGCCCTTGAGGGTTTATCTACAAAGCTGTCACATTTTGATAACATGTTTGTTATCTGGGATGAAAAGAAAATGGATTATGTAGCAATGTACATCTAGGATACACAGTATTTTATCAGTCCTGATTGCATAACATTACCATGCCACAAAACCAAGCTAGGGCTGTAGCTATGGCATTGTGTGTGTATATTGCTTTCTTTGTGTATTCAGTCTTATAGGGCTAATCATTAAATATTGATAGTGCCATCGGACAGTATTGCACGGAAACTCCGATTGACAACCCTTCCGGCAAATTCTTCTTCAATTTCCCCGAGTGTCAGAATGCCACCTCCCATGGAAAAAGAGGTCAGAAAGAGCATGACATTAGGACACAGCGCGTCTTGGGGAACCCAAAGGGTTAATGGTGTGTTTTCATGCGACAGTGCCCGATTGGCACTATCAAAGTTTATGAAATAACCCCCTTAGTCTTATTAACTGCAGTCCCCAAAAATTATACATTTTTTAATTAATATTTGAAAGCAGGAGACCCCCTGTGACCACAAATGTCCTGTGTCCCAGGTGAGTTCGCTACTTCACACATCAAGCTATTTTCAATACCCCGATGCTTTGCAGGTGGAGGAATAAGTATCCATTGGCCGGGATATGTCATTTGGAATAATCTGAGATTCTTTCAAATAAAATATCGGAAACATTTTATTGATTGTATATTTTTTTTGTAGAAGAGAACAATCTGGGAATTATAGTTTTTTTAATCACATTCTCCAAAAGAGTTGAGCAGGGGGGACTGCGTATAGCAGGGTGGAAAATAGTCATATTCATCTCATGAAACAATGATTGATTACATGGAAAAGCAACAGCGTTCTGCACATCTATCCACCAAGTAACAAAAGCACTTCGGAGGTTACGTACCAGAGGCTGCGGGATTGTTTTCTTTGATAAATCTGGTGAAATGTTTTTGCTCCAGTTTTGAACCCAGGAAACTTTGATACTTTGAGCACATGCATTAAGGCAACTGTAATGCAATTATGGGGCAAAATACCTGCACTATATATATATACTAAGTATGTTTGCATGGTAAAATGTTAGTGCTAAAAAGTAGTACAAACCTTCATAAAATGTATATCATATTTCTGAAGGCTTCATACACAAAACATAATTCGTTGTTTGAAATTCATTTTGATGCATGGCTTCATGTTTAACAGTGTTTATCACCAGTTTTATTTATTTATCAAATGTTTTAGCAGGAAGTAATACATTGAGAGTTACCTCTCGTTTTCAAGTATGTCCTGGGCATAGAGTTAAGATGACAAATAATACATGGTTACATAAGGGAAAAGGGTATACATTATATACAAGACATTGCATGCACAGTTAAAGATAATAACAGAAATAGCAGTTACAGGCCAGATAAAAATGTGAGACAGCCTTAATTTTGAAAGAACGTAAACTGGTGGTGGATGTGAGAGTCTCTGGATGGTTGTTCCAGTTTTGTGGTGCACGGTAAGAGAAGGAGGAGCGGCCGGATACTTTGAAGAGCCTTGGGACAATGAACAGTCTTTTGGAGTCAGATCTCAGATGATAAGTGCTGCATGTGGTAGGGGTGAGGAGCTTGTTCAGGTAGATGGGTAGCTTGCCCAGAAAGTATTTGAAGGCAAGACAGGAAAAGTGAACTTTGCGCCTATACGCAAGTGATGACCAGTGATCTAGTTCTTTGAGCATTTCGCAGTGATGTGTGCTGTAGTTGCATTGGAGAACAAAACGGCATATTGAATTGTAGAGCGTGTCAAGTTTGCTAAGGTGGGTTTGGGGTGCCGAGCCGTACTATGTCTCCATAGTCGATAATTGGCATTAACATCTGCTGTGCGATACGCTTTCTGACCAGCAGACTTAGGGAGGATTTGTTCCTGTAAAGTACCCCTAGTTTGGCATACAGTAGGTGTTGGATGTCAGGGTATCAATGTAAAATTCCGAATGTTAAGTGGGAGTCAAACCATATGCCCAGGTACTTAAAACTAGTAACAGGAGTTAGGGTGGTGTTAGCATTGGTTCTGATCTGGAGCTCAGTCACTGGAAGCTTTAAAAATTTAGTCTTGGTCCCAAATACCATTGTTACACTCTTGTCAGTGTTTAAAACAGTTTGGGACACAAAGGTCATCAAGGTGGGACGCAGCTGGTGCTTTTTTAACTTCAAATCCGTGTGCCCTTGTCCATCAATCATATTGGATGCATTGGACAAAATGCAGGTCTTTCCTGGGACTAAGGAACACCGGTAAACGTATCACTATCTTATTTTTGGTGTGCAGCAAATATCCATAATTTTTGTGCTGTTGGTGATAGGACAAATGCCCCAGTCGCTGTCCAGCGGCAGTCAGCGCTCTCCAGATCTCCATGTAGCAGCAGCCCGGCGGTCACAGCAATACTCTCCCTCCCCCTGTTGGCGCCGGTATTGGGTAAGACACTGGTATTTGTAGTGCTAATTTCACTCATTTATAGAAGCAGGAGAAAAATTGACTGGTAATTACCATTCATTAACATTTAGTACTTGCTGGCAATTCAGTTAGCAAAAATCACTGATTGCACAATACTGTAGAATATCAATATCTCAGTTAAGGAAATGATTGACTGTAAGAATGTGTCATTATTTGAATGCATTGCATCCACCCTAAGCCAAGCACAGCATATGCCCACCCGCAACTGTAATTGACTGCTATAAATAGTGGTAATTGTATGTACTGTGTACAACGTGCGTAGTGTTGCCTATGAAGCACTTACAAGTAGCTGAAGTTTGTCTTCCGGATTATAATTTATTATTAAGAACAAATACTGGGGAGTATTCTTAAACCTTTTTTTTTGCCAGTATTTCTTTGCAGTAATGTATGTTTAATTGTCCTGAGCAGACACACGGAACGGATTCCAACCCAACAAGTTCTAAACAAAAGCAGTAAATGTCACACCTGACAACTTGGGATCATATTGAGCAGTGGAGGATTCTTTTTATGGCCACAGTACAACAAAGAGATGACATTACTGCTATAAGAAAATGACAATGAAATACTAAATGTCAAAGCGACTGACGTTAAGATTATCATCGGTGTGAATTTTAGTTCATCTCTTCTGTGGACAAACTACGACTGCTGACAAAATATGATGTTTTTTTTTTGTTTTTTTTTAGCAGACATGGGTGTGTGAAATCAGAACCTACCAGAACCAGGATCCTACCAGAACCTTACATTCCAAAACCAAATACAAAACCAGCAATCCCAGAAACAAAAAAAGATTTGTTGACATACTTGGAATTAGGGGGGCTCCTGAGCAGAACCCCAATTTGGCCACCGCTGCTTGACCAATAGGAACCTGCACCCCAGTGATGTTGCTGCTGACTACTGACCCGCAGGAGACACAAGATTTAAACAGCCATATTGTTTCCTATATTTATTTGCAGCACCGACAACTATTGTGGTCATTATTTCAGTAATCGTGGGGTTCCCGGAGATACAAATAGCCTCTGCACTTCCCGCCGTTGGTTCAAATTATGTAAAATACTTCATTAAAAAAATATATATATTTAGAACTAAAACCCCAAAATGCCCATCTTGGGGTGTTTCTTCACATACCTTTTTTGAACTATTTTAAGTTTTTAAGATATACTATTTTTTCCAATAGTTTTTATGATTTTAGACTTATTTTAAGCATTTTGTTCATGCTGTGTCATTTTATTATAGCATTTTCCTGCTCAGAATGACTGAGCCACTGATTGAGCCACCTGTGCTGAAGCAGGGATATTCCTAATACCTGGCCTGTTGGGGACCCTTGAGGACTGGAGTTGTCCACCCCTGCTTTAGGCCGCGATTATAGTGCGCGCGACGGTGCACGCGGCGTGAACACAACACAACGCACCTCTATCAGGCTGGCCATAGTGCGAGCGACCACGCGCGAGGAAGCGCGAAAAATCACGACCATGCGCGGCAGAATTTTGAAGAGACAAATTTTATTTTTTTGCGCGATTGCCACGTCACATGAATGGTTCAGCCAATGAGGTCGAACCAGCCTGGTGACGTCACGGCCACGCCACCCCATCAGCATGCCCAGATGGCTCGGGCGAGAGGCGCGTGCGAGTCCTTGCGCTCCGTCACTGCACGGGATGCTTGTTTAAACTTTACAAAGTAGAAAAGCAGGTGTAAAGAATAACTAAGCCACAATTAATATAGTACATATTTAGCGCCTTCTTAATGACCATTGCATAGTTCTTTTTGGTGTTGTTTTTAGATGGTGGCAAATAAATAAAGTGCACACTGTAAGTATACGCCTAAATAACAAGGGGGCATTTTCACTTGTGTTTTGGTTCTAAAACAAATTTCATGCTTTGGTTGTGCCAAAACTTGGTTTGTGTGGCTTTGGACTTTTACCAAATTATGGAGAGAAAAAAACCGAATAAGTTACCTGCAAGTTACCCTTGACAAAAGCAAACACAATTTCACGCTACTTGCATGTGTTTTGCCAGCAGAATATTTTTCTTTTCGGGTACAGAATGTATCTCTGTATACTCTCTTTCTTTAGTTGTGTTATTAAGTTGAGTGGAGTCCTGATGAGTTCTTTCAGATGGGATAGGTGCAATTATTTCTAAATAAAAATTAAAGGACACTTGATTTTAAAACATTCAATTGATTTCAGCGCAATTTTCCACAGCATTTCACGAATAAGGAGTGTGGCTCATATTAACAAAATATTAAACACAAGTCAGAAATTAACTCTCAAATCCATTTTTTTTGACTCAGCCAAATAGTATATGGAAACATTCAAACATATATTAGATATTGTCAACATTGTTTTATTAAAGTAGACTTTAACTAAGCACACCGTTGAAATTGGGATGCAAGAATAAAAAGGCGAATTACAAATTAAAGGAGGATTAATTGGGGGAATCCTTGATGGAGAAGGATTTAGGAGTGCTTGTAGGCAGCGGGCTTAGCAATAGTGCCCAAAGTCATGCAGTAGCTGCAAAGGCAAACAAGATCTTATCTTGCATCAAACGGCAATGGATGGAAAGGAAGAAAACATTATTATGCCCCTTTATAAAGCATTAGTAAGACCTCACCTTGAATATGCAGTACAATTTTGGGCACCAATCCTAAGAAAAGACATTATGGAACTAGAGAGAGTGCAGAGAAGAGCCACCAAATTAATAAAGGGGATGGACAATCTAACTTACGAGGAGAGGCTAGCTAAATTAGATGTATTTACATTAGAAAAAAAGCATCTAAGAGAGGATATGATAACTACATACAAATATATTTGGGGACAATACAAGGAGCTTTCAAAAGAACTATTCATCCTACGGGCAGTACAAAGGACTCGGGCCATCCCTTAAGGCTGGAGGAAAGGAGATTTCACAAGCAACAAAGGAAAGGGTTCTTTACAGTAAGGGCAGTTAAAATGTGGAATTCATTACCCATGGAGACTGTGATGGCAGATACAATAGATTTGTTCAAAAAAAGGTTGCACATCTTTTTAGATAGGAAAGGTATACAGGGATATACCAAATAAGTATACATGGGAAATATGTTGATCCAGGGATTAATCCGATTGCCAATGCTTGGAGTCAGGAAGGAATTTATTTTTCCCTTATGAGACATCATTGGATGATATGACTCTGGGGGTTTCTGTTTGCCTTCCTCTGGATCAATAAGTAAGTATAGATATAGGATAAAGTATCTGTTGTCTAAATTTAGCATAGGTTGAACTTGATGGACGTACGTCTTTTTTCAACCTCATCTACCATGTAACTATGTAACTATGTATCTATGTAACTATGTAAATTAAAGGAGTATTAAAGGATTCCAGACATACTTAGCTCCAAAAGGGTTACTAGTATCTCCTGCAGATTAAAGCTCCTGTGTCACATGGGCCAATAGGAAGCAGCACTGTGTGACGTCATGGTGTCCTATTGGCTCGCAGAGCGCGGGAACGTTTAAAATCCACCATATAGTGAACCCTGGAGTAGCTACCGGCACCCACTGCGGAGGTAAGTACCTCCGGAAGCAGGGGATCCCTGAGCTGAAATTAATGAGGTTCAGCTTCGGAGACCCCCTGCCTCAATCCTGTATAAAAATGAAAAAGAAAAAAAAACTGTCTGGAATTGCCTCTTTAGAGGGCCTTTTGTTTCATTATGAAAAATTGTAAAACCCTTGAGTTTTATGATGTAGAAATACTGTATATGCTATGTGTGTTGTTTCATGAAATGCATTTCCCAATGACACATATGCCTTTATGAAACATAACAGAGTTAGTAACATAGAACAAATACACAACTACAGCGCTATACCCTTTAACAATCATATATATGAACTATATAAATACTGTTCACAAAACAACAATGAACCGTGAACAGTCAAACATTAGTATATACAACTGTAATTGCAAATGTAGGGTATTTACTTGCTATAAAAAGTGCTGCAGCCATGAGTCCTCTGGGATTATCCCAATCCCATATACAGTCTTTGCAAAATAGAGTCCTCCTTGGTGTGGTACTTGTCACTCTTGCACAATGCAGTTCATGAAAAAATAGAAAGTGTCGAGAACAATATGAGGTATTGTCATGACAGTAGCTTTGAGACAGGCTATTAATAATACACACCAAATATAACTGGGTTGAACTGAACGAGTCTTAGATATGATAAAGTATAATTTATTCCTTGAAAAAGTTGAACACACGAGATTATACAAATAACAGATAAAATATGGACACTCACTTAAGATGAAAATGATGAAACAGTCATAATTCTGGACTGGCAGTTCATACAGCAATCTTCAAAAATCACCAAGACACGAAAGACAGTAGCCATAGGCTGAGCCTGGTTCTTATACAATTATTTCCAATTGAACACAACCTAAACCCAGCCCCTCTCATAAATCAGTGGTGAGGTTGACAGTTTTCCTCAGAGTAAAACTCCTCCCACCCAAGGACGTTTAAAAACTGCTTTTCCTATCTAAATAACTTCATAACTTCAGTTCAGAAATACTTACTGGCACGCGAGCCATATTAATACATTCCGGCACGCATGACGCTCCCAATAAGACTAAATATTACCGTGTAATATTAAATTAAGAGAGATATTAATATCTGTCTCTTAGTACCGCTAGACATCATATGTCTGTAATCATTATTTGCGGCTCGGTCCCCCGGTTACACATATGTAACTCTTAGCATGTTCAGCCGAGGACATCTCATATTATTCTTATATTTAATATGGTCACTCATTCTGAGATCTCCTTGCATTACCGCACCCCTGGCCCCATCAAGAAATCCTTTGAAGCTGGGTTGTGTGTAGTGAACATTTGTCACTGGTGCTATATTTCACACCCAATGCCCCAGCCATGGGCCTAGCTGTCTCTACCCGCAAGATGTGTTAACATACACCAAACCCCCTCTGTACTTTTCACACCCAACTTCAATCAAGCCTTTTGAAGCCCAGATATTTCTGAAAAGACACACAACATTTGTATTTTCCTAAACTGTAGCTCATTAACCCCTTAAGCCCCAATGTGTGTGTGGTGCAGACACTGGCACAGAAACAATACATTTATACAGGGGAATAAACAGTTGGATGGCTGAAGCAAGGCAAAAACACATTACTGGACCCCAGTCCAGTTAACCCCTTGCTTCCCAGAGGAGAGTAGAGAGTGGCCAAATGGGGGTGTAACCCCTTTAATCCCAGGCCAAATCCTCTCCATCATGACAGGTATACTACTATTATAAGGACAACATTTTTTTTAATTTATAAAATGTTTTACCAGGAAGTAATAGATTGAGTTACCTCTCGTTTTCATGTCATGGGCATAGAGTTAAGACAAATAATACATGGTTACAAATATATAAGTGAACAGGTTATTTATTATATACAAGCCATTGCATGCACAGTTAAAGAAAATATATATTACAGGCGTATGTAACAGTTTCAGACCAGATTAAAATGTGAGACATCCTTAGTTTTGAAAGAATTTAGACTGGTGGTGGCTGTGAGAGTCTCCGGTAGGTTGTTCCAGTAAGAGAAGGAGGAGCGGCCGGATACTTTGTTGAGCCTTGGGACCATGAACAGTCTTTTAGAGTCTGATCTCAGATGATAAGTGCTGCATGTGGTAGGGGTGAAGAGCTTGTTCAGATAGATGAGTAGCTTGCCCAGAAAGTATTTGAAGGCAAGACAGGAATGGTGAACTTTGCGCCTATACGCAAGTGATGACCAGTGATCTAGTTCTTTGAACATTTCGCAGTGATGTGTGTTGTAGTTGCATTGGAGAACAAAATGGCATATTGAATTGTAGAAGGTGTCAAGTTTGCTAAGGTGGGTTTGGGGTGCTGAGCCGTATACTATGTCCCACAGTCGATTATTGGCATTAGTATCTGCTGTGCAATACACTTTCTGATCAGCAGACTAGGGAGGATTTGTTCCTGTAAAGTGCACCTAGTTTGACATAGGTTTTGGATGTAAGGGTATCAATGTGCATCCCGAATGTTAAGTGGGAGTCGAACCAAATGCCCAGGTATTTAAAACTAGTAATAGGAGTTAGGGTGGTATTAGCATTGCTGGCATCACTGCTGGGAGAATTATATTTGCTGAGTAGTTTCAACAACATCTTTCAGCTACAGTTTTGTAAGTGTTTTTCCGTCTTGTACCATCCACAGTGTATATTTTAAGTACAGTTGGATAAAGGGTTAACTATCCATTGGGATTGACACAGTGTGCATAGGTTCAGATGTTGGTAGTGGTGTATTTCCTAATCACTGCCAGGCACCAGTTAAATAGATTGGGTGCACTAATTATATGTCCTAAGGGAACTGCACACAGGTGTTTTTTGTCCTTATAGTAGTAGTATACCTCATATTGTTCTGTACACTTTCTATTTTTTCATGAACTGCATTGTGCAAGAGTGACAAGTACCAGCACCAAGGAGATTTAGAAACATGTCAATTCTCTTTTCACGTCAGTATAGAAAGTACTTTTTCTACTATGATTAAAGAAGGTGGTACTTGCTTTTTTTTCATACGAGAAAGGCCTTTGTTGATGTTTTATGCGCCAATATAAAAGCTAGCACCACAAACAGAGCCATTATTACTCTTGTTAGGTTGTAAGTAATTGTACATACAAGCCATAAATCATATAGCTAGGAAGGGTTTTGGTCTTTAAAATAAATGACACATCTTTGGACAAGGCATAAATCTCCCTGGCCTTTCAAAGAAAATTGTCTAGATTAAAAACTCGTAGGAACTTCACATTATGACTCATGCCACCTTTCACAGCTTGATCCAACAGCATGGTTATTACACAGTGTAAAACACAGGAGAAACCATGTCATTCAGGATATAGGCACACAACTGGTCACATGGACTGGTCCGTGCTCCGGGACAGCCTGAAGATGCTCCCAGTGCTGATTTTAAAACGTTCAATACGTTAGCCTTTGAAGTCAGTTAAACTACATGCAGACAGCTGATTCAACCTCCAAGTTTTTTTGAAACCTACATTGTTTGTGAAATGACTATGTAATATTTGATATATATCTGTACGCACACATTTAATATTAAGGGGACTGGATTATTTGGAGGCATCACATATGGATCCCTTATACATAATATAGTATTTTTAATGAATGCTCTAATTTAAATGACCTCTCATGCTTTGTAGTTAGATGATACAAAAGTCCTTAGTTTTATATCAGCCCTTTTGACTCCCAAAGGATATTAACCAACTAGTTTGCAAAAACAATCAACATCTGGTAAATTAAAGTCCTTAAGAAAATACATCTCAATCTCAGTTTATAAAGCCTGGATCAGGTACTGCATGTCTTAATTAATTTATCTATTAAAATTAATGAATGTGTGTGTGTATATATATATATATATATATATATATATATATATATATATATATATATATAGTGAACACACATACAGATTCCGCATACACACCTCAAATAAATAGGGTATTTACAAGACCATAATATATATTCCAAAATTAAAGAAAATGGTTTGTGCTCTGAGACAATAGTAACATAACACAAGAAAGAGAACAAATAAGTCTCAATAATAAGCCCTCAGAATATCCCTATGTATAATATGAAAAACTTTAATGTTGAATAACATGTTAAAACATGGTTAGAACCAAAAGAGAGCAGGACCCTGAAATACACATAATGACATTCATACCAAAATTGGGAAACACACCTTTGCTGGGTACAACTCTCTGCACTTATCTGATGAATTTGCCACTATGAGAAGCTAAGAATCTCATCCCCTGTATTGCAAATCTCCATGGGGATAAGTATAACCTTTTCTACCTACTCATACCATACCTGGATGGACTTTACTATCTGCTTATTATATGCAGCTCTGTGCTAGTCTGGGTTCCAAGACTTTGTATATCATTAAGTCTTTTGAGATTTTATTATCTCCCTTTGAGGGTGGTTTTGTGCTTTTCACACGTTTTTGATGCATGTGTGAATATTGATGTATGTGTGAATATTGTGTGGTTTGTAGTCAGCATTATTTATTGTGTCCTCCTGATTGGGGTATCTTTCTCTGACCGGCCGGTCTTTGTTGACCTAGGGAATTCATTTCCCTAGAGTTATACCCCACACTATTTTTTGTATTAGCTCTATTATAGAGTGTAGACAGTATTTGTGTGTTTTAATTTTTTTTTCCAAATTTGGTATGAATGCCATTGGGTTCCATTCCATGTACATATTATTGACCGCATGAACAGTATATCATATAAACCACATATAAAGACAGGCAATTGATTGAACCCCTCACCCCATGTGTTTTTTTTTTCTTCTTAACTCTGCTGCTAATTGACCAACTGGAACAAGCTGATTTATTGGGGAGGGGGAGGGTCATGTGACTGCATTAGCTGTATATAACTAAGACCCTTCCTTCATTTGCAGGAACTGCATTGCCATGATATAGTGAGGCATTTAAAGTGAGCTTTTTAAGTGAGAAGTTATAGTTAGACTATATTTTGACTAGAGGTGACTGGGGACTGCATCTTTCTGCAAACTCTTTTACTCACGACAACAAACGGTAAGCTATTCAGATCACACTATGATCCCATGCTTGCTAACCTGCATATTTTAACCCCCACCCCTTTACAACTTATTTCACTGCAGCCTCTCCCAAAACGGACTGCACAATACACTGAAACCCTGAACTGACTCTAGCATTGCAATGCACCAAAACATTTGACAAGGAACAGGCCCACCCATGCTGTTTAGTCTGCACACACTCACTTTGTTCACAACAGCTCCTTGCAGCACTGCCTACCTCTGGCATCATGAACCTGCTACAGTATGTATTTTAACTTTTTTCTTTCTCCTGGCCTCATGGAGATGTTACTCCCTCTATACACTACAAACTCCTCCATCCTGGCCCACACCCAACATCACCATACACCCTGGACTACTCAAAAGCCTTGCACTATCTACTGAATGAAAACAAAAACAGGACTTGCGCTCATAGGTGATTGTGATAGGAAAAGTGATTTACACATAAAAGGTATGTATAAAATAAACAATACAACCTTAACGGGTGAGGTTTTGTGCAGCTGGTCTGTGGGAATGGCTCAAACACCAAGGCTACAAGGAAACAAAAAAAGAACAGCGCAAAAAACCCATTGTGTAGTGTATTAAAAAATTATTTATAGTATAAAGGTGAGTATTGCACGTACATCAACAATAAGGGTTAATAGCATGACATGTTAGGGACATGTTACCACTCTGTAGGCACAACAGGATTCAGACACCGATTGCAGGACGTTCACCCTCAGAATGCTGGTGTGTGATTCCAAAGTAAGCAGCTCAGCGTTGGGGAACCTTCCCACACCGTCACGGAGCTCTCAGCAGGGTTGATCGCCACGCTGCTTCCGGGTTACTCCACGCCGGCGTCTGACGTCATCAGACGGCGTCTCTATGCCGGTCGCGTCTTTGGTGCGTCACTGTCTCACACTCAACAATCCAGCGGCACACAGAGTCCCAAACACATCCCGTAGCAGAACAAATGTTCGATTTAAAACCGCAATGGGGATATAAAAATATATGAATGAAGGAACGCGCCCTCTCCTACGCGTTTCGTACTTCGGTACTTCGTCAGGGAATGAAGGAGGAGGTTCCGAGGGCGGTTCTTATACACACAGCATTACTGCTATTGGCCTGGCTGATTGACTTCAACTCCCCCCACCTGGAGAGGCATTTAGTCGTCCCGTGGGGGCGCTCGATCAACAATTAAACATACATAAGATAAACACTAAAATTAATAAACTTTAATATCATACATTAATGCAGACAGGCTCTAAAAATAAAGAGACAAAAGTTAAGCACACCGAAAAATCACACTTTAAAACGATGTATAATGCTATCTCACAGTTTAGAATAAACCATAGATTTACATATGACTTCTAGCAAGTATATATAGCTTCATATGAAAATCTATATGATAATGAAATGGTGAAGGAATAGATCTTGGGGGATGGACATTAGTTATAGAAATTCAGAGAGAAAGAGTACCTAATTTAAACTTTTAATATTATAAAACTCGCAATTGAGTAAAAATAGTATATAGAACTGAAAACACTGGTATTAGGGATTAATTAAAAAAGAGACCATACGTCAATCTCCTCATTGAGACCTGATGGAGACAAAGTCTGGAGTTTATATATCCACAAACTTTCTTGTTTGGACAGTTTTTTATCTCTGTCTCCACCACGTCTTCCTGATTGTACAGTCTGGATACCTATATATGTTAAGAGTGAGGGGTCACAGTCATGTTTGATCTTAAAATGCCTAGACACGCTATGTTGTTCAAATCCTAGTCTAATATTTCTAGCGTGTTCTAGAATCCTCACCCTTAGAAATCTTTTGGTTCGCCCTACATATTGATATCCACAGGGACACTGTAATAAATAAACCACATATGTGGTTTTGCAAGAAATACAATCTTTCACTGTAAACTTTTCCTTTGTTGCATTGGATACGAATGATTTACGGTTGGAATTTAACATTGGACAGGCTTTGCACTTCCCGCAGCAGTAATTGCCGTTTGGTTTATTCGGCATCCATGGTACCGCTAGTGATGTATTCAATGAAGTACCAATATCGGGGGCGCTAGGAAGTGTTTGAGGGTCTTCGCCCGACGATAAATAAAGCTTGGATTTTTTTGGAGGGAGGGGCCCAATACAGGATCATTACAGAGAATATTCCAGTTCCTGTTTATTATTTTTTGTACACTAGTGCTGACTGAGCTAAACTCTGTAATGAAAGGAATTTTAATTGTTGCATCTACTTCATCATTTATAATTCTTTTATTCTGAATCAGCAGTGTGTCCCTATCCATTCTAACAACTTTTTCGAGTGAGCTGAGCAAGAGAGCCTTATCATACCCACGTTCCAAGAATTTTTCAAAAAGGGTGACCGATTGGGTTTCGAAGTCAGCCTGGAGACTGCAGTTGCGTTTAATACGCATGAACTGACTTTTGGGTATGTTGTCAACCCAGGATCTTTTGTGATTACTGGATGACAGAAGGAAGCTGTTGCAATCCACTTTTTAAAAAAAAGTTTTTGTATTGATGTTTTCACCAACCCTTGACATTAAACTAAGGTCTAGAAAGTCTATCTGACTAACATGTGACTCAGATGTAAATTTCAAGTTGTAGTCGTTTTGGTTCAGATAGACCTTAAAGAGCTCCAAGGTGTCCTCACCACCCTCCCAGACACACAAGACGTCATCGATATATCTTTGCCAAACAATAACCCGATTGGCAAATGGGTTATTGTGCCAAATAAAGTTAGCTTCCCATATCCCCATGTATATGTTCGCATAACTGGGAGCGAATCGCGTCCCCATGGCTGTGCCACAGAACTGTAGATAAAACTGATTTAAAAATAGAAAATAGTTGTGTGACAAAATAAAAGTGATGGCATTGATAATAAAATCACAATTTAGAGGGTGAAGATCCATATCTTTGGATAACGTCTCCTTTACTGCCTCAATCCCTTTATCATGGGGAATACATGTATAGAGGGATTGGACGTCAAACGTTGCCCATCTGTAACCTTCCTGCCATTGGATTGTTTTGACTAGGTTTAAAACGGCAGTGGTATCTTTAATGTAAGATGGCAGTATTTTCACATATTTTTGTAGGAAAAAATCCACATACTGTGACAAGTTTGACGTTACGGATCCGATTCCGGAGATTATGGGTCTACCCGGTGGATCAATAGAGGCCTTGTGTATCTTCGGAAGGTGGTAGTACACTGGAATGGTGGGAAATAAGACATTCAAAAATTGGTATTCAGATTTAGACAAAATATTGTGGATGCAACAGCCTCATCAAGAAGGCTCTTTAGCTCAGAGACAAACTTGTTTGTCGGATCCTGACTTAATTTGCTATAGTTGCCAGGGTCATTCAGAATGCGCATGGCCTCTTTTTCATAGCTTACACGGTTTTGGATTACTACTCCTCCATCTTTATCAGCCTGTCTTATAATTAGGTCTTTTCTATCCTGAAGTTCTTTCAGTGCCAGATGTTCTTGATAACTGAGGTTGTGAGGTATGTCGGATGGTTTAAAGTTATTTACCAGTGATATAAATTCATTATTAACTATATTAAAAAACGAATCGATAAAACTCCCTTTACTTTGGGCTGGATAAAACCTTGAAGGTGGTTTGAAATCACTATGTTGACAAAGTGTCAAAAGTGGGTCTGTATCAATGGGATCTATAACAGTATTTATATTACTCAGATCGTTTCCTATCTCTTTTTTAAGGAAATGCCTCTTCAGTGTCAAGTTCCTAGTGAACTTGTGCAGATCTGAGAATAATTGAAAACCATTTGGACCACTTGACTGTGAAAATTTAAGTCCTTTACTAAGAACCAGTTTCTGACATAAAGTGAGATCAACATTGGATAAGTTAAAAATACCCTTAAAAGATTCGTTATTCTTTAATTCGACTCTCTTCTTTGTTTTGGTCTTACACCCTGCTCTTGTCCCTCTTCTGGTGAGTGGTGTCTTTTTTGCGACCTGGGAGTTTCTATATTTTTCTTCTCTTTCTCTTTTACTGTATTCCCCCTTTCTTTCGAACCCAAATATCTCTGTTTGAGTTCCTCCAGAAAAAGGGATTTCCTAGGGGATGCTTGCTCACAATCTTTCTTAGGGGGTGTATTTGCCCTCTGGTGTTCATTTTGCCTATCTTTCTGGTGAGTATCTTTCTTGTGATGTTCTTTATATGTATACTCACTATCTACTGAATGTTGGTGGAGAACTCTAAAAAGCAGCACACCAACAACTGCTCACTCTAATAGCATACACCACAAATTTACAACCTACAAACCTAGGTTTACAACCTACAAACAACTACCCAAATTCCTACTCGTACTGTTACTCTCTTTAGCAGGTGATATTGAACCTAACCCAGGTCCTCCCATTTCAGCTCTATCCAGCTCTGTCCCATGCCCCTGAGAATCCCACCTTTAAATTTCAAAAAGGGCTATCTGTCGCCCATATAAATATCCGGAGCCTGCTGCCCAAACTGGACGAACTAAGGGCATGGTGCCTTATGCATAAACCCAAAGCCATCATTGTTACAGAAACATGGCTATTCCCTAAAACCCCTGATGCAAATATCGCCATTCGGGGATACTCCATTTTTAGGAGCGATAGGTCAAAGAGAGGAGGAGGGGTGTTATTTTATATTGCAGACACATTACAATTTACACTGTTAAATTGCCTCCCAAGCCCACGCTCTTTTGAAATTCTAGTTGGCAAAATCTGCCTCCCCTTTTCTAAGCCAATCTTGCTTGCTGGCATCTACCGCCCCCCTAAAGCCTCTCTACAATCCCTGACTGATATCACCCAATTTCTTGGCTCCATTTCCTCTCTGAATGAGAAGAGTGAGCTGCTAGTTCTTGGAGATTTCAACTTCAATTGGCTTGACCCTAAAAACCACAAAATCCAGATACAACTGAAGTCACTTAACCTATCGCAACTCATTTCCCAACCCACACGGATAAACCTGAAATCGCATAACCATTCCTTGCTAGACTGGATTCTCTCCTCAAACCCCAGCAGAATCCAATCCTCTGGCATCCTTCCTGACATTTTCAGTGACCATGCAATAGTGTACTGTGTAAGGAAAATTAAAACGCCCCAATCAAGCCCTAAAGTTCTCCTCACTAGAACATTTAAAAACTTTATCCCACAACAGTTTCTGGATGACCTTACCAACTGCCCATGGCACAGAATCGATTTAATTCCCGACCCTTATTCTGCGCTTGACTATTTCCAATCAGAGTTCTTAAAACTCTGCGATACCCATGCTCCACTACGCAAAATAAGGGTACGGGGGGCCCACCATCCATGGGTTACAACTGACCTTATTGCACTCTACCAGCTCAGGGATACCTTGTGGAAAAGCTACAAAGTAACTGGCACTACCAAGGATCTCAATCACTACAGATGCATGCGGAACATGTGCACAAGGCAAACAAGGCATGCAAAAGCACAATATTACTCTGACAATCTCCACCAAAATACAACAAACCCAGCTAACTTCTGGAAGGTTATCAACAATATATTCCAGCCTCCTAACCATCAACAACCAAGTAATATCACTAAGGGGGATATTACTCTGACAGACCCCACTGACATTGCAAATGCATTCAATGATTACTTTGTGGGATGCGCCACTAACTTATTAGCAAAATGCAGCCCAAACCACAAACCTGAATCTCATCCTGGGAGTACCCCTATAGTCCCACCCCCTCCCAACACTGCCCACAATTTTCCCTTTGGCCCAGTATCTGAAGAGGAGATTATACAAGCGCTCCTCAAACTAAAACACAGCAGCCAATGTGGACCTGACTTACTACAATCTAGGTTCCTACGACTTGGTGCCCCAGCCATTGCCAAACCAATTGCGTCCATAGTCAACTCTATCCTGTCTGCAGGCCATATCCCTAAGACCTGGAAAACTGCCAGAGTTGTCCCAATCTTCAAAAGTGGGGACAAAAACACTGTCTCAAACTACAGGCCAATCTCACTTCTCCCAATTCTATCCAAAGTCATGGAAAAATGTGTCCACTCCCAATTAAGCGATTTCTATACCAAGACAAATTTCCCTAGCCAATTCCAATCTGGGTTTCGTCCCAAACACTCCACCGTAACTACCCTGCTAAAAGTTTGCAATGAAATCCAGTGTGGAATGGAATGGGGACAACTCACTGGTGCAGTATTCCTAGATTTTGCAAAGGCTTTTGACACAGTTGATCATGCTATCCTGCTCAACAAACTCCAGAGCTCTGGAATAGGGAAGCTTGCTTTAAACTGGTTTCAGTCCTACCTATCAGGAAGATCCCAATATGTGTACATCTCAGGCTCTAACTCCAACCCCCTGGATATTACCTGTGGTGTCCCGCAAGGCTCTGTTCTGGGGCCCCTACTCTTCTCAGTGTTCATTAATGATCTTCCCACAGCTTGTAAGGAAGCCTCAATACACATGTATGCAGATGACACAATCCTATATGCACACAGCCATAGCCTCTCTAACCTTCAACACATACTTCAGTCTGACTTTCTGAGACTCGAAAACTGGATTTCCCAAAACAAACTGTTTTTAAACACTGACAAGACTGTAACAATGGTATTCGGGACCAAGACTAAATTTTTAAAGCTTCCAGTGACTGAGCTCCTGATTAGAACCAACGCTAACACCACCCTAACCCCTGTCACTAGTTTTAAATACCTGGGCTTATGGTTTGACTCCCACTTAACATTCGGGATGCACATTGATATCCTGACAACCAAGACCTATGCCAAACTAGGGGCACTTTACAGGAACAAATCCTCCCTAAGTCTCCTGGTCAGAAAGCGTATCGCACAGCAGATGCTAATGCCAATTATTGACTATGGAGACATAGTATACGGCTCGGCACCTCAAACCCACCTTAGCAAACTTGACACCCTCTACAATTCAATTTGTCGTTTTGTTCTCCAATGCAACTACAACACACATCACTGCGATATGCTCAAAGAACTAGATTGGTCATCACTCGAGTCTAGGCGCAAAGTTCACCTTTCCTGTCTTGCCTTTAAATTCTTCCTGGGCAAGCTACCCAGCTACCTGAACAAGCTCCTCACACCTACCACATGCAGCACTTATCACCTGAGATCAGACTCCAAAAGACTGTTCATGGTCCCAAGGCTCAACCAAGTATCCGGACGTTCCTCCTTCTCCTACCGTGCACCCCAAAACTGGAACAACCTACCAGAGACTCTCACATCCACCACCAGTTTAAGTTCTTTCAAATCTAAGGCTGTCTCACATTTTAATCTGGTCTGTAACTGTTTCATAAGCCCATAATATATATTTTCTTTAACTGTGCATGCAATGTCTTGTATATAATGTATTCCCTGCTCATTTATGTAACTGTATTTGTAACCATGTATTATTTGTTTTACTCTGTGCCCAGGACATACTTGAAAACGAGAGGTAATTCTCAATGTATTACTTCCTGGTAAAATATTTTATAAATAAATAAATGTGAAGGACCAGTTCCCTATCAAAGCCGGTATTTAGGAACTTGGGGACTAACATCTGCCCTTGTACTACAAAATCCTGTTCTGAGGTACAATTGGCTCCTGGGTTTATTTTCCAACCACTACTGATAGTGGTTGCTAGAAGTATGTAGGTAACGTAACCGTTACATCCTTAAAATGAGTTTTAGTATGTACAGTATCTTAGGATCTCCAGATAGACTACAAAGGTCAAGATCAATGAATGTAATATGTGTAGGATGTACTGTATAAGATAAAATGCCAGACAATTCATCCTCAACACCATCTCAAACCAAAATAATAGTATCAATGAAACGGCCCTAGAACACCAGGCCAGCCCCCAGCCTAGCATTGCTCCACACAAAGGTCCTCCCACAACCCCATGTAGAGGTTCGCATAGCTGGGGGCGAACCTCTTGCCCATGGTTGTTCCACAGATCTGCAAATAGAAAAGCCCTTCAAACAGAAAATAATTGTTGGCAAATAAACTGAATACTGGAAATGAGAAATTCCCTCTGTGCAGGATGTACAGATTTGTCTAACTCCAAAAAAATGTTTGGCTACATTTAAACCCCTCTGATGTTCAATGCAAGTGTATAGTGACGATACGTCACAAGTGGCCGATATATATGAACATTTCCAATGTATCCTGGAGGTGGAGTCAATGACGTGCAGCGTATCTCTCAGGTAAGACCTGAGCCTGGTGATATGTGGTTGTAGAAAATGATCTACATATTTAGACACGCTGGGAGTCATTGACTCCACCCCGTACACAGTGGGCCTACCAGGAGGATCAATCAATCATATATTGATGTACCTTGGAGAGGTGATAAAAGACAGGTATTCTCGGATGCTCTACATATAAGAATTGGAACTCAGATTTGATAATTACACCAAGGTCCCTAGCCTGTATAAGATGTCCACGGTACAATGTTTGGAAGTATATATTTATATATACAAAGCTATCCTTTGTGGGGAAAAAAAAGGTAAAAAGCTTTTATCTTTGTATTAAGAAACTGATGATTATTATAGCCTGTAACCTTTTGATTGAGTATTTTATTCAGAAAAGAATGCACAGTTTTAATGGGATCAAATGCAGTTTCTTTTCAGTAGCAGAAAAAAAAATATCTTGCCATTTAAAAAAAAAAAGAAACAGCTTGTACTGCACAATGTTACCATGGATACAATGTTCTATAGCACACAAAACAAATTGCAGGCAGATTGCAAAGTACTGTAATTTATGGTACTGCTGGAATGTTCTGATATTTCTACATTCGTTGTCTTATTAACCACATTGCTTTTGGTTAAATCATTGTTAAATTTGCAAATTTTGTGCAAAAACCAGGGGTGTGCAAACTGTTGGTGTTGCGCCCCCCTGCCTGCTCTCCACCAATGCTCACGGCCCCCCCTTACCTTTGTGCCGGCGTCAAATGATGCGGCGGGGGCATGTGATGTCACATCACGTGACCCCGCAATGTCATTTGACGCCACGTTGCCATGGGGACGGATTTGGGCCTACTGTACATGCGTCGTTAGTGTTGCACTCTAGGTTCCTGTTTTAATCGCAGAAATATGTTGTGATCTCTTAGGTCCCATATTGGGTTTAGAAATTGGATTATTAGTGGCAGACAGGACATGGAAGAATAAATGAATATCCAGTCCAGTATAGATGCAGAAATATACATTGTAAGTGTAGCCCTCCCTGCCTGGACACAGAGTTATAACAATACATGGTTACATTAAAAGAACAGGTTATACAGTGAATTCACAGACCTTTCATAGACAGATTGAGTTGGAAAATTGGGTGCAGGGGATTAAACGGCTTGTGATTTTCTGATTGAAATAGAGCAGCTTTAACATCACTTTAACATCACCAAACATCAGCGAACAGAAGAAAACGGCTCCCACCCTTTGGCTGCCCTTCGGCTGTGCCAAAGGCTGTCCATCTTTGGGGCAACACAGACGTACACTGGGGTGGTTGAGATTGAATCTGTTGCAGCTGTGAACAAAAAGTTATTTGTGTCCTCTTGGCTCATTAACATTCCAGTGGGTGGGGTTGATGTTCCACAAAGTACAAGCACATGTTAACCCTTAGCACACTGGTCCTGTGCAGAGGGGAGAAGCTCTTGGGAGCCCCATCAGGCTGTCCACCTTTGGGTCAATGCAGACGTACACTGGGGTGGTTGAGATTGAATCTGTTGCAGCTGTGAACAAAAAGTAATTTTGGTCCTCTTGGCTCGTTAACACTGTCGGTGTTGGTGCTGCTATGGAGGCATTACCTGGTTCAGGGTGCTGGATACGTGCAGGCCGGCATTGGTACACAATGATGGGAGCCAGGAACTTTATTCATTCAAATAGCAGTTTATTATCTGCCATGTACAGTCTCACAGGTAATATACAAAGTCATCTTGTATTTCCATAAACATGTCTTTGGCCTGTGCTGTGTGTGCGTGGCTTCCCTAGCTTCCCCCATCTCAGCCCACTAGGAAGGTGCTGAGGCATTGTCTGACGTGGTCTGTTTGTAGAATCCCTCTGCTCTATAGCACTAGTATTGCTCCAAGTCCATGGAGCCCTGGCAGGTCTAGTACTACTCCCTCTGGGATCGGCCCCCCCTTCATGGCGGCTTGCCACTGTGTGGCCTTCTGGGTGAGAGCCATTAAGGGACCCGTCTTTGTGGTGGGTCCCACTATATATTGGGACTGTGGCTTGCGAAACCCCCTCTGGAAATAGCCGGTCTCTCATGGTATCTTGGCTTCAAATTCTTACCTTCAAATTCTTTATGGGCAAGCTACCCAGCTACCCGAACAAGCTCCTCACCCCTACCACATGCAGCACCTATCATCTGAGATCAGACTCCAAAAGACTGTTCATGGTCCCAAGGCTCAACAAAGTATCCGGCCGCTCCTCCTTCTCTGCTTCCAGACCTCAAGTCAAGGGGCTCCTGGTGGTAGAAGTAGTTGTGGTGATGATGGGCAACTGGAGAAATCTGCATCATTTATTATCTGGGGGGCTGCGGGCACAAACAAACCAGTACTCATGTGACATTGCCAGCCACAGAACATCCATGTAGATACAGTGCTTGTCTTGTTTCCATGTATATCCTAGCTGGGAGGAGGGTAGCTACTAGCTAGCTGTATGTGATTCAGGAACCAGCAAACGTCATCATCACGTCATACCCGCCTATCTGAACAAGCTCCTCACCCCTACCACCTGCAGCACTTATCATCTGAGATCAGACTCCAAAAGACTGTTCATGGTCCCAAGGCTCAACAAAGTATCCGGCCGCTCCTCCTTCTCTTACCGTGCACCCCAAAACTGGAACAACCTACCAGAGACTCTCACATCCACCACCAGTTTAAGTTGTTTCAAATCTAAGGCTGTCTCACATTTTAATCTGATCTGTAACTGTTTCATATGCCCATAATATAATCTTTTACTGTGCATGCAATGTCTTGTATATAATGTATACTCTGTTCATTTATGTAACTAATTGTAACCATGCATTATTTGTCTTAACTCTGTGCCCAGGACATACTTGAAAACGAGAAGTAACTCTCAATGTATTACTTCCTGGTAAAATATTTTATAAATAAATAATAAATAAAATAAATAATGCCAGACCATCTTGGTGGGTCTCGAAACTAGACGGGGTACTTTCCCTAACTGAAAACATCAAAAGGGCAGGGAACCGATCCTATACTTAGGGTTTACATAACTATTCACAATATTTCAGCTCCTCCTGGGATCTGATCTTCCAGAACCTTCCCACCTTCTATCTTTAGCCTTGCTTGAGGTCACTGTCTCCAGGCAGAAAGTGGGTGGGGCTTAACGTCTGCTGATTCACCCCAGCACCATGTGATAGAGAACAGTGGCGTTACTCTGTGTGAGCCCACAAACGCAACCCCATAAAGCCCTCGTTATCCCAAAAGGGTGTTGCATAAGGCTGTAGTAAAGTGGATGCATTCTCTCAGGTTTCTTTTCCTCTATAGTTACTAAGCCCATCAGCAATGCCCCAGGAGTACAGTCAGTGCAATGGTGAGGGTTTGATCCTCCGTACAAGCTCCTCCCAAACTCCTCTTCCAGATGTGATAATCAGTGCCGTATTAACGCATGGGCACGCTGGGCAGTTGCCCGGGCACGCTGGGCAGTTGCCCGGGGGCCCCACGAGCATAGGGGCCCCACGCTAATCTATGCACAGACCAGAATTTAACACTAAGTTTCCGATCACCCGCCTCAACATCCAAATCTCTTTTTTTAATGTCAAAACACCGATTTTGTTGGAGGTACCAATACATATAAGTTTATTTTATGGATAATTGACATTTTTATTCCTGTGAGTGGTTGTGTAGGCGGGGCCCAGCGCACTGCTTTGCCCGGGGGCCGATAATGCTGTTAAGACGGCCCTGGTGATAATAGCTCAATATTTTTTCCTAGCACTGATAATACATTTGCAATATAGGCAAGATCCTCAAAATCTCATAAGATGCATATAATGGGCCTTTCGTGTTATTTCTATCATGAAAACTTAACACCCTTTTTAGCATCTGAAATTGCAATCCAATGGAATATGCTCCTCCATTTACATCAGCACTATAGTGATGTAGACAGATCGTTTACAGCAGTAATAAATGGGAATTTTTGCAGTCTGTGTTTCCTTTAGCAGGGGACAAACATAGATAAGCAAACAGAGTTGTAATACTTTATATATTGAGTAAAATAACCTTATAATTTATAACCTTAAAAATAGAATTTCTGCTGCATTAGACAGAATAAGATGTTATCCGTTTTTTTTTTAAAGAGAACAATTGCAGTGTCAACTTGATTACACCTCAGTGACAGTAATTATCAATGACTCAGAATCTCTGTGTGCTGCTATGTCCTGTTGTTACACTTGTTGACTTATGTTTAAATCTGTTAATATTTGCCAACAGATGCTATAACAGGAGTGGCCAACTCCACTCCTCAAGGTGCCACCAACAGGTCAGGTTTTAAGGATTTCCCTGCTTCAGCACTAATTGAGCTACCTGTGCTGAAGCAGGAATATCCTGAAAAAAACCCTGACCTGTTGGTGGCCCTTAAGGACTGGAGTTGGCCATTCCTGTGCTAAAGGATATGTTGTCCGTCAGGTACTTACTGCATTCTAAAACAAGGAGCATTGTCACGGAAAGGCCAGGGTGCAGAATCAAATAGAATATAATGAATATAATGTTTTATGTATAAAGCCTCTAATCTGATTGTATCCATTTAACCTGTACCCGGAATAACTTCGTACACACAAATTCTGCTTTGCATCCAGCGTGTCCATGAGAGATAATTTCGCTATTGGTAGGTCAGATGCAGGCTGCCACAGAGGAGGAATGTATCATTGAATGTATTTTCTGGTTGAATTGTCAGGGAAGCGGCACTATGAAGAATGCTATGTAAACTGTGCTACATGTTCCACTCATTTCCTTTTAAAATCTGGGATTTTTGCTTCCTTCTCATTGAAGCGGTTTACTACTAATTCAGATATTTAGCCAAGGAGGCTCTCATCACTGTACCACTTAGATTGCAAGCTCTGCAGGGTAGGGTCTTTCTTTGGCTTATGCCATAATTTATTTGCTGCTCCAATCTCCATTGTTTACTTTGTACTTTATTTTCCCGGCATTGTCATTTTGAAAAGCGCTGTGTATACTGTTGGCTCGGTATAAATAAAAACATTCATACATCTATTCCAGGCTTCTTAAAAACAAAAAAAAGGTGAAGAGTGTGCTTAAATCCCATTACATTATGTACACTTTTTTGTACACTTTTTTCATGAAACCCTCCTATAACCATTCACCAAAGCAGTCGTTCCCTAAAGCCAAAACAGGTATAAGATGGGTTCAAGGTAGCGTTAGTCCTTTCCTCCAGGCAGTAACAAAGTAGGCAGTGTGATATGATACCAGTTATTGGACCCACAAGTAGTTGATGTTACAAGCTTTACAATCTCTCAGGGTCCTTTATCGGGCCTTCTGACCCTGAGAGGTTGGAAAGCTTGTAACAGATCCACTACTTGTTGGTCCAATACAAGGTATCATATCACCTACTCCCTCTCCCTCCTATGTTACTACATGGAAGAAAGGACCAACACGGTCCAATAAAAGGTATCATATCACCTACGCCCTCTCCCTCCTATGTTACTACATGGAAGAAAGGACCAACACGCCCCCCACTCTTCTTAGTTACTACATATTTAAAACTTGAAACACAGTGCCTTGATGTGCTAGTTGTTGTAAAACATGGAATAAAGATAAAGGCAAAAGGGTAATGGTAAGTAATGATAAGTTACAGTAAGAGAAAAGTTATATAATTAGCAGCTACTTACGTTACGAAAGAGCTGTGTAAGTTTGGAGGAAGGTAGAAGAAAGCACAGAAGTGTCTTAAGAAGTGGAAGCTGATATACAACAAGTGATGATTACAGATGGGATGGACGAAGTCTGGTATTGAATGTAAAAAGGAAAGCCAATATTTATCAAATATGTTACCAGGAAGTAATACATTGAGAGCTACCTCTCGTCTTCAAATATGCCCTGGGCACAGAGTTATGTTAACAATACATGGTTACATTAAATGAAGAGAGGTTAAACATTCAATTTACTGTACAGACTTATCATGGACAGTTAGATATGATTACGGGCATATGTAACAGTTACAGACAGGATTAAAAT
Organism: Ascaphus truei; assembly: GCF_040206685.1. Taxonomy (NCBI): domain Eukaryota; kingdom Metazoa; phylum Chordata; class Amphibia; order Anura; family Ascaphidae; genus Ascaphus; species Ascaphus truei. The sequence goes on along the minus strand of NC_134492.1, from coordinate 12,293,472 downwards.
GGTGTTAGAAGAGGTAGGATAGGCCTGCAATGTGTTAGAAGAGGTAGGATAGGTCTCCGATGTGTTAGGAGAGGTAGGATAGGCCTGCGATGTGTTAGGAGAGGTAGGATAAGCTTGCAATGTGTTAGAAGAGGCCCTGCCTCAAAGAGCGTACAATCTGTAGGCGGGGTAAATTGACACATTGGGTACAGAGGATGAGAGGGTTGGTGAGTTTCAGATTGCAATAGAGCCGCTGTAATATTACCAAACATCAGCAAATGGCTGACACCTTTTGTTTGCTTCCAAAGGCTGCCCGCCTTTGGGAAAACGCAGATGTAGACTGAAGGGTTCAGATTTAATGCAGCTGTGGTTTGAGAGTCCTTTGTCTTCCTGGGTCATTAACATTCCAGTGTATGGGGTTGACGAAACACATAGCAGCAGCAAACGCAGATGTTAACCATTAGGACGCTTGTTCTGTGCAGAGGGGAGCAGCTCTTGGCGACCATTTGAGGTGCCCACCTTTGGGGTGACACAGATGTAAGATGAAGGGGTTTAGACAATAAATAAACATACCACGTGTGAGCACATTCACGTCTCAGACAGGACCACAAACTTGTGTTTTTCCCCATTATACCCTAGTGCAAACTCAGACACGGTACTTATTCCAAGAATCCCACTCATTCCATCAAACACAAATTTACCATTCAGTTTCAAATGAAAACAATTTCCCCATACAATTGGCTTTTTCAATGACAATCAATAAGTCACAAGGCCAAACGTTTGATAAAATACCTATCTAAGCCAGTTTTTAGTCATGAACAATTATATGTTGCTCTATCAAGAGTCAGATCGTTTAATTCACTTAGAGTCGTGTCAGAGAAGAGCACAGAAATTGACAATTGTGTCTTTGGAGAAATCTTTGATTAAAGAATATAAGGAATAAAAATAAATAATGCGTGAATGTTTAATTAATAAACTTTAAGATCTGATAGATTGGCGTATGTTATGCCGGGTACAGCTAGTACTGTATAATGCAGTAAATCGAATAACACAAGTTATAATGCAGAGGGAGTTTTCTAAATACATATTTTGCGAATAACTACTATATGTGACCAGCCACTTCAGTGTATATTGAATTACCCCCTTAGTGTTCCTCTACCCAAGATGGATAAGAGAGAAGAAAAAGGTGACCTAGTGGTACTATTGTTTCGTTTAGAGGGGTAATAGATAAGAAAGACCATCCCCTTCACCTCAGGTAGACACCTTGGGACCGCAGATGTGCTGGTCGAGTTCTCCTGCTCTGGGCTTTTTATGTTTCCGTGGAGCCCAAGTTCAAGTGCTCCTCAAGTGCTTAGTTTCTCAGTACCACTCCCTATTAATCTGTGTGACCAATCCTCAGACTTGTCGACCCTAAAGGGCAGATGATCTGAAGGTCACTGGTTCTTCAGCCAAAAAGCACAAGGTCACAAATCCTTGTTCAGCTCTTTGGCCTGTAGGCTTCTTGAACCGAGAGCTTCCCACACTATAGAGTAAGACAATGCGTAGGTGTCTGTGCTATATGCTTCATGCATGTGTTTTGTTGTCAGTGGAATGATTAAAAACAAACGAATTTGTTTGTCTGGGAAATTGCTGCTTTTAAGGAGAATATTCCGCCAACTCAACAAGTATCTCAAATTCAACATGCACATGTGGACTGGCATCCCATCACTTGTCCCAATGGTCCTAAACTGCACTCACATCTCTCTGTGGCACTCACATCTCTCTATGCCTCCATTGGTAATACGGATTCAGGATGTTATTGATGCTGTGACAAGGAAACTCTCCTCATTTGCTCCATGCTGATGAATGAATGATAACTCCTCCTGGATTCAGCATTTATAGCTCACCAACATTCAATCTATTATGATGTCCCGATGAGCTCACGTGACCTCACAATCGGGTGGTCAACTGCCTACAGTAGCTAGATAAAGTCAGACAGTATGTTGACCAATGAGTGATGACTACTCCAGGTAAATGGCAGCAGCTGCAACTTAGCCACACCCTCCCATTCTGATGTCACTGATGACCTCAGTGTTCTGGCCACAATTTTCTGCTCGGTTGAATTTCTAACCAAAGAGGGCAGCGTGTTCACCAAGAAATGATGATGCCAATGAATGATACTGTCTGCATCTGACCCAGAATTAGCCCACAATCCTTCTATTATGATGTCACTAATGACCTCACAATATTCTGTCAGGTGGATGTTATTTATCAGTTGCCTTCCTAGCCAAAAAAAAAAAAAAGAAGAATATCAGAGTTAACTCTCAAAAGCATGTCCTGTTTGCTTAAGGGGGGACTGGTACTAGACAAATGTTACTCCCCATTAAAATAACAATGTGCTGTTCTCCTGCAAACCTTCCGCCATTAACCTATTTACTGCAGAAGTGTTGAACCTTCCTTACTTATAACAAGAACTTTGCCACACTCAATAGCTCTCCTTTTTGACACATATTCATATATATTTTGTGGGGCTCAGGGGTTCCCAAAAAAAGCTTGCTGGGGTTCTCGAGAACTGAAAGCCGCATGAATAGAAATAATAGGAAGTGGAATAGCCCACGTGTGCTAGTTACGTTCCACTTGATAAAGGTCCTAATAGGGACCAAAACACTGAATCCATACATATTCCTTGTTAAAAAGAGTTCCTACTTTTGACTTTAAAGGTGATATTTCCCTGTCTGTAAGAGGCTCTTCTTACTCGGGCTCAAAGAGTCACTTTTTTTCCATGTCAGAGATAAAGAGTATTCCATGTCAGAGAAAAGTCCAGCTGGGACCGAAACATTCATCACCCTAGGATAAATCCATCCAGGCATGCTGGTCCCCTTCTAGACATATATATATTATACACTTATATACACACACACTCACACATATATATGTGGCCAGGTCTCCCTCTGGGCTCACCCCTCAGCCCCCCTTGGTTTCCCCCCCTCACTTCCGGTATAGCTGGGGAATCCCTGGTGCGTGCAGGGAGATGCCGGGTGCCGCCGCAGTGGCAGGCGGACCCGGCACAGTAGTGGTGGCTCCACTGTGGGACGCCGATAGGGCGCCGCCATGTTGTGCATAGTTTGCTCATGCGCAGGAGATAGGGACAGTGGCGACCATTACCAGCCTAGGGCTCCACAGGGACTACATTCCCCAAAATGCAATGGGGAGGCGCATCACCTGCTGGGAGACAACCAATAGGGCTACAGGAATCTCGACAGTAGAGTATTGATACATTTGGCGTGTGGCAAGCCACACCAGTCGGAGCTGGGACAAAGAAAGGGTAAGGTGTGTGTGCAGGGTGTCTGTGGCCCCTGCACTAGGCCAGAGACCCCAATAGGCCCTAACACTCCTAAGCTTGTCGTTGCTGCATGGACAGGCACATAAGATAGGGACACTGCCCCTGTAGTGCCAAGTGTGAGGGACACAGCGGCGAACTGGCAGTCTGGTGGTCTAGGACCAGATCACCCCACAGATAAGAGACTCTCTTCATGGTGGGACCCTCCAGCTGGACACCACCCCACGTGGAGGCAGACTCATCGCTGACGAAGATGGCATCGACCCGGACAGCCCCTTTATCTTCAGTCGGCGCTACCGGGTGCTGGAGTACCCGGCAGGTATCACACCTACACCTACAAGTGCATCAACGTTAACATGGGTTTTGGGCAGTGCTGTCACACACACTTTGGGTGGGTTGACTCTTGCGGACACCAGGGTGGTTGGGTGCCCAGGGGCACCTCAGTACTTTGGGGAAATATCTCATCCAAGGGTTGACACTGTGTTGGAGGGCACTGTGGGGTTACGGCCATGCGTGGCCTATTTGGTGTGGGTGGTATATTGTTATTTCCATTTTCATATGCATGCAGTAAACTGTTATCTACAGTATATCATTGTGTGTGTTAATGCATTGGGTCCTGTGACAGGGTTATCCAACATAATAGGATCCCGCACAGGTGGAGGCGCTGTCACCAGACGGATCAGGCACACCCCAGGCTCCCAGCAGCAGAGGCTCAGGCCTTCTGTGAGCCACAGGTAACGCACCACACACACACAGTAGCTGCCACATCTCCCATAGGGTGGGGGAAACTGCACTACATATATATATATATATACACACACACACACACACACACACACACACACACACACACACACACACACACACACACACACACACACACACACACACACACACACACATATATACATACACATATATACATACACACACACATATACATATATATATACACATATATACATACACACACACATATACATACACACACACATATACATATATATATACACATATATACATACACACACACATATACATATATACATATATATATATATCACCTATTCCTGGGCTTAAGGTGGGTTATATCAAAATGTTTAGGCAATAGTAGCTTTGTCTGAATATTATCCCTCATGGCAAGAGAAACAGTAGGTTGTTGCTAGGCTGGGCGAGATTAAAGGGACACAAAGGATAGATGCCAGGAACTTTTGCAAGACAAAATAATATTGATGAGAACATTCAAGGACTTTGTGCCAGGACGGCCTCGCGGTAGGGTCAGTAAGAGTCCCAAACAGTGGGTAAGGCTTTTACCTTCAGTGGTTTATTTTCCACAATCAAAATAAACATTAGGCACACTTTCCCTTTAAGGAAAACAAATGATAAAATAAAACTGTACTCCCTTAGGAGACTAACTATACAGTACTGTATGTCCCCAGCTATCCCCTGGGTAGCTAGCCAACTTCCAGGTTACAAAAGATTGTGCACTGGAAAAATATAGTTCTTAACTGTGTTTGGGGAGTTTTGTCCTTAGAGAGAGTCTATGTGATCCCTTCTGGATACTGCAACAGCTGCTTTAGTTTCCTCTGCAGGTTTGGAAGACTGGTCCCTATTAGGCTTTGTCCCCGCTAGCGCTGAGCGCGTGCCGAGTCTACTTTGTGCAATGTGAATTCTCAAGTCCTCGCTCACGTGTCGTGCGCTCATGTGCAGGCACGTACGCTCTCCCAAGCTTGGCAAGTAAAAAAAGTGTTTGAAGGGTGCTCAATAGGCCCCCCATGTACACCCTCCCCCCGCACGCGTGCAAAATTCACAGGACCCCCGCGCTCATGCTTGGAGAGTTGGTGACGTCACCACTAAAGCATGAGCGCGGTCAGCACCAGCGGGGACTCAGCCTTAGACAGGGTTGTGTCCAGCAGGCTTGTCACTACTTGTGGCAATCCTCTGTCTGGGGGAGCAGAGCCTCTGTGTACTTCCTGGTTTGGGAACAATCTCTCTACTGCCTGCTCAGGTCTGGCACCTTATACACAGCTGCCTTAACTCAGCTCTGATAGCTCTGACTGGGTTAACCCTCTGAATGCTGGTCTCAGCAGGCAGAGATATGTTTCCCAGGCATAATGATCAGCACATGACTTCACCCTGTCACAGACTTAATACAAACCAGGGATCAGTAGCAAAAATACAACTCACAAAATATCTTAAGTCATGAATCACCCTTAAGGAGTCCTGGGCCTCAACCCCAGGAGGTACTTATCTTAGCCTGGGATTGATGATAGGAGCCCAATAGAGTCAGATACACATAACAAGAGCCTCCGTCTGCAGTGCTCCATATATCCGGCAAGGCAGGATTCTCTTCCATGCTTGAATTACACAAGTATTTGCCTTCATTCGATATGCTGTGAAGATGCTTCCCCGTGCTGAAGAACATTATTGTCCCATTCATCTGACAGGAGCTGAGTTTCTGACACAGCAAAGCATTTTCACAGCATATTGAACAAGGACCCTTGTGAGTTATAGGTCCGGGCAGAAAGGTACAAGTGTACATTTGTTCTGTAGAGGAGAAAGATCCTCAAGACGTGTTGGTCTGCTACAGTAGTTAAGTAGAAAGAGGAAGCTCGAATCCCAAACATACTGCCCGAATATGGGGGACAGGGCTCCCCCTCAAGCACAAGGCTTAGAGAACACTGCCCCATCTGGCTCTCCTCAATGCCAGCCTGTGCCAGCATGCTATCTCATTTCTATAATATTCATTGACCTACATTTGTAAAAAATCTCAGAAATATTATATTTAATTTTATGCACAACATTTCGGAGCTGCACACAATCTCGGCACTCAGTGTAATTGAAATAACATTAAACTAACATTTTCAACAAGCCTGATCATTCATCATCTAAACTAGAAAAAAATATATATAAACAATTACCATGTAATAATGGCAAATGAAGTACGTGCTGATGGTGAAATACTCCATTTTTAAACCCCTTTTTTTGCAACTGCTGATCGCTTTGCTTGGCAATGCAATAAAGTCTTTTAACTTGCATTGTCTTTTTAACTGGAATTTACAGCATGATCAATTCAGAATGTTTATGAGGCGTATTTTCAAATGAAGCAGATGTATCTAACTCTGGTGTAACTCTCCTTGTCCGGAGGAGTTAAGGAGTTTACATCAGTTGACTCTTTAAATGTCTGAGTTCTCCGCACCCTAGTTAATATCAAGAGACATTGAAAGATGATGCGTCGGACCAGCGGACGCGTGTGGGACTCTGAGCGGTTGCAGCAGCAAGGGACATTGCTGAGGGCGCTTGGCCACGTGGGACATTGATGGAGCGATTGCACGAACAGGTTCTGCGCGCCCTGTTCCAATCGCCCTCGTCAATGTCCCTTGCTGCCCCGCATGCGCCTGACGCGCCATCTTTAAATGTCCCTTGACGAGGGTGCACAGGACTCAGAAATGTAAAGATGGCGCTGGGGTGGGAGCGCGCGCAGTGAAAAAAATCAAGCGGCTAGGTGTCCAGCGGTTTCTTTTGGCGCCCAGAGCAACTGCTCGGCCAGACCGTCCCTTAATCCTGCACCGGTGAGAGGCTCTCATATTCGTTTTATATCATTAGAAAATAAAACTTTGTTTATAAGTAACACACTCATGAGTTTTCCAAACAATGCTCCTGCTTGGAAATCTTAAAGACTTACTTTTTATATAACAAAATATTATTCTGGAAATTGGTTAATAGAAAGTATAAGTAGGGATAAGTGCGCCAATTAAATTAAAGAATTTCAGTGACCGGACTGACTAAAAGGAATTCCTCTAAATAAAGTGTATAGTCTGTTAGCTGTGTCTCTGTAATCATCGTATTACTAAGCATAGTACAGTACTTTTCTTTCACTTTGGAACTTTCTTCTCGCGTGGATTTGCTGTCCTGAGATGCACATTGATTAATGTTTGATTCAGAATTAAGCCAACTGTTGTATAACCTCTAAAACAAGGTTTGCAACAGCATGCTCTGCTGTACAAAGTCTTTTAACAAATATTGTAACTATCCTTTTTTATGATATTACAGCCATCTTATCCTATTAGACTGTAATAAAACTAGCACTAAATTCGCAAGAGATTAAAGAAAAAATATGCTGAACCTGTGCTACACTTCGCTGTAAAACTTTTTGTTAATTGCATTTCAATGAATGCTAACTATATATGTATATCTATATATCAGATGAGGAAAAACAATATCTTATTCTCTCATGGTCATTAAATATATTGGGTAATTATTGTTAGCACTGTGCTAAAGTCATTTGTTTAGTCATTATGCAGTACAGGGATAAAATGTGTGTTTCTTTATTAAAGCACAAGTTATTAGGCAGATGAATTAAACTCAGACGCACGTGTTTGTATTCGCTAAAAGTCAGTATTGCTGCGTTAAGATCTGGGATTGAAGCAACATTTTGCGGGTTTACAGTACATCCGTAATCTCTAAGCGTTATTTATTCACAAAGGGATTGCGCTATGCAGCTGATTTGCCTACGTGAGAAATGTGCTAACTCCGCGGTAATTAACGAGAGCAAAACAAATAAGCGATAACTCATTAAAATCAGCGTTAATTCGCACTAGCGACGCATTGTAGAGTGGGACGGGAGACATCCCACTTTTCTTCCACAGGATTTTGTACAATACCCTATTGCAGAAAATGATTGGATCCCTTTGATAGGAGCACGGTGAGGGAGCGGGGGATGTCAGGCCAGTATGGTGTGACATCCCGCACTCCCTCATCCTGCTCCTATCGAAGTACCAGACCAGACTTGGAAACAGTCTCTTTTTGATGGTTGAGTGGAGGTTCACATCCAATTATCACTTTTTACACATCACTGGTATATATATACAGTGTTCGACAAACCTATACATTTGCTCGCCCCGGCGAGTGGATTTAACCCCCGGGCGAGTAAATATTGGCCCAAGCAGCACACGTTTGGTACTAGGTGGCGAGTAGATTTTTTTGTGTGGCGAGTAGATTTTTGGGTGATTTGTCAACCACTGTATATATATATATAAATAATTACCCACGCATCACTTTATTATATGCACTTTTATTGTGCACCTTTAGGGTTTTCACTTTAATATAAATGTAAATGTCACTACTACTCTTGCCAGTATAGAGCGCCATCCTATACACCCTTTTTCATGAGTCTCTCTGATGCCTGAAGCTACAATGGATTTGAAATGAAAACCTTAAGGCACAAAAGGGGTCACCTGACCACGTAAAAATTCTACAAGCAAAATCCGAAAAGCTTAACATCCATACTGTATGTGCAAATATTACGCCTTTAGTTGCCCAAGTGGCCAGCTAGGCTTGGGTTGAGCATGACTATATGTTAATATGTTTTATATTGTTAAAACAATGTACCGAGGCGAGCAAGATATCACCCCAGGCTCCCAGTGGCAGAGGCTCAGGCCTTCTGGTAGCCACACAGGTAACGGCAGTATCGGTAGTCTCTTTAGTCTGGGGGAAGAAGGGCTACATATATGCATGCTTTGTTAACTAGGTTTCAAACATCTAGGCAGACATTAGAAATTAGCACTAAAAACTTTAGTCACTTCTAGGCTACGCCAGTTCTAACAGCATCCTTTAGAGTCTGATCATGACTGTATATATTGCATGTGGAATAGGCCCTCTGGTGATTTGGACTGGAATCGTGACGTCAGCTCCGCGACCCGTGCAGGGGGCGCGCTGTGAACTCCGTCTTCCTCTTGCGCCGGATCACCTCGATGGAAACGCCCTCTCAGGGACGGAAGTATCGCGGTCCCAGGGTGCAACGCAGCGTCGCCGTTCGATGATGGTCAGAGACACTAAATACACCCCCTGCCTTTCGTATTGGTTAGCCAATTAAGTGTGGACAGCCAATCAAGTCAGCAGCGGCGGCGGCAATGGTGTCAGCTGAAGACTAATAGCAAAAAAGACGGTGCAAAATAGCGCTAAAAAACATAAGCCCCTATGGGGCAATTAATATAAATTGGCAGCCAGACAACAAATGACTGTACAGTCAGTAACACATGTGATAGAAAAAAAGACAATGTCGGCGCCAAACAATGAAATCAAACCATATGATGAATAGTCCAAATCAAAGTCCTTGGATGACAGAGGTGGGTGGGAAATTGCAAACTCTCTCCAGGGCGTGACGTGGTATATGAAAAACAAAAAGAAATAATTATAGTGCAGTATGCCAATATGTGGGGACATAAAAACATATAACACTGACAACATAAAACATACAAGACAGACTAACAACAACAACAATAGGTCAGACTAAGAAATAATAAAAAAGCTATTTATTGACAACTAATGTTGAACTCTGGATGTAGCTGTCACACACCAATCCGGGGGGGGGGGTAAAATCGTTGCCCTACTCACAGAATAGTGGATAATAAAAGGCAGCAGGACTGGAATCACTGCAACGAATCCAAGATGGCGGCCGTGGTTCTCTCTCCGGCTTCTCCACGTGTGTCAGACGCTGCGTGGAGCCTCCTGGATGTAGCGTTGCGCTCTCCTCTCCTGCCGCTCTCCTGTCCTCTCAATCTGGGCACGTAACTCCTCTCCCCTGCCTCCAGACCGTATGGTGTATTCCTCAGCTCCAGATGCAGTTAAATGCCTCTAAAAACGGTATCTTCCAAGATACCGTTTTTAGAGGCATTTAACTGCATCTGGAGCTGAGGAATACACCATATGGTCTGGAGGCAGGGGAGAGGAGTTACGTGCCCAGATTGAGAGGACAGGAGAGCGGCAGGAGAGGAGAGCGCAACGCTACATCCAGGAGGCTCCACGCAGCGTCTGACACACGTGGAGAAGCCGGAGAGAGAACCACGGCCGCCATCTTGGATTCGTTGCAGTGATTTCAGTCCTGCTGCCTTTTATTATCCACTATTCTGTGAGTAGGGCAACGATTTTACCCCCCCCCCCCGGATTGGTGTGTGACAGCTACATCCAGAGTTCAACATTAGTTGTCAATAAATAGCTTTTTTATTATTTCTTAGTCTGACCTATTGTTGTTGTTGTTAGTCTGTCTTGTATTTTTTATGTTGTCAGTGTTATATGTTTTTATGTCCCCACATATTGGCATACTGCACTATAATTATTTCTTTTTGTTTTTCATATACCACGTCACGCCCTGGAGAGAGTTTGCAATTGCCCACCCACCTCTGTCATCCAAGGACTTTGATTTGGACTATTCATCATATGGTTTGATTTCATTGTTTGGCGCCGACATCAGCTGAAGACTAATGCTGATAATTCAACATCAATTAACAAATTTATATGTCTATATGTATTTTAATAAAAATTGTTAATTGATGTTGAATTATCAGCTAATCAGTTAATTGGCTAACCAATATGAGAGGCAGGGGGTGTATTTAGTGTCTCTAACCACTGGTGCTGATTTACTCCCTGATGAAGTAGCGTTTACAGCTACGAAACGCGTAGGATTATTGATTTTAAGTATATTAGTGCTTATCCAGCCTTTTATGTTAATTGTGCTCCTTTTCTGCATATTGATTCATCGGTTTGCACTTTGATTACCCAAACCGGGACATTGCCGTTAACCTAAGTGCCATTGAAAAGCTTAATTCGAGCCCTTATTACTGGGACTAATATTGCACTTCACACATACGCAAAGGATTTTCCATCACGTGACCATCATCGAGTGGCGACGCTGTGTTGCACCCTGGGACCGCGATACTTCCGTCCCTGAGAGGGAGTCTCCATCGAGGTGATCCCAAGAGGCCCAAGAGGAAGACGGAGTTCACAGCGCGACCCCTGCACGGGTCGCGGAGCTGACGTTACGATTCCAGTCCAAATCACCAGAGGGCCTATTCCATCTGCCGCAGTTCGATTGTGTGGTAACCTGTTGTGTAATTATACACTATATGCCTATGACCTATTTATCAAATGTACGCAGAATACTCACCTTTTATGCACTAACCCTATTTTGATATACTAGAAAAGAATCCTGAGATTGCAGCGGTGCACAGCAAGTAGGAGAGGGGACCAGCAGTGTGTGGGTTAAAAATATTTATTATAGCAACATGGTAACGGGGACAAACACTCTGACGCGTTTCGGACAAAGTGTCCTTTATCAAAGCATATGTCCATTTTGACGGTGAAAACACTTTGTCCGAAACGCGTCAGAGTGTTTGTCCCCCGTTACCATGTTGCTATAATAAATATTTTTAACCCACACACTGCTGGTCCCCTCTCCTACTTGCTGTGCACCGCTGCAATCTCAGGATTCTTTTCTAGCAAGACAACTAAGTGTGATGCACGCACCCTATGAAGCTGCTATCTTGTGAGTATTGTTTTTTCCTCCGTATTCATGGGGATTTGCTGACCGGTAACAGTGCAACAGTGAGGATACCCTGCTCCGTGGAGTCCTAAAGAACATTGGTATGTTAACCCTTCAATTGACTCTATCTTATGGGCAGTCATATATTACAGAAGGATTACTGTCTATCACACACTGGGTCCAATACTCTATTTAGCTTTATGTGCTTCTATTTTACCATGATATGTGGCCTTTGATGTTTCAATATATGGATTTCTGTTATGTCTGAATCGGATTGAGCACTGCCATTGGGACTCGTGCCCTAGACGACCTATTTTGATATACTTCACCATTGCGGTTTTGCGCTGTTGTTTTTTGTCTTTATTGTCTAGTGCTGTCGGAGTGCGGAGCCACCTCGTTTGATACAGCTGCAACCGCCAAATGATACGTATTTTTTTTATTATTTAACACAGTATTTGCTCTATTAGGGTCTATTAAAGGGTGCTCTTTATATTTACACTAGTAATTTATAGTATTAGAGGTTTATTTAGCTGCGAACTGTATTTTTTCACTCATATTTTGGATGTGCCTGGATAACCCAGTCACTGACTGAGCCACTTATTGAGCCACCTGTGCTGAATCAGGAATATCCCTAATACCTGGCCTATTGGTTGCCCTTGAAGACTGGAGTTGGCCACCCCGGGTGTAGATGCAACAAGTAATTTGAAACACTATATAGCACTAGCTTACTGACATCGGAAGCACGTCAAACCATCAAATATACTGTATGTCTTACATATGTCTTTAGTTGTGAAACACTGATGTGTGCTCACCACCATGTGAACATACTGTGTGAATATACTTATATTACTGATTTCTTTCCAATTGTTTTGCAACTTAATTCCTTCCCTGTGTACATCACAAATAGTAGTTAAGATATTACAACCGGAGTCTCAGCAATTTGAAATGTTATTACTGTAAATAAAATGTGCTTTTCCATTGTGATCAGTCATTATGTTGAATTGCCACAATTGATTTATTTTCATTTTGCTTTTTTAGGAAAACATATTCCTTGCCCTTTTTAGGATTTAACATAACAAGGATAATATCATAACCATTTCTGTCCATTTCCAGCCTCCTATGTAGGGGTCAAAAAAAATGAAACTGGTAGACTGTTTGTTAGGTGCACTGTCTTGCTTACTTTGAATGGACATCTGGTTATTACCTCCTCCAGCTGGGCCAAGATTCTCTCCGTTCAACCGTTGCTGTTTAGAGAAAGGACCAGTGTCATTGACCATAAATGTGTTGACATATATTTCTGTAACGAGTGCTCACCACAAACAGGACGGAACCGCAGGGCTGAGGTGGGGATGTCAGAATACACCGACCAACAACCGCGTCAGGATTGCAGAGTCGTAGTCGTGTCGCTGGGTCAGGGAAGGAGAGGTCAGAACAGTTGTAATACTCGCCGTGGTCTGGGATAGGAGAAGTCGGATGGTCGTTGTGCGTAGTCAGGGTCCAGGAGTAGAGAGGTCAGAATGGTCGTTGTGCGTAGCCGAGGTCAGAGAAGGTAGAGGTCCGTGTTCAAGCTGAGGTCAAAAGGTACAAGAGATCAAGCAGAAAGCAGCAGAGCAACGGCACGGCAGCAGGACGCTTGAGGCAAGCACTAGTACATAAGCACAAGTTTATGCTCAGCCAATTTGCCTCAGGGCTGGCTGAGCATATAAGGAGCAGGGAGCCAATGGGAAGGCTTCTCCTGGCTATGAGAAATGCATAATTACAGGTAGGCTGTGTATTTATAGGCAGGGGTGGAGTGTATTACAGCTGTGGAGTAATTGGCAGCATTAACCCCTCGAGTGCCCCTAGTATTGCGGCGCCGACGTGAAGTGGGAACAGTGGCGTTCTCTGTTGTGCGGGGGCAGAGTCTAGGTCCGGTTCTGGTAGGAGCAATGTGGCGCTTGCGCGTAGCACACACGCATGAGGGGTGTCACCCAACGCGTCACGGGACGCATCACGGGGGCGGGACCGAGGTCCAATCCTCACAGTTTCAATGTAAGTTCACACAAAATAATATGAACTCATTAATGAAAGAAGTACAGTAGTTGTGCACAGGATAACCTACTGATGATTATAGTAGATCTTTGGAAACGGGCTACTATAATCCCAATACTGCTTGGCAAGTATACCTGCATGTCTTCTGACCTTACACATTGACAGCCATCTAGCTTACCTGTGCCTCGTCCCCCACCCTTGTGCCTCACCGCCCCCTCCCCGTGTCTCGTTTCCATGTAACTATAAAACTTGGGAAGCTCAGGTCGGACGGCACAGTGACTTTACATCTCAAAGTTGCTTTGACATTTAAATATGTTCAACTAATAATTGTAATCTTGGTCATTTTACAATACAATTTCTTAGATAACAGTTATTAGTTGTGTATAGTTGAATATCAAATCTGAAGATATAGCACAATCTACAGTACCTTAAAACAGAAGGGGTTAATAGTTTTTTTTACCTTTAAATATTTGTTGTTGTTCCTTTCCCACACGTAGCTTAATTCTTTAAGCTACATGTGGCAAAGAAATACCCAACAAACGTACTTTTTGGTTGGTTTACAGAGGCAGGTATTGCATGCCTTCTTGATTTAAAAAAATGCGTCAAAATGTTTGACTTTAAAATGCGTAGGCGCGTACTCTATACCCGCCGATCGGCCAAAGCCAATGGGGGATTTTGGCCGAAATCTTCCCAATCGGCTGCTTTGGCGGATATACAATAAGCCATGGAACACACTCTTTGCCATAATTAAAGGAAATGAAAATGTAATAAATATCTTCTTCTTCTGGGTTTTTTTTTTTATCGAAGAAGATTTTTGAGTAGTATTGTTAGTCCTTAAAAGTCGAAAAGCGACGGGACTTGGCTTTTTCTCAGTCTTTCGCACATTAAACCGTCTCTTCTTCATACTATGAAAGGCTTGAGAATGCATTCTGCTTAGAACATGTTTTGATCTACATCTCTTTTCTCTGCCATAAGAACTTGAAATGAATTGATAAGACAGATGCGCCTCCTTATGTAACATCTTCTCATGGGCTACAGCTGGCAATTAAGGATCGTGACGGCAGATAGAAAAAAAACACTGCCTTCAGTATTCGAACAGCTAGTAGATTGAAAACACCAGATTCAAAGAGTTACATCTGGTGTACATGTTCAATGACATCTGATGAAATCTGTACTGCTTTATTCTAATGTGTTAGCATGTTTAGACTCCAAGAAGGCGGAACAGCCATATTTACTAAGAGGTAATACCATGTTTAGCTGTAATATAACTAACTTCCCATCTAGCTAGCTGATAAAGTAGAAGGTAGATGCCCTCCCAATTATGGTGAAGAGCTGCCACGGGCTCTCAGAAAGCCCCAACGAGCTGGGGTATCGCAGATCCTGGGAAGAAAGGAAACGGCACACCAGTAGTCTTGGCAAAAAATGTTTTAGTAGTGCAAACGTAAAACAATCAACTTTCGGGCCTAAAGGTCCACACTAGGATCCTTCTACTTTTGCACTACTAAAACATTTTTTTGCCAACTGGAGTGCCGTCTCCTTTCTTCGCGGGACATTCTAGGTAACTGACTGCCCATTCAAGTTGCTGAGTTGTAAGGAATCTCCCGGTAAAGTGGCTTATGGCTTAGACCTGCTACAAATATGGACTAAAATCTTGTTAATACGTATTTGTATCATCTGGTGATGCTACTAACACAACCTACTAAACATTAACAACTTGTTTTTGAAGTAAAACTCCTATGCTGGCACCAGATCGCCTTTCCAGGAGAAGTGACGTCAGTGCTGGCAGATGTGGCCATCGGGCGGCGCATGCACAGAAGCGGCCCTAATAACACTTACCTAACCAACAGTTTGGTCGTCCGCGGCAACCAGGATAAGCACTGAGGCCGGCGAATGTGCTCAGGAGCAGGAGGGTGGTGGCGCCAGCACATGCACAGAGCCGGTCATTCTCAGGGAGAACCGTCCCCCTCAATGCATGTGCAGCTCTAGCCGTCGGCTCAGCGCACATGCACAGTAGCCGGCAGCTCAGCGTGCATGCACAGAAACCGGCTCAGTGCGCATGCACAGCTGCAACACTTCCCCTCTCCCCCCCCCCCCACCACCACCACTTTGGAAAATACAGACGTACACAGAGACACACACACACACACACACACACACACACACACACACACACACACACACACACACACACACACACACACACACACACACACACACACACACACACACACACACACACACATACACACACACACACACACACACACACACACAGAGAGACACACAGAGGCACACACAGAGAGACGTACACACACACAAGGAATTCACAGTTAGTATAAATATACAAGTGCAAATAGCTAAAAAGGGACGTGTGCCGAGCACGCACGTTCTTATTCAAACCTCTTTGCATTTTGTCACTGAAATTGTGTTTTGATTTTGAATTAAAAAAATCACCATCACAAATACAATTTCTGTGCCAAAACAGTGACAAAAGATAAAGACGTTTCACTTAAAATGCGCATGCTCGGCACACACACAATTGTTTATTTTTTTACACTGTCAGTGAGTGCTTGGTAAGGTGAAGTAACATTTGGCAATGTGAAGTAAAGTGGAGTTGCAGTGAGAACATGTTACGCAGTCTCTACCTTTAAATCATTTTCCTCAGCACAGGCGGCTCACGGTCGTTGACTGAACCACTGATTGAGCCACCTGTACTGAAGCAGGGGTATCCTTACAACCTGACCTGTTGGTGGCACTTCAGGACTGGAGTTGGCCATTCCTGGTCTAGAGCAACTGACAAAATCAAGACCATGAAAGGGGCAGCGTGTCTCAGCAAGCTTTTCTTTGCTTTAATGCATAGATCTGGGGGAAGGGTGCTGGTTGTGTGTTAGTTCTTTCTGATGGCAGTGTAGGCAAAGCAATATATACGAGATTAAATTATTTAGACATCAGTAGTTTTTCTCAGAAGTCCAGAAGCAGACACATTGCATATTTGATGTAATTTATGATGCTAGAAGGCTAAAGTTAATTGAGATTCACTAATAATAGCTCTAGCTTTTTCTTCTTCTATAATAGTATACAGCAAATAACAATGGCACTTGTGAGCACATTCACATGTCTCAGGCAGGTCTGCAGCTCTGCAGCTCTGCCTCTCCCCATTATCTCGTAGCATACAATGCTTCCACTGCAGCCAGGGATTCTGGGAAATGACATGCAAATGAGCACACAGTGTCATCTTCTATAGTAGAACAGTGGACAACTCTCCCAGCTGTTCTAGACTGGCGGCACGGCAGCAGCCCCACATAGCAGTGACCCGGCGCTGGCTCCGTAGCTAAGCAGCAGCAGCCGGCAGCTCACTGCTATACTTCTCTCTGCCGGCTCCGGTCAGCGTGCACTCTCATAGGGAGGGGAAGGGGGAAACACATTCCAAATGCCTCACTGCCGAACGGGTCCCGAAAGGAGATCAGAGTGTGTGTGTGTGTGTGTGTGTGTGTGTGTGTGTGTGTGTGTGTGTGTGTGTGTGTGTGTGTGTGTGTGTGTGTGTGTGTGTGTGTGTGTGTGTGTGTGTGTGTGTGTGTAAGTGGGAGAGTATGTAAGTGGGAGAGTGTGTGTGTGTGTGTGTGTGCATGTATGTGTGTGTAAGTGGGAGAGTGGGGGAGACAGGATGTAGAGGGAGTGAGGGGGAGGGTGGCAAGGGAGTGGTGGGGGGAGAGAGGAGGGAGAGGGAGTTGGGGGGTGAGAGGAAGCAGAGGGAGTAGGGAAGGGAGAGAGGATGGCGAGGGAGTGGGGGGAGAGAGGATGGAGAGGGAGTGGGGGAAGAGAGGATGGAGAGGGAGTGGGGGGAGAGAGGATGGTGGGAGGAGAGAGGATGGGGAGAGGGAGAAGAGAGGATGGGGGGAGAGGGAGAGAGGATGGGGGAGAGGGAGAGGAGAGGGAGGATGGGGGAGAGGGAAAGAAGCAGGAGGGTGGAGAGGGAGTTGGGGTGGGGAGAGTGGATGGAGAGGGAGTGGGGGTGGAGAAAGACGATGGAGAGGCACTGGGGGTGGGGATAGAGGATGGAGAGGGAGTTGGGGGGAGAGGATGGAGAGGGAGTGTGGAGACAGAGAGGATGGAGAGGGAGTGGGGGGGAGTGAGGATTCAAAGGGAGTAGGGAAGGGAGAGAGGATGGAGAGGGAGTAGGGGGAGAGGGAGGATGGAGAGGGAGGATGGAGAGGGAGTGGGGGGGAGAGAGAGGATGGGGAGAGGGAGGAGAGCGAATGGGGGGGAGAGGGAGGATGGGGGGTGAAGGAGGGAGAGGGAGGCGAAAGAAGGGAGGATGGGGGTGAAGGAGGGAGAGGGAGGAGAAAGGATGGGGGAGAGGGAGGATGGGGGGAGGGAGGACAGGGGGAGAGGGGAAAAGCAAAAAAAGGGGGGGGGCGGAGTTTGATTTAATTTGTTTTATAAATATTTTTTAATGTGTCCCGGTTTTTGCATTTAAAAATCTGGTCACCCTAACCCAAGGGGACCTGTCAACTATAGAGATGCCTTGATTTATGGTATCCTATGGGAAAATCAAGTTAGTAATAAGGATGATAGTGTAGAGATGGTATTATCCACCTAGTACAAATTAGGGGCCAGCTAAGTAGCTTTTTACCATGCCATGTTGGCAACTTGCGCTACTATGGGGTTAATATTTTTAGAAGTCATAATTTTGTTTGATTAATGTATTATTATCACTTATATTAGGTTGGCTAGTTTTAACTTGCCTATGTCTGTAGTAGCCATTGTGTACACCAGGAGTGGCCAACCAATGTCCCCAAGGACCACCAACAGGTCAGGTTTTCAGGATAGCCCTGCTTCAGCACAGCCGGCAACCTGTGCCGAAGCAGGAATATCCTGAAAACCTCACCTGTTGGTGGCCCTTGAGGACTGGAGTTGTACAGCCTTGTGTACATAGTCAAGATAGAGCTAAGGCCAGCCTGGGTTAGGAGATAAAAAAAAAAAGGTAATATTTTGGGGCTGTAGCCAAATATTGCCAGGTATGAGAGTTTAGTGAATTTCTGCTTTCCAGGGTCATATAAATTATTTCACAAATCAAATATTGCTGCCTCTTGGCTCTTAAGAACAATGTAAAGATATGTCAATAATTTAATTTTAGAATTAATCTTGTATAGCTACCGTAGTATAAAAATACATTTTTAGTTACATGATGAGCCTTTATGTGAAGCAGAGTGCTGCCTGTCCATAAATATATGGCTTGTATGGCTTAGAATCATTTAGTTAACACAGCCTCTAATCCTTGATAGATTTTTTTAAGGAACATGGATGGTAATATGTAAGATTACAGATATAGGTATTTGTTGTCAAGTGTAATTTTTTGACATTATAATATGACATCATGTTGCATATACAGTATATCTATACATGTTTAGATTTTGCATTCTAGATTTCCAAGCCAGCTGTTTGAGGGTCATCTTTGTCTCTGCCCTCTCCTTCATTCCTCACATTCAGTCCCTCAGTAAGTCCTGTCATCTCCACCTCTGAAATATTGCCAGGATACTTCCTTTTCTCACTCATGATGCAACTAAACTCCTAATTCACTCGCTAATCTTGTCCCACCTTGAGTACTGGAACCTTCGCCTAGTTGGCATTCCCATCATCCAGCTGTCCCAACTCCAATCCATCAACAATGCTGCTGCTAGACTCATCTACCTCACTCAACAATACATTTCTGCCGCATCACTACCCTATCCCTACACGGGCTTCCCATAGTCTCTAGAATAACATGTAAAACTCTAGTTCTGATTTACAAAGCTCTCAACGATACTGCCCCTCTTACATCTCAGCCGGCACCCCCAAATATATCCCTAAACTCTCTACGTTCTGCCCATGACATCCGCCTGTCCTCCTGCCTTATTACTTCCAATTACTCCCGCCTAGAAGACTTCTCCCACGCTGCCCCCTCTCTGGAATCCCCCCAAACTCACCTTTCCATGGAAGCCTGTCTGGCATACCCCTAACATCTGTCATCCCCATCCAACTCTATTCGGATCAGCTGAGTGGCAGGATCAAACTCAACGCTACCACCCCAAACATCCTCACCCCCCAAACCTTAATGGGTTCAGCTGTGCGGCTGGACTATACTCCACCCTGAGACATACTCTGTCCCGCAATCAGCAGCCACTTTTCCTTTTGTTTCTACATTGCCCCTTATTCCCTCTAGAGTGTAAGCTCTCAGGATCAGGGTCCTCATTACCTTCTGTACCTGTTTGTCCTTATTTGGAACATAACTCTGTTTATGTCATTATCACATCTCTGTTACCCCCATTGTACCGTGCTGCGGAATAGGTTGGCGCTTTACAAATAAACGATGAAAATAATAATAAAGTATAATCAATGCTTATTGTCTACAATAGGCAATATTAATCATGACCAAAGGCAGGAGTATTTTGCAGGAATTAAAATAGTCATAATTACTACACAGAAGCTTTATATGTTTATAATGTTTAGCAAAACAAAATTAATCCAGCACAGAAATCCTGCAAAGCATTTGCAATTTAGTTTATTTTGTTTTCACACTAGATTTAAATATGAATATGTCTAGTTGTACTGTGTATGTACTGGTGGCAGTGCTGCCACGGCCTTGCAGCTGTTCATAATGCTGCATATTTTAAACAAGAATAGAAATCTCGGTCTATATTTACTACTGGTGCTACTCTATAAGACAGTTGTATGAGCTGTCGGTGTCCTTTGTGCTGTAAGGTGTCTTATGGAGTCACCCTGCTTAGTAAACATGGGCCTAAATATTCTAGCTTCACATAATCCACCGTCTTCTTGTTTTTTTGTTGCTGTATGGGAATGATTTGAATGTACGTCAGGAGCATAATCTTTTTGACGTGTTCTGTATCAAGAAGGTCTCGGTCAGGAGTGTCCTACTCCGGTCCTCAAGGGCCACCAAAAGGTCAGGTTATCAGGATATACCCCTGCTTCAGCACAGTTGGCTCAATCAGTCTTTGACTGAGCCACTGATTGAGACACCTGTGCTGAAGCAGGGATATCTCGAAAACCTGACCTGGTGGTTGCCCTTGAGGACTGGAGTTGGACACTCCTGGTCTAGGTTATCTTTCTTTACATGTGCTCTCTTGGTGAGTGACCTCTTGCCTAGTATAGCAGGTAGAAGTCTCCTGCACGCACCATTTCTCTTCTATTAACCCAATAATGACACGTTGGGTGGCTCTTGCCTCCTCTGCAGATCCCGGATTGTTGGGTAGGTCAGTATTCAGCAGTGTGTTTCCATCCCTCACAGCTACATTCCTTCACAGATTTACTTCACTGCAGTATTGATTGATTCTGCCAAGAAGTAGATCAAACTTTTGGTGCCAATTGTGCCTATTGAAAGTGTCAAAATAGCAGCCCCGCAACATACAAAAAAAAAGGTTTTATCCAAGTTCCGTCAAACTTTGAAAATATGAAAGTCATTGAAAATGCAATGCACATTGACGTTTCAGTGTTAATTCAATTTTCCACATTGAACATTGACATAGGGGATATTCGCCAACTTCGACTAAACACACGGAACGTTTGCTCACCTCTACTCATAGCTCTTACCGAAGTAACAAGATAAATCCTCAAATATGCATTGAGGGAGTAACAATACGTAAGAAGCAGCTGAACTCAGCGCAAAAGCCAATATTACCTCTCCCCATGATCCTTTGTAAGCTCGTAAAGGCCGTGGCTAATTGTGCCAGCAAAGTTCTATGTGCAGTGCTGTGTACAGTGTCAGCACTATCACAGAAAGACAAATGATTCATATAAACCGTCTTATTTTTGTTTCTCAGCAACACTATGAGGATGTACGAAAACCCAAGATTTAGTCAATTAAGTATTTTCCAAACCAGGTGTAAACAAAAAAATACTATTACAAAATCACAAGCGCCTTAGGGAATGAACCCCTTGTATATTGCAATCTGCAGTCAATTCAGAAAGGATTGTCGTCCTTGTGCAACATCTCATTATAAAAAATACTCAGTACAAAAAATACTCAGTACATGTTCCCTATGAAAGTAAATATAGACACTTCTTTGGAACTCATGTTGGGCTGCTGGTTTTGTGCCATTGTGGTTCAATAATGACATGCAAACAGAATCTTAGCTACTTGAAACATACTTAATAAGTGCTTCTTATCTAACAGCTTCTTGACATGCTTGTAAAAAATAGAATTCAATTAAAAACTAATGGGAAATTATATGATAAAACGAACATATAAACTACTGCTTAATCACTTCATTGCTAGAGTAATCATTTATAGTCACCACATAATATCTTAAATGCTAATTAGACGTGTTACATACACTAAAGTCTTTTTGACCTCCACTTACAAAACTAAAAACCTACTTATACCCTTCAGTTTCCATGAATCCCCTCTTCCAATTAGATTGTAATCTCACCTGAGCAAAGACCTCCCTACTTGTTTTATCTGTATGTCTGATAACTGTAAGTTAATTTATATGCATATGCTTGCGTATAAATATATATCCAAGGTGTTCATTGTCAGATAACAAATATAGATTAATACACAATTAAAACTCAGGGAGGTAAGTAGCAGATTAGCCAATAATTGGAGTGGTATTAGCATTAATTAGCAGCTGCTAAGAATGATAAGTAATAGATTTCATTGGGATACATAGTTACATAGTTAAAGAAGTTGAAAACGGGCATATGTCAATCGAGTATAACCTACGTTAAATTTAGACGACAGATACTTATCGATTTCCCCCTGGACCAGCATCCTCCATGTTTACTCATTTGGTATATCCCTGTATATTGTGCCTTTCCTTTCTAGAAAGATGTCTAACGTTTTATTGACTATATCTATTGTATCTGCCAGGGCGATTAGTTTTTTTTTTCTTCACAAAACTCAACCACCCACAGGTATTTTCAATTTATGTTTTAATATTTTAAAATATTTGTAAAAGGGGCTGGCTGAAAGCTGGGAATGCTTTCCTTTACCTCCTTTAGCTCCTGCCTTCTGCATAGTGACACTGTGCTGAGCCCAAATTTGAATGGGAAAAGTGCCTGCCGCTTCTCCTTCATGTTTACTGACACTCTTGGGCAATTTTTGCGTCAGGTATCAAGGGCTCACGGGGGGAAACCAAATTTATGTGTTCAATATAGGTCCATGATGGAAAAAGTTGCAATGGAGCTTGAACTCATGCATATATACAAAAGGTCAGACATTTATTGACTTGTGCATATATATTTGTATATACGGTAAGTATACCTAGATGCATACAAACACACTTTCTCTTTTGTATCAGTAATACACACACTGCCATTGAACATTTGACTTAGTCTACCCAAGATTTCTGGAGTATCTACTCCTTCTGGGAAACTTGGCCAGTCTGGGTCTTCTTGATGGCCCAGGCCATGCTGGGTCACACTATGAATTTCCACTGGTTCCCAGTACACCAGTCTGAACATATTGAAAGGGCAGGTTAAGGATGGGGGGGGGGGGGGGGGGGAAACCTCAATGATACATTGTTTTTTGTTGTTTTTGTTTTCATTGCTAAAGATGTTTATAACATGTTCTTTGTGAGAAGTGTCAGTTTGTGCTGTTTTCAGCTGAAAATCCCTGTTGCTTTGGTCAATATGAAATAAGACCCTTAGAGGGAAACAAATGGAAGAAAGGATGCCGTGTGGTAGCTGTGGAAACACGGTGAAGGGTGTTACACCTGAGAAATGGAGGTAACAGCATTCTTGATGGCACAGGGAATGGTGGAAGAGCAGAATGATGGAGACTTAGAATGTGGGTACTTAGATTGCTTTAACTCACCTTAGAAAAGGCTTCTTTTGGCAAGAATCAAGTGAGCATACACTTACCTTTAGAGATTATTGGTTAACTTTAGTCAATTATGCATACGTGTTAATGTGTATGTCACGCCCTGTGATCTTCATGTCAGAAAAATTCTATGATTATAAAATATGAAAAAGAGGGGGAATCAGGTCAGGCCACTTGGGACACTACTACTGGGCATGTTATTTGTCACTATTTGTATCCCTGATGAAGGTGCATGTTGGCATCGAAATGTTGGATGCAACCATGACATTTTACAGTTATTAAATGACCTTTTTTTGCTATCTTTTGCTTTTTTCCTATTTTTTGGTGTGCTTGACTCACTTTTGCTCATGATTATAAAATAGCCATGCCTTTAGTGTTGTAATAAATACAATTCAATATTTGCTTCCATTGTGTATATCTGACATTATGATAAAATGCAATAAAGAACAGAACTCTACGTTTCCACATAAGTAAAACAGATAATAACAATTAGTAAGAATAGGGGATGTTTTAAATGAATGCAGGTATGCAGCTTCATGAAATGACTAACATTCTGCAATGGTATCTCCTTTCTCAATGTTAGCTCCCCACTCTATTATATTTATAGTGTTGGAAAATAGTATAGAATACAATTTGGGTTAAAGAAAAAGCAGCGTTCTCTATCTTTCCGTACTATCTATTGCTATGAAAGCGCACATGGATCTAGATTCAGTGTTTCTCCCCTCTATATTAACTCATACAGCAGGTCCGAGCACTCATGTTTTGGTTGAATGAAAACGCATTTGATTTAGGTACAGTAGGTCATACCATCCATCCAATTAATTGAGGCCAAGAGAAGGCATGCGCATGTGCCACTATATTCTCTGAATTACCAGCCATACCTTTGTATGTTTGTTTTTACTGATCCATGTTGGGTGTGGTGAGCTATTGAGCTCATAAGACTACGTGTAAATAACGGCCTGTTTTATCATTAATTTAAAGAAACTGAACTACATAACCCCAGTGTCCTGAAAAAAACTACATGCAGCATGAATTTTGCATGACCTATGGACTTATTCCACTTGCTGTATGAATCTTGCATGTGGTTATGCATCTTGCACCAGATGTGTTACTTTTACACTGCTTCTGCTCCATTTTCCATCCAGCTCCACATTTCTATTTCCTGCAAGAGGTACACAACAGTTGTAGGCCTTCCTAGCATGAAACCGATTGCATTATTTTAGGGGTACGCAAACTTTTCCTTATCTGGGAATTCTTATTTGTCAACAATCATGTGAGAACAATTGGCCTATGTTCCTTATTATATTGATGTACTTCCATAATAAATATATCAACACATCTGGACATGCCTCCTGGGGTAACTTTAGCAAGGCTGTTAGTTATATAAACACTATAGACTGCAAGAGAGAGCATGTTGAAGAGAATGTTGAAGGATTTAGGGACAACAGGTTGAGAACACGTTCATTATATGATCAATTGCAATATGTAAGGTTTGGTCCCCGCTGGCTGCTGCAGTGCCCGCTATGGCTGGTGCTGCGGGGACAAGAGACGCCCCTCAATGGGGCCGGGCTCGCTGCAAGGGGTGACCACCGCGCTGCGCGGTGCGTTTTTCTTGCAGACAGGAAAATTGTGAGCAGAACTAGCGATGGATCGCTAGGCCACGCCCCCGGGTGGTACAGCCAATGAAGGCGAACCTGCCGGGTGACATCATGGCCGCATCCCCCGTCACGCCCCCCTGTCATTCCCCCTGCAGCTCACTGCAGACCAGGGAACTCGGTCGCTTGCGCCGCCAGCCTGGCAGGCGCGCATACAGCGCAGACAGCGGGCCATAGCCTAAGTGTAACACCCGTTCCCTATCCCTATGGGAAATAGCAGTAATTACGGTCACTGGAGCTACCTGTTAGACTTTCAGAAGTCCTGAGCCTCCACTCGTGAGGAGATTGGGGTGATGGTGTGTTCTCTCTCCTCTGGTGTAGCACCTCCACCTATGAAGATCCTGCATAGCAGGATGGCTCCTCATAGGAACTCGTATACCTTTAGGGCATTCCCCAATAACATAATCACAACCGGGTATATAATAACTCCTTTACTGTGGTCCCACAGTAGGCCCAAATATTACCCACAGACACAATACAATAATAATAACAATAGAGACAAGAATAACAATAGGAACGGCCGTGGGGTAGCTAGCCCCAATAATACCTAGGGTGCTTGGGCACCTATACCCCAGTGTCCAGCAAACAACCCTTCCCAATGTGTGTATGAGGACCGCACTACCCTCCCCCTGCTACACTCTCCCCCTGGTGAAAACCTCAACATCCCAACATGAGAAACCAACATGAACATACCATTTTATATAATGAAAAATGCAATAGCATAACATAACTTCCTAACAGCAGGTATTAAACAACATTAAATACTTCAGTGAGTATCGTCATTATAGACGCAAGCTTGCTACGAGATGACTGCTGGGATTCATAATGGGGTGCCCCTAGTGAATCATAAGCCACCCTCGTTGGAGGGCGTCTCAATCTCTGACCCCGGCGAACTTCTTGAATGATCACATCCGATTCTTTCTCAACATCTTCTTGATTGGAGAGGCTTCCATTGGCTTGAGGCCCTGGCCCTCTCATAGAGGGTAACTGAATAGTCTCTTTTTGGGGTGAAACTCTGACTTCTTGGATCATGAGGCCGACTTGTTGAAGCCACTGGGAATAACTCCTGATTGGCAGGACTCTTCACTGTGATTTGAGAATCTTCCTCCACTGAAGCCTAGTTTTCTTCATCTGTGGGATCTTGGATCTCACTGGGGTCTTGCTGCGCCCTGGGTGGCATCACAGCCGACTGATCAGTTTCATTATCAGCGTCCACCTGCGGAATGGGTAGCAAATGGTTCCGATGCAATACCTTTACCCTACGAATCCTTGATACGGTAGACAGGGAGTACAGGCATCCATGATTCCACTTCAAAGGGGGCATCTCTCATCGGTCAGCCAATGTATGTTTTCCTGGTACTCCCAGGTTTCGCAGGAGAATCTTGTCTCAAGGCTGAAGTTTCCGATAGAGCACCTTGCAATCATATCGCCTTTTGTTGTTCTGATTCAGTTTGGCGGTGGCATCTTCCGCCAACTGATATGCCCTATGGAGATTGTCTTTCAGTACATACTGAAACTGGGTCATATTGGGTAACCCATTGGTGGACACTCTCAGGCAACTATCCACAGGTAATCTGGCTTCTCTGCCAAACATCATGCAGTATGGGGAGTACCCAGTGGACTCATACCCAGTGCAGTTGTAAGCATGCACCAAGTGTTCCACATGTTTACTCCATCTGGCCTTTTCAGAGTCCCGCAGGGTACCTAGCATATCAAAACATACAGAACCCCTATAAGCTCATGTTGAACCCCCAAAATAACCACTATATATATATGCGTATAGGTGTCAAAGAGGAGTGCTACTGAGCATGGCAATATATATTTAAAACCAGAGACAGAACATGAAACACAGACAGAGCTCAGTGCTACATCCATTAACACAGATACACGGTACAGTGCCTATATATATATATATATATATATTAACTACACATAAAAGGGAAACCCCCGCACAGCTGATAAAGTGAACCATGGTGAGGTGCTAACTAGGTAAGGGAATAAGAGTATACCAGAGAAAAGGGAGACCTAGTATTTAAGCACTCGATCACTGCTGATGTATAATGATAATATTAAAATACTTTATTTCCAAACAATGAATTAAAATAATGGGGTTTAAAATAAAGGTAGATCAAACAGCTCGTGACTGTGGATCTTGTGTAACATAGCTATGACAGCTATGTAGATGGAACATATGGGGGATCCCTGATAGATATTCAGGATCCCTTGCCGTATCTATACAGCCTACTAATGGTATAGTAATAGGACCAATGTTAAACCACTATTCCAAATATGTTTTACACTATGTTAATCGCAAAAAGTGTAACCACCTATGTGAATGGTAAATGCATACACATTATGTGGTCTTTTCATTCACATAGTGTAGAACATATTTGGAATAGTGGTTTAACATTTGTCCTATTACTCATAGCTATGTTATATATATAGATTACCAGGAAGAATGATTTATAATAAATCTGTTAAAATTAGTTGCATAGTTCTAAGTCTGATTGAAGCTCTTATTAACCTGTACATTACCAGGAAAAGCACTCTGTATTAGATTTGTCGCAATGAAACTGTATGTATGAAGCTCACCCCTTCCCACTTTTAAATGGTTAAAAGCTCACTCCACTTCACCTTTCACACTCATGGGAACCTGCATACTGTTTGATTGCGACAAATCTAATACAGAGTGCTTTTCCTGGTAATGTACAGGTTAATAAGAGCTTCAATCAGACTTAGAACTATGCAACTAATTTTGACAGATTTATTATAAATCATTCTTCCTGGTAATGTACAGGTTATTAAGAATTTATATTAGTGTTAGGACCCTTGAGACGTGGTCTGCATTGGAGGGGCTCAAGGTCTTACAACACTTTGGCCAAAGAGTTAAGCTAAAAGACCATTTTATTCAAAAGATATATAATCTGACACTGGGGAGACCGCACTTTGAGACCCACTGTAGCTCAGTGAGATTATCGGAAATGCCAAACAATGATTGTATCAAGGGCTGCTATAAGGGGGGGAGGGGGGGCTGGGCCCCTTCATCTGCAAGGAAATGGAAGAGGCAGGTGCCCCCACCCCATGCCCCCCAGGTCCTCCAAACCAACAGCACCCCACTATCATCACAACAGGGCCCCATACAAGCTGCTGGTGGGCCTGGTTGTATCTACAGTAGTCTATGTCCAGTATTACTATGTAGTATCAAATCCCTTCCCCCCCCTATCTCACATGGAGAAGAAGCAATGATTTATAATCACTGGGAAATCTGCTGGTGAATTTTAGCGCTAATTTCCCAGTGCAACGGGATAACAAAATGGCCATGGACCCCCGGCACATCACTGCTCAACATCTCTTACAGAAGGAATCAGTCAATTCAGGGGGGAATATAAAAAAATAGAGAGAGGGAAATCTCAATTAGATTGTAAGCTCTGCAGAGCAGGGACTTCTTTTCCTAAATGTTACTTTTATGACTGAAATCACTTCTTAACTTTGTGTGTTATTTGCATTATTTGTTATTTATATGATTGCCGCATATTACTGCTGTAAAGCGATATGTGCATTAATGGCGCTATATAAAAAAAGACATACAATACAAAGGCAAAATACCAAATTGTAGGAGACTTCCGCTATAATTTTGCTTTATAAAAATGTTTCTTATGATTTCATTCTATATTGTTGGAAAAAAATGTACACAGAAAAAAATCAATACAACATTTCCCAGCTCTTTTCTTTTTAGTTTGGTCATTATTAGGTAATGGAAGTTTGGCCAGGAGTCCTTAAAGTATAGGGTGTGGGGTGGTGGGGGGAGAGATCTGCCTGTGCTGCCTGTGCTTGTGAGCATGTTTTATCAGGATGAAGCTGCAGAGGCTGAGAACAGCTGCTGGAAAGCTGCAGAGTGCCAGAGATGATGCTGCAGCATGTGAGCTGGGGGGGCTTCACAGAGAGCGTGGGAGAGACCAGGGACCCCATTCTCTCAGCGTAGAGCACTGTAGGTAAAGGAGGAGGTGGTGGTGGGGGGGAGGAGGAAGGGTTCCAGGCAGGGTGCAGCACAGCAACAGGGGCAGCCAGGGGCTGTTACGTCAGACTGTGTAGGCGGCAGGGTGGTGCGGGGGCTGGAGGAGCTGCTTAGGCTCAGAGCAAGCATTGAATCAGCCCGGCGGGAGGCTACTGCTGCCACCTCTGCCTGAGCCTCCTGTCTCCAGCAGAAGCCTTCTGCACGGGGCTGTGCTGGGCATTCTTCTGCACGCTGCAGCCTCACTGCTGCTCTCTATACAGAACCAGGGCTTCTATACACAGAGAGGGAAAGAAGATTCTTCTATATATCGCTCTCTCTGTGTTACCCCTTTGGGATGATTATATTTCTATATACATGCATTTTTTTTCTTTGCCCATGTTGGCTGCTTTGTAATCCGCATGCATGTTCAGGGAGGACCAGGGTTGGGAACCGGAGCGCAGGGAGCACCGGCACAGTGATGCACCTGTATGGAGGTGGAAGAGGATGATCCCAGACGGTCTGGCTCGGATACAGCGGCTGCAAATATCTGCTGCTCCCTGCATCTCCTTCTCAGCAGACATGTAACAGCTGGATAACGCGCAGATCGCTATCACGTGCGCAATCTAACTAATGCACCGGGAAATTGGCCTTTTTCTATGTCTCTTCTGTATCAGCTCTCACTGGGAGGATGTGCCGGGGACATGCCTTTCTGTAGACTTCATCTGACACACACTGCATGCAGCGTCTCCTCTGCCTTCTGGGTGATTGTGCTACAGTTCCACCTGAAGGACATCTTCTAGGCACCATGGTCTGGCGCTGCTAATTTAAAGTGCTCCTTCCCAACCTGCGGACCCCAAACCTTAGGAATATCACGTGCAGAGTTGTGTTGAAGACTAATGGGCAATTTTTCATCCCTCCAATGTGAGTATTCACCTGCTTAAAAAAAAGAAAGAAATGTAAACAAGTTCTGATGGTCAGTCTGAGGCAAGAGACTCAATGTGCACTCATGTCCTACAGATGTGTCCTACAGATGTGTCCTACAGATGTGTCCTACAGATGTGTCCTACAGATGTGTCCTACAGATGTGTCCAAGCACATTGGGCATGTGGCATGATTCCTGCGACTGCTGAAATGATCTGTGTTTGTTGGCTCTGATTTAATCACATCATATTTGCAATATATCTTTATCAGGTGACGCTAGAGATGTTCTTAGAGGTGCAATGCCAGTGCTTGCAGTATATCGCAGTATATCACTACGTCAGGACACATGGGCACGCATTGTTGTATGATTATTTTCCCCCCTATGAGATATCATTGGATGATATGACTCTGGGGTTTTTTGTTTGCCTTCCTCTGGATCAATAATAAGTACGGATATAGGATAAAGTATCTGTTGCCTAAATTTAGTATAGGTTGTACTTGATGGACCTAGTCTTTTTTCAACCTCATCTACTATGTAACTGTAACTATGTAATATGTTGTGCTAATCACACACATGTCCTCAGTATATTTACACTGGGGCAGTAAATGGTTTGTGGTGTCTGTGAGCTTCATGAATAGTAGGTGCTCCATGCTTTAAATGTTAACAATGACTAGCACCAGTGCAAAAATGAGTTTTGTGTTTTGGAAGCATGCTCTAGAGAGCAGGGATGGCCAACTCCAGTCCTCAAGGGCCACCAACAAGCCAGTTATTGGGGATATCCGGCTTCAGCCCAGGTGGCTCAATCTGTGGCTTAGTCATTCTGTCTGGGCCACTGATTTAGCCACCTTTGCTCACCCTGTTGGTGGCCCTTGAAGAGGTGGTCACCCCTGCACATAAAGAACTATGAAAGATATATTAGAGGGCATTTGTGCCGCAAATAAAGGGGACAACGTAAATATTCGTGAAAAGTCCTAATTCTATGATGTTCTGGGTTAGAGAACTAGGCCAAATATGCCAGAAAGGTTTGTACTGTATATTTGGGCATATTGCAACCTGATGAATATTCAGCTCTATATTTCAGGTGGAAAACAACCTTAGTGCTGTAACTATAGAGCAGTATGGGTGAGCCCTAACGCCTATAAAGTCAGCGGGGACAAGAAACACTTCATACCAAGTTGTACCTCTCTTGGCTGTGCGGTACAGCTCCCCTTCTGAGTTTGAGGCTTTACTGTCAGGCAGGAAACTTGTCATCTATTGCCATAAAATACAGCATGCCTATGTATCTCCAAAGCTTCTCTGTCTCCACCCCTCCTAGTGGTGTGGTACCTTTGCAGTTTCTAGCACTGCATTATTTTGTACCATGGGAGTTCAAACAGCTCCTGCCTGGTTCCCATGCCTCTGACAATTGACTGATTGCTTTTGGTATAGAGCTAAAAAAAAAAAAAAAAAGGAGCTATCTTGGGAATGTTTTCTATTTAAAGGAAACGCATACTGAGCCCTAAATGAGAGCTTGGTTCTTTACACCTTTCCCTTCTTTGCCAGCTTGCTGCTTTCTTAGTAGAAAAAGACATACCACCTTAGTCCTTTTGGGATGGGGTTTCTATATTTGGAATGAGGATTCAGTGCTCGCACAGAGTCATATTGATCAATCCTGGGCTTCTCCCAGGCGAGCTGCAATTTATGGCTTTCCCCCACCTTTTCTAGTTTTCTTCTTGTATAGTATTTTGAATGCTAAGTCAGTTTTGGGTATATGGAACAATGTGCAGGATAATTAACTGTCTAAAAACTCCTGGATAATGTATGTACCAATAAATAGCGGTGCAGAGTCTCCATGGAAAATGGGATAATCCCAATGAAATTAACTTTCCAATCAAAGAGGAAATATTCAGAAGTACTCAGTATTTACCTAATATTCAAAATTAAATTCCGCCTTAAATACAAATATACACAAATTTCAATAAGCACAAATTTTCAGTTTCAGACCAGATTTACTATGCAGGATTAAGTAACCTATTTAATTTGTAGATTTAACAAAATGCATAACTGCACCTCTTTACTCGCTATTAAACAAGAAGTACCCCAAAATGGGTCAATATTTGCCTTGTTGGTGTCTTCAGTGTGATGTAGTTACTGCTTTATCAGATTTAATCTATTAAAATATATAGAAATGCATTCAGAGGAAGAGATGATCACGCTGCTGCCTATGTGAACTGATGCATCAGATACATCTGGCAGTGTGTTCGTTATTAAGGAAACTAGGGATTTGAGAGGTATTTTCTAAGTGGTGGTATTTCCATAAGGCAGCATTTTGGCCTCAAAATTGACCACTTACAGTTCTTGAGGGAAGTGAGTCCATAAAAGGATGAAGCAGGACACAGACTACAATATTTTATGTACTAACCGTCACCATATAACAATTTTTGTTGCATTTATCATGTTCCAGAATAGCCAGTATTACCTAAGTGGTGCTTTTCCTTAAGACACCTTCTGGCGTATTCAATAAATAAGCTGTAAGGTGTCATCCAGCACCGGAAGGTGTCCTTATAAAAGAGCAGAATGTGCGGGCAATGGTAACATATGGCATTTTAATGTGTGTTTCGTTGTTGGCACGGCCCTTTCATTTTGGCAGCCACTACATGTAAATTTGTGCACCATTATCAAAAAGCTCGTCCATAGAAACAAACATAAAAGGGATGACACCCAATGGGTGGTCTAGAAGCTACCAATGTTTCATGCCCTGTAACATTTAGTGGATGTCAAGGGTACCATAAAAAGAATGATGATTGCTTGTGTGGGAAAAAGAACAACCAGCACTAATATAACCAAGCTAATATGACTACAACCCCCCCCCCCCACCCGCCACCGCCTCCTATTATTTTATTTATTGTCATGCAAATATATAGAATCCATTTGTGTATCTATATGTCTTCCTCGGTCACCTGTACCTGCTTCTTTCACTCCACTGTCAAGTTAAACAGTGGGTAAGCTGCAGATAAGGATTCTGGGTAACGGCAGGCAACTGAGCTCACTGGGCATGCCACCTTTGCCTTCTTATATTTTTTTACATTGAATTCCTAGTGCTTTTGACGGCTGCATTACCTAGAATTGTACACCGAAGATAAAGCTAGTGGACCCACACAAAAACAACTGTTTCTTCCTTTTGAACTCCGTTTGATCTCTGCTACTCACTCTACACAATAAGCTGTTTGTGGTTGGAAGCCAGTTAGGCGATGGTGGGTAATAAGCAACAAAAACCCTCCACTGTACAAATGGCATTAAAAAAAGCTTCATATTGCAAAGCCAATATAACCAACATCCCACTGCTAAGACCCAAAAGGTTGAAACAGCTGTCTGTGAATAGGTTACTGGCTATGCACTTCTTTAACCCAAGCTGTGCTGAAAAGCTGTGTAATACGGCAGACATATGCTTAAAGAGCTTCATACTAAAATGGATAAGAAGCAAAAGGTGACACTGTGCTCATTTGCATGTCATTTCCCAGAATCCCTGACTGAAGTTGAAACACTGTATGCGAAGAGATAATGGGGAAAGGCAGGGTTGCAGACCTGTCTGAGACACGTGATATTTTTATTTGCTGTTCGCTGTACGCTGAAGGGATGTTGTCCCTTTTTTTTTTACCCACCACAACTTATTTAATGAGTGATTTAAAACAAAAAAGTGGATTCAAGAATGCTTATCTGTCTTCCCCTGGTCCCCAACCCTGTTTCATTCCACCATTGTTGGTATTGTTATGAGAAGGTTTCAATCAGTTTATTTTTACAAATACCGGGAATAACAATCTTTCTGTTTATTGCAGATGATATATTTACATGTTACAGTCATAACTAGAAAATGTATTTCTCATACAAGCCTCTTTGGAGGCGGAATTCACCTCCCACGCTTGTACGATGAGAGTGAGGAAAAGAAGACAAATTGCCAGTACTGTCAGGACTAAGTGTATAAGAACTGAGAAAGCTCAGTAACAGTACAATCTTAAACTATAAATTACTGCAGGTCACAAAGATGAGAGCCCCATCACTTTGGTTCTCCAGCATTTCCCCTTCAGTTTTGTATTGATTGCTAAAGTTGTAACTCACAAAAGTAAGAATCGTGCAGGAAACTTGACGTGTTGGGGCATGGTGGTCAGATTTTACATCTTAAAACAAACTACTGTACATAATTAAGCAGTGATAAAAAGGAATGAGGCAGTAGATTTTATAGCTAAAGTGCATTTTGGTACCATTGTACATCCCGGAAGAAATGACTGTAATTATATCATCTACCTGTAGTATAAGTACACCTGAATGTGTAGGGTTTTGTAAAAGTGATGCATTGCTCCAAGGAAACATGCAGTATGGATGCACATTTGTGTTATTCTTCAATAAAGACTTGGCAGTTTTGATGTACTTGATGTGTTTATACACTGGGAAAAGAAAAAGGTTCATATAAGAACAATAGGTAAAAACACACTTTACCTGGATGGAATTATAGTACACTGGGTAAAGGGGTGATCTTTGGCTTGAATACAAAACATTGTAATTTTGATTCCAGTCTCCGTCACTAACAGTGAGTCATCTTGGGCAACTTTCCATCACTGACTTCCTTTGTCTAAGTTTACCCACGGTTTAATTTGTTATAATATTACAAATTACTGTACACCTCTCACTTTGGCAGCTGCCCAATGGACCACAGTGGTAGAAATATTCCGGTAGATTGGGCTACAATGATTCATGGAGTAGGATAAAGCTGGAGAACAAACATTTTGGATATAAAAGGACACCACAGAATCATGGTGGCAAACAACCCTGAACCATCATGACATCGTGGACTAGACACTTTCTGGACACATTAACCCTTTAAGTGCCCTTTGGACATACAGTGTCCACTGTACAGGAACACGGCTGGCACGCCATGGCACTAGGCTTATTTTCTAGAGGTAAATTACGAACGGAGCGCTGACCACAATCCGCATGAAGAGTAAGACCCTCCACTTCTGTCAACACCGCCAGAATGACATCAAGAACATGTGCTCGCTCAGGAGCGATCTCATGACCCGGAAGTCCCGGAGGAGGCTGTGGCCATGCAGGTGGTAGGAACCCTTTGGCACTAAATGGGTTCAAGAGCAATGTGATATTGATATATTCTAATGCTTACAAACTGTAATGCGGACACCTCACAAGTTCTACATGACTCGTGGTAGCAGCATGTCTTTGCTATTCCTTACCTTCGATACACCATAAAATGATGAGATGCAACTTTCGGGGCCTGTATGTCCGTAATGATGTGCGCCAATGCTTCGACTGACATGTTTTATAGTAGCAGCAAATGTACATTCACCGTCTTTCATAAGCATTCATTGATTATTCCTGAAATGCACATCAATTTAGAGCAGGGCTGGCCAACTCCAGTCCTCAAGAGCTACCAACAGGACAGGTTTGCGGAATATCCCCGATTCTCAGTCCGAGCCCCTGATTGAGCCACCTGGGCTGAATCAGGGATATCCTGCAAACCTGACCTGTTGGTAGCTCTTGAGGACTGGAAGTAGCCACCCCTGATTTAGAGTGTTCTGTTTAAAAGTGCAATTGGGGAGCACCCCTTTGAAATAAGTCGGTGGTTGTGCAAAATAGTAAAGAGCACAAAGTAAATAGCGTGAAGGTATAAATAAAATCCGAGAGATCATTTGTGGAGATGTCCAGGAGCAAAACCACAGGGAAAGATCATTTGTTTAGTACTTGGATGTTTCATCTATTTTTTTCCCCATTTTTTTTTTAAATCTCTCACAATCGTCAATTATTACTTTTTCGTGCATTTTCTGTGTCTTCCTGGTGTTCCAATCTCTACTCTCTCACTTTAACCCTCACCATCCCTTTCTTTCCTCCGTTCTATTCACCACCTGCTATCTCTGAATATCTCATGTAGGCCCATGTTTACTAAGAGGTGCTATGCCATTTAGATGACTGTGTCATAAAGTGTGCCTGGTGTCAGAAGGTGTCTTATGACATAGCATCTTTTAGTAAAGATGGCCCTTTTTTGGTCTCTTCCATTTGTCCCTTTTATTCTTCCTTTTGTTCTTAGCTTCGGGCCGGACCAACGTTACTTTTGATCTCTATCTGTTCCACGCACATACTTTCTCTCACTTATATTATTTTCTTTCCATCACATACTTATCCTTTTCCTTTCTCACTCAGTCATTTCTCTTTGTTTTACTATATATTCACAATTAGGGGTTTATGTAATTTTGCGGAGAGAGGCATTTTCATGCTGCACCAATGTATCAGTTTGACTGTGTGTTACAGTAGCTTGTGTTGGAATAACTGATACAGTAGTTCATGGAAAGGTATTTTGGTTTGTTGTGTTTGATAAATCTGACCAGCAATCCTAGTTGTTCCAGTAATGAAGCTTGTATGGAAGGCACCTGCTCTTATGGAATAAGAAAGTGCATCATTGTAGTGCACTAAGGGGCTATTTCAATGCGATCGGCAAAAAAGCCACACTGACTTGAATGGGGGTTTCCGACTGCTTCAGATTATATTGAATTACCCCCTGAATGTGACTAACATGCTCACTCCAGTTTATAATTCAGTGTTCAATGGCTCCTCTTGGCGTAGGATTTTCAGCTGCTGCATTATCACATTTGAGATCTGTTGAACTCAATACATATAGTTTTTTCATTCTGTATCCAAGATAAAACTACATCTGTCAAATGTTGTGTTTTACTTTATGTGGTCAATGACATTTATATACATACACAGTTCAGAAATGAGTATTGTATTCCTTCAGATAGTGGAAGGGTTATGCTGTTACACCTGAAAGATTATGAACTGGGATTACTTTCAACTGTGTTCTTGTGTGTAATACTGCCATACCATTGACATACATACATTAATACATAATAACCTGACAAGGCAGCGTTGTGTTATGTTCATACGAACTGAAGTTTGTAAATCTACAAAACTACTAAGGCCCCGATGCACAAATGGGTGTTAAACTTTAGCACGCCTCAGCTTATGTTCATAGGTATGGGAGTAAAGGCGTGTGAAAGTTTAAACCGTTTAGTAATCTGGGCCTAAGAAGTGAGTGCATGTTGCCATTTCTGACTCATGGCTGCCTTTGGAAAGTAGATTCTAATCAACTGACCCCGTATAAAAATAATAAAGGGCCATTGAACCATACAAATCCTTAACCACAAACAAGTTATTAAATGTTCCTTTGCATGAACCAGAAATGATACGTATGTGACTACAGGTGTCCCAGTATCCGATCACTTTCCTGGGTAAAAACTAAGGCATCTCACAGTAAATACCTCAACATTTCAGTGAGATTCTGCTGCCAGACTAATGGCCCATCGGTTTAACACAGCAGGGGTCCCTGCAGTCCCGTTCAGTTTGATTCAGTTTGAATGGGACAGCAGAGACCCCATGCTGTGTTAATCAGATGGGCCATTAGTCTGGCTGCAGAAATCTCACAGAAAAGTTGCAGTTTATTGGGAGATTGCCCCAGATTTCCCAAGGCAAGTGATCGGATACTGGTGGCTGCAGCTGAATGCTTTCTGCTTTCAACCTAGACATTGTTAGGTTTGTTTATTTTCGTGGCTTTGTAATGATACTAATGGAGGAGTATAGATGCATAAATAGTTACATAGTATTTGACTCAACTATTTTAGTCTACTCATTTTATCATGTAGATTATGAAACAATCGGTGATTTAACTTAATGGTTTGTTCATGTTTATCCATGTACGTTTCTCAATTCCCTATATATCCTAACCTCCATGTCTGCAGACCGCTACCATGATATTGTGGAAGAATGCGGTGGGTTTATTCAACCATGGTGTGACAACGAAGACAAATCTAGGGAGTGAAGATTCCCACATTTATCTCATAAAATATCCAGTGTCATCAATGTTACAAATAACCCTTCACCGTCCTAAAGCCAATCTTCATTTGAAAATAAAATGTTAAGACACTTTACCTTGATAATTGTTGCAGTTTCTCTGGTTTGATTTTAGATTTTTTTATGTGTAGGCCTTCTCACTTTTTCCAGTAATCTTAAAATAGATTTTAATAGACTACAGAAATTCTTACTACATTTTTGCGTTAATGGATACATATTGACAACAATTTGTTTAATAATAAATGTAAATGTCTGTGTTTTTGAAGTCAGGCAGAGATAACATTGCAGCTTGTTACTGTGTGACCCACCCGCCATCTTTGTTTACCCCATCATGGGCTGACAAAAATAATCAAATATATAATATGTATCAGAAGCAGCACATATGGCTAATTAAAGGAATGCAATGGCTTATTTAAACAAAAACATCAATGCCCCAATGTAAATAGATTAATCTGGATGTAAAATACACGCATGGCCATGTTAAGCTAAGAAAGCATGAAAGGAAAGATAAGTGTGTACAGACCAGATATCCATGAGTAGGTTTTATCCTTCTGTTTGCCATGGTATTCAATATAAAGACATTTCTGTACCATGGCAACCACTGCCTCACATTGCTGCTCATATACTGCTTTAAAAATATCATTACATCCAAGAAACATTCTTACTTTTATTTATATCACTTCTAAACAAAAGATAATGGCGTAGCCCAGGGGTCCTCCAGCCATCAAGACCACCACAACATTTCGGGTTTTAAGGCTATCCCTGTTTCAGCACAGTCTTCTACTGAGCCGCTGATTGAGCCACCTGTGCTGAAGCTGGGATGTCCTTATAACCTGACCTGTTGGGGGGTCTTGACGACTGGTGTTGAATACCCGTGGAGTAAACTTATCAGTGCCAGGTAGGCATTTGGAAAAATGATGTAGACACCTATGGCATTTAAAAAGTTATATAAAAAGATGGCTTGCCACATGATATACTTCAGGGCCGCATGTGCAGGCGTGCTGGGGAACACTGTCCCGCTCCTCTACTTACACAGGGAACTAGGGATTAGCACACAAGAGGAGCGGGAGCAGTGCAGCAATTATCATTAAGCCACTGATGCAGCGGGGAGAAGCTACAATCCATGCCCACAACATCTCCGCTCCCTCTGTATTAGGGAGAGTGGGCTGCTGGGGTGGCCAGTGGTTGGGGGCCGCAGGTGAAGTTTCTCAGGGCCACATACAGTGCCCGGGCCTGCCTGTTTTAAGTCATGTTTTTCATCGACGTGGTGTAATCAAATCAGCTTCTTAAAATAATCCTCAATTGAATGGGGATATATTGAAGTCGGGTTGTTCAATTAATATCTAAATGGACAAGCCAATAACATTCTAACAATACGCAGTGAGTGCT
The DNA here is from genome assembly GCF_040206685.1 of Ascaphus truei. Classification (NCBI taxonomy): domain Eukaryota; kingdom Metazoa; phylum Chordata; class Amphibia; order Anura; family Ascaphidae; genus Ascaphus; species Ascaphus truei. Next base: position 12,254,156 of record NC_134492.1, on the reverse strand, counting down.
TCTTTCCATTGCTGCAAACTTTTGTTAATTTCACTTTATAACAATTGCATTCACTCTTATACTGAAATGGAGATAAATGGAAATGGTTGTTGCACACAAGTGTGTAATCCACTTTCTTTTTAAATACTGAATGATTATTTCACGTTTTATCTGACACGGTAAGAGTTCTACCCAGAATCCTTGTCTGCAGTATATAACCGCTGTATGACGGGATGCAGGCTCGGGACATACCCATGGGCTCTTTGTCATTACTATTTCATGCCTGAAAATGCTTTGTAAGCTTTACCTTTTTCCTAAGCGGCTCAGTTTTACATGGAAGTTGTGTTGCCTCATGATTGCATGCATATTTTATGGTTTCAATGGACTGAAAAAAACAACGCAACAGAGTTTCCCAAGTGAGATCCCAAGTAGGACTTAGAGATTTCTTAGTGCAGTCTCTGCCATTTATTAGAGAGCAGTGGAGAATACAATGATTCAGGTCATGATGAAAGGTCTGTATGGTACCTGAAACTTTTCCCTCTTCACTGCTCTCTAATACAGGGTGCGCAAAGTTTTCTTCCTGCGCCCAGCTGCCTGCTCTCCCCCTTTGCTCGTGCCCCCCCCCCCCTTGTTTGGCTTTGGCATCAAATGATGCAGCAGGGTCTTATGACATCGCGTGACCTTGCTGCATTATTTGACACCGGGTTGCCATGACGACGCGTCACTGGACGGCAATGTAAGTAAAGTTACAGAGGTCTCACGCGATCCCTGGCATTTAATTTAAATGTCTTCAGGGAAGCGCGGGGCCTCTGTAACCACTGACCCCCCCCCAGAAAGCCGCCCACTTTGCGCACCTTTGTTCTAATAAATGGAAGAGACTGCGCTACGAAATCTCTCAGTAGCGTCCTACTTGGCATCTCACTTGGGAAACGGTTGCATAGTTTTTTCAGTCTGTCTTGTGCTGGCCAAACCTGCAGAGTTTTTTCCCCCATCACTTTGTTTTCCCCAACATACGTTTTTGTGACTGGTTTCTATGGACAAATACTAAAAGTGCAAGTTCTAAAATAAAGTTACAGATGTAGCAGACATCATTGTCCCATTATCGCAATGCACTGCGTTATCACTGGAGCGTTATCTAACAGTAGTGCTATTGAAAACAATAGGCAAATCCCCCCATGATTTGTCTCTAGTTGGTCAACAGCTGAGATAGGGCTCTATTTACTACATTGATGTACTTATATTGTGGGAAGATCAACTTCAGCAGCAGTTGTCATAGAAACACCTTTGCAAAAGAAAATAATGGCTTTTCCCCTCATCTTAATTATGGCTTATAGCTGTAATAAATGTTCTACAGGGTGAGCATTGTTATTTAAGACGGGGGTGCTCAACTCCAGTCTTCAAGACCCCCCACTCCTCCTCCGCCCCGCCCCCCCCCCCCCCAGCAGGTCAGGTTTTCAGGATATTCCAGCTGAAGTTGAAGACTGAGCCACTGATTGAGCCATCTGTGCTGAAGCAGGGATCTCCTTTAAACCTGAGCTGTTGGGGGGTGGGGGGTGGGGGGCACTTGAAGACTGGAGTTGAACACCACTGATTTAAGGGTTAATACCCAGTAGCCAAACGCATGGTTACTTTTTGTACTAAATCTGTTACAATACGGAGCATATAAATAATAAACATTGTTGTTACAAAGTCACATTTTCCGGCCCCTCCTTAGATGCAAAGCTTGGACGCTTTAGGCTGCATCCACGGTGCCGGCGTCACGCTCGCCTGTAGCTGGAGCGATACACGGCCTGTTGGATTGCGTGCCGGGGGACGTGACATCACGTGAGCGGTTCGCCCTCATTGGCTGAACCGCGCACGTGACCCGGCCATCGCGTGGCAAAATCACATGTATTTGATTCCTCGCGCAAGGCAGGCCCCATCGCGCTCGCACTTGCACGGTCTTTGGCCGCGCTCATTACCATGGACGCGGACTTACTTTGCAGCGCATTTCTGATAACGTCTCACAAGTCCCCTGACAATATTGGACATGTGCTGTCCGATGACAAAGGACAGGCTCTGTGTATTTAGAATTATAGCCCGGTAGATAACTTGTCACAACTATTACACATGTTCTGTGATTAGCAAGAAAAAAACTAGTTGTAATGACAATTAAAGGAGTGGGTATTTGGCTACCAAGACAACACGAGTAATCTGTTAAATCAAGAATGGCCAACTCCAGTCCTCATGGGCCACCAACAGGTCCGGTTTTAAGGATATCCTTGCTTCAGTGCAAATGGCTCAATGAGTGGCTCAGTAAATGACAGCCACCTGTGCTGAAGCAGGGATATCATTTAAACCTGACCTGTTGGTGGTCCTTGAGGACTGGAGTTGGCCACTCCTGTGTTAACCGATTCAGAAATTTTCCAATTGGATATACGTCTGTTTTCACCTCAATTTACGCGGCATTAGAAACATGATGGTGTTCTGCAGTACACCTTACACACCTTACACACCTTACACACCTTACACACCTTACACGCCTTACACGCCTTACACACTTCCTCTTAGACATTGCTTGTGATCTTATAGAGGAAACTACAAACATCCCATCATGCTTTATTAGCACTCTTTTCACAATGGACCAGTCTCCCTAACCACACTTCATATACGAACAATGGGAATGGGAGAGAACAAACCAGTTACTAGTACCTCAAATGACACACCAGTCATGTACACAAGATATGTGCACATTTAGTAGGTCTCTGGTTTCCTGTTCCAACGCGGTTTTTATTTTGTAAATTGCATGCTTCCTTCAGAAGATACGAGTGTTTGAAATATTAAGGTTAAAATGCTCCCCAGAACTCAGGGCAGTCTAAAGGTTACAATGTAACCACAGCAGGTATAAAATAAAGCAGGATCTGTTCCGCGGCTAAAGGTACTGTACATTATATGAGGTAAACTCATAAAAAGTGTAGTCTTGATGGGATTGTTGCTTTAATTTGAAAAGGTTTTGATACAAAAAGATTTATTTTTTTTAAATATTTTTTGTTTACCATAGGTCTGAAGCAGCGAGTTTCCGGAGCTGAACCCCATTCATTTCAGCTCCGGGGACCCCCTGCTTCCAAAGATACTTACCTCCAAAGGGGGTGCTGGGGATTTTCAAAGCTCCCGCGTTACGTAGGCCAATAGGAAGCCACACCGGTGACATCACGGCTTCCTATTGGAGTGCAGAGCGCGGGAGCTTTGAAAACTGGCCATTACGTGACCCCTGCTAGTTTAGCAGAGTGGCTATCGGCACCTACTACAGATGTAAGTATCTCCGGAAGCAGGGGGTCCCCAGAGCTGAAATTAATGGGGTTCAGACCCCCTGCTTGAATGCTATTTTTTTTTTTTTTTTTAATATTCAGAAAAAGTAATATCGCCGATTTGGATTACCACAAAAGGAAAAAGGAACCACCAAAAAAAGGCAGTAAAGCAACCTTGAAACTATACTTTAATAATGCTGTATAGACGGAAAAATATATGAAGCGATAATATGAAGTCGAGTGCTTCCTCAGAGAACTAAAAGTGCAAAGTATTTTCTTCTAGAATCTTAGCTCTTATCTTTCCATTTCACACAACATTTCAACCTAATGAAGGGGAAAAAAAAAGAAAGATTCCCTTACGTACGCTGAGGGTGAAACGTCTGCACTCATTCATACTGTTCCCCTCAGAGAAGTAGAACGTAATTGCAAGATAGTCACACAACAGGTAGAAGGTGTGAAGATTTCGGAAGATGATGGCAGAATCTCGGAAGGAGAATCTGTAAATGCTGAAGAATAAATTTAAACAAAGGAGGAGGAAGATTATAGTGGTGCAGATGAAATAAAATGTAAAAACATACGCACAAGTCTGTGATACTCGTACAGCTCGACAGAGACATTATTGTGCCCCGGGCAGAATACAAATATGGCACCCCTGTAAAACAATTTTATTCTAGTCTCCCCACCTAGACTATTCACCGCAGGTCACTTCGCTGCCTTCCATCGTCACCGTGAGTCACCTTACCGGCTTTTGCCATCTTTGGGTGTCCTCACTGTTCAGGTCTCCCCAGCCACGGGGCGCCTAGCCAGGACACATATTATTTTTTTCCTTGTGGGGTGGGGGAGGTTTGGGGCTGTGTCCTGGCTGCTGGTGGCCAGGCTGGGTGTCCTGTGCATGCATGCTCTTGCCAGTGGCCACGCGGGGTGCCCTGCGGCTGGTTGGGATCTGAGCAGTGAGGACATTTGGGGAGGGCAGTGGGGTGTCTTGCGGCGATGGCAGAGGGCTCCCCTTTTCAGTTGGCGCTACTTAATCCGGGACTGGATACTCGACCCTTACTGCTCATATAATGATACATTTATCTCATACACATAAATTCGGAGTATTTCATAAACCCGACCCAACTTTGTCTTTTTAATCCCGGGCTCGAAAAATCTCTAATTTCCCATTCCTTTATTTTTCTAACGTAGATATCCGCCAACCCCTCTGTGCCTTATTATTTTGCCCGTGATCTCATTCCCATACACCAGGAGTGGCCAACTTCAGTCCCCAAGGGCTCAGGTATTAGGGATTTCCCTGCTTCAGCAATGGTGGCTCAATCAGGATGACTGCCTCCTGTGCTGAAGCACGGATATCCCTAATACTTGCACTGTTGGTGGCCCCTGAGGACTGGAGTTGGCCTCCCCTGACACGGGAGATTTAAACAAATGCTAATAGATGAGTGAGAGCGGACTTGGGAAATTATATTCGTTTTACCAATATTTATTTTTTTGTAATATATAACCTCGTTTGGCTTTTCTTTTGTATAGATAAATTTAACATACTGAGTTAAAAAAACAAAACCATGCACCCCTGGACTAATTCTTTCTTCTTTAGCAAATGTGTTTTGAATTGGTGTCAATATAATGTTTGTAGTCATAGGTATAAGTATAACAGAGCTTAGGTTTGAAGAGTCCAATAACAGGTTTAATAAAAATGCAAAACATTTCTTTCAGCTACTTGGTCCATTGAAATGATAGCTGTAAAAATAAATGGATGCTCCACACAGCTATGGTGATAAATTAGAATGGCACAAATAAGCACTGTTTCTTAGCAGTTTATTGCTTTGTTGGATCCTGAATGATGCAAGATACACATAGTAAAGGTTTACTTTACGTAATACTTATGTCGGGGTAATAATAATTATTGTCACGACCCTGTGACACAGAAAATGTTTCATAACAGGAGAACGTTTCGCTTTGCTATACTTATTCAAGATCAGGGGTGGTCAACTCCAGTCCTCAAGACCTACCAACAGGTCAGGTTTTCAGGATATCCCTGCTTCAGCACAAGTGGCTCAATCAGGGGGTCAGTCTTTGATTGAGGCTCCACTCCAGAATATTTGACTCAAATGGATGCAGAATTTGATACATCCCGTTATAGGTGCATCTTGAATAACATGTGGACGCAAAGCAAAAACGGAAGCAAGTACATTGATAGATTAAAGAGGCAATCCAAGCAGTTTAAATTTTGGATTTTTTTTTGTGTTAATATATGCTGCCTTTGATTACCTTTATTGAAAATGAATTACCTATGCTGACAATCGATTAGTTCTCTCGTGATCGAGAATGCCAATTGTTGGAACCTTATGGTGTGTAGTTTGGACCATGTGCTGCTCCGCAGTGCTGGCTTTTCAATTTACAAGAAATATGTATATCTAGCGCTATTTTTCTGGGTGTTTTTTTGTGCTTATTTAAAGGGGCAGTCCCATCGAGTTATATTATATATTTAAAATGTTTCTTAATCAGCTTATCAAAGCAGGAGTTTTTTTGGGGTGAAAGATTCAATCGCATTTGAATTAAAGTTATTTTTCTTTTCTGTATAATACAAGGGAGGGAGCCGTGCACACCAATAAGAGATGCAAAAAAAGTTAGTGCAAGAGAATCATTTTAATGACTGGGCACCGTCATATAACATCCAAAACATACAACGTTTCGCTGCCTGCACCTTCATCTCTGATCCTCTTATTGGGGGGCATGGCTCCCTCTCTTGTATTATATGTAGTCACTCTGACTAGGTCCTTTGCCTGTACCACCCATTTTCTTTTAGTCTCTTTGTTTCTTATCGTTTGTCCTCATATATTTGGGGCACCCCAATTTGCATAGATCCTGATTTCTGTGTGTTTAGGTCTTTTCTGTATGAAAAATCAAAACTTTTCTATTCTCGTTGGGATTGATGTAACTCTAATTAATCTCACTTGTCGCAGCATCATTCATTGTTAATAAAACGGCAAAGAAACAAAACCGTCTGAATCAACAGTTTACCTGTATACGACATAAGATAAGTTAAAGATTATAAAGCATTTTGTTACCATGGAGACAATAAAAGTAAAACATTGCCTAATTAAACAAAATGATGTTTGACACCTACTGTACATTTAACTCCCTAAACAAGCCCCCACCATCAGTTTACTTTGGTGCTAGGAGGGACTTGGCCTTTAAGGCACCGGGGCTCAACTCCTGTCCTCAAGATCCCTCAACAGGTCAGGTTTTAAAAATATCCCAGCTTCAGCACAGGTGGCTCAATCAGTGGCTCATAAGGATATCCTAACAAAAACCTGAAGTACTGTACAGGGAATTATAGTGCAACACGCAAAGTCAGACAATAGGAAAGGAAATCCGTGCCCCAGAGAGCTTACAATCTAAGTGGTATGTTGGGAGACTTACACGGACAGCAGGTGAGGGAATAAGTGCAGTAGATGGCAGTGCTCGGCCACGATGGTTGGTCGGTGCGACTTTCACTACATTGTCCTTTGTTCTCTTTTTTTAGAAACAATTTGCTAGAGTTACACACATGGACATTTTTATTGATGAATTTAAAGGAGAAAAATGTGTTTGAAATTTTTTCATATGTTTGAAGCGTGGGGGTCTCTGGAGCTGAACCATGTAAATTTCATCTCCGGGGACCCCCTTCTCCCCAAAATACTTACCTCCGTAGTGGGTGCCGGTAGCAACTCCTGAGGTTTTAATGTCCTGGTCACGCGGGCCAATAGGAAACCGCAAGGGATGATGTCAAGACTTCCTATGTGCCGTTGTGATATGGGACATTTAAGTCGCCATTATGTTCCTTACACACTGCCCAGCCGGAGCGACTACCAGCACGGAGGTCAGTATCGCTGGATGCAGGGGGTTCCCGGATCTGAAATTACTGCACTTCAGCTCTGGAGACCTCCTGCTTCAATCCTACTTTTAAAAAAAAAGGAAAGCAGGATTGCTGCTTTAAGATCATATTTTAGCATTAAATAAAATGTAGCTTTTAAATATTGAGGACCTACTGTGTGTCTGGTGCTCTTGCCTATGATTACCAGAGCTATGTTACTGATGGATACCATTGATGCACGCATTGTAATTATTATGCTGCAGAACCATTGTAAGGCACCGAGGAACGTTGACTCCACGGCGTGGAGCAGATCCCGATGGCTGGAGCAGATGGAAGTGTAATCAAACAAATGCAGCACACTGAACGAGGCAGTAGCGAAGGTCAGGCAGGCGGAGGTCAGGCGGCAGGCAGGATAACGATATAACAAGCTGGAGTCAGGACAGGCAGAAAGAAAAACGTAGTCAGGGAGGTTGTGATCGTGCAGGCAGAAGGTCAGACTGAGCTAATATCCTCTGGTAGCAAGGGTTGGAGTCAAGGGCATAAACACTTTGAACAGGCATCAATAGGAAGCCAGGGGGGATGTCCATCAGGATCATTATCTACAGGTGTGATCAGTGGAGCTCAAAAGTATTCTGTGGTTGTGGAGCTACTGTACCCAGCAGTTGGTTTAGCTCACACTGCTAGAGCTTCTACCCTGAATAGCAGAGGTTGGGGTCACGATTACGTTGAGCTTGAAAACAATTTTGTGTTACTTTGTTCTGGGTTACTGAGCTGTTCAATGTTTCTACTGTAATTTCTCTTCAGCCACTTACAACTTTGGAAAAATTCTTATCTGCCAGATCTGTAGTCATCCAATGTAATGTTTTTCTCTCAAATGTGGTGAAATTCAATGTAGTCGTTTTTGAAATGCCAGAAACTCCAAAGGTTGGTGAAACTGCAGACATTCATATCATGTATAAAGTTCCTTGTATAGAGTACGCACCCCTGAAAGTTCTAGAGCAATGAGCCTATAGTACATCTTTGCCAAATGTAGGAAACATGCTAATATTTTCTCCAGGAAGAAGTCTCATTGTCATTACTGGAGCCAGGAAGAATCGAATTCCCGTTATGAGACTGGCAAATGTTTCAATGGGGATTTTTGTTTTATTTGGATCAATAAAACTATAACTATAAATAACAGGATACGTTTGGTGACCAATTAGAAGTGAGCAAAGGTCAAACTTCACGTGAACATACGGTATTTCTTTTTTCAACCTAATCTAGTATGTTACATTTGTTACAGCTTGTGAGTCTGAATTGTTCATGCAGATTTGAAAGAGTTTCTGATATAATAGAACGAAAGAGATGCCAAATTTCATACATCACAGTATAATATTCCATCATATAACATTCCCCTTCATCTCCTATAAACATTCCCCAAACTGCTGGCACACAAGAGGCCAAGCCAGTAAGGAACAATTCTAAAAACATCTTCAAACATGAACTAGTGTTTAAAATATCTTTCTTAGCATCAACTTCATGGCAATAATATACTTTTGTGAGTTTTATTCATGACTCTATTTTTACTCACTAATTTCAGAACAACAAATTAATAGTAAACATATAACATCATCAGTATTTTAAACAGATTTTAAGCAGTGGCGTTGAGTATTTGTTTTTAAAATATTAATATCAATTTGATACGCACAAGTTCAGTGATTTCCAGCATGAGGTACACAAACCCTTAGGGATTTGTAAGGTGTCTTCAAGAGGTTCGAGAAAACATATGTAATGGCAGATCCCAGGCAGTATTGTGGGTTTCTGAGCCCGTGTGGGGACTGAGCACTTTGTAAGGCCCAAAACTGCCCTTTAGTGTGGGTGGTATAGATGTGAATTACAGCAGGAGCTTTCAAAGTCGCTCCCCACAATTCTTTGCATCCACAGCGACGAGGCATTGTAGGGCGTGACTTTGGAAGCTTTCACAGTAATGGGATGCTACACCCCCCATGCTGTCTGCACACACTGAGGGGCAGAGTGGGGCCTTATTAAGAGCGTGTTCCCCCCACGAGCTCAGGCGATTATACTGCCTGGGATCAGTCAAACGGTTTTACTAGCAATAATCTGATGAGTAATAGGTAATTAGATGTATTAATTAGGGGCTTGCAGAACAGATATTTTCTAATAGGGGGAGCACAATGTAAGAAAGGTTGGAAACCCCTCCTATAGTTAATGTTTTTTTCTGCAAACATCTATATATAGTGCATAACAAGTACTGTGCAATGTATATAGGTTTTGGGGGGCCAACTCAAATTATATTTTACACATTTTCTCTTATAAACTGATTCATATATTTGTCTGTCCTCATACAGTTTGAAATCTGACAAACTACTATACCATATGTGTAGCAATGCAACAAAAAATCTACAGATAGCCCCCTGCTGTCCCCTGTACATTATGTACTGTACAAATGTAGTCTAACAAAGCGTTTTTCACTAAGTGTACAGTATTAGAAAGTCACAGTCCTGGTGGATAAACATTACAAAAGGCCCAACAATTTGATGCCCACTTCCAATACAAGTGATTGAAACACGTTATAGTAATTACAAGACAAAAAACCGAGGATCAATATAAAAATAATTTAAAACAAATTCAAGACAGATACTGCTCACTAACATGAGACCATATGGATGAGCGCAGCAGGGCGCGGATGAGGAGTATCAATGAGAAAGTCCTTGGCTGGTTCTAGAGGACAAAGTTGCAACCAACCCTCCCGATATTAGGACCGTATGAACAGTCCCGCAGCCAGGGTTGTTTTGCGAGTCTCATCCAGCGTCGGTACATCCACACATGTGCTGCTCTCGTTCTTGTTCGCAGCGCACGTCCGCATTCAGCGTCCACTGTGGGAAATGACGTCACTGCGCTCTGCTGGGCCCCGCCATCATTACCCCCACGTGTTTTGCTTGTATAAGCTTTGCCAGGGGACATTATACTAATTTCTGCTACTTTGTATAGTGACTTCAAAGCATTTAATACTAACAAATAATTCTGAACCGAGTTGTAACATTTTGATGGAAAACGAGAAATGAATTCCATCTTTCTTGATAGTCTAAACTATTAAAAAAATATAGTGTTATCCAACATCTTCAAAAATAATACTCCACATACACAAATACATATCATTTATGAACTTACAAATATTACAAATGTATTTATTTTAACAAAATCCATTTTTTAAGGCAAAATAATACAATTGTTGTGTAATGCAGTAAATTCAGTAGCTGTCACAATCTACTGAATGGAGTCTATGCCTGAAATCATAAGTTGGTTACTGTTCCAAGTAAAGGGTGTGTTGCAACATGCTACTGTACATGATACAGTACATATAACATCTTATCTACTTAGTGTTCACTGGCAAATCCCAAAGACTAATATCTCTCCCTTTGGTGGTAACTGGTGGAGATGTGTTTTTCACAAGTTTGAGTCATTTTCTCACATATTCACAATCACCTGGTTATCATTTTGAACTTCTCTAAATGCCATTTTAACCTATTCATAACATTTGTTATAAGCATTAAGTGTATTATTTACTAAACGTTTTCTGACATAGGACACCTTTATTGACTTCAATGGACTGTGCGGTGTCTTCCAGCACCGGAGGGTGCATTATGGCAAAAGACTGCTTAGTAAACATGGCCCTGAATCCATAGACTTGTACATCTGTTTTTCAAAATTCTATCCCCATCCCATTTAGTTTTTACTTGTTCCCTATTATCTTCTATGTTACAGGTAAATAGCAGAATATTCTTATTGAAATGTGGTCCAGGGGAACGTTCCATAGTGTCCGGTTCACTGGCAGGGGAAAGGCTGTTGGGCATTTTTACAGAACTAAGGATCTCCCTGAACGATGGACATTATAGTCACAGACTAACGGATCCTCCCATTACCAATTTGTAATAACAAAAAGAAATATTCTACGTGCAATGCATGTTAAATGGGTTTCTCTGCGACCTGACTGTATTGAAACTCTAATAGGACCCCCGCGTGTCCAATTATGCAGCTTGAGAGAACAGAAAACTTGATCAGTGCTTAATATTAAAAGCTCATTGGGATAGCACATGTTTCCACTTTTGTGTCAGGATTGGATGCAACATTATTGCTTTGCAGTAATGAATAAATAACCCAGCACACAAACAATAGAGATAATATACAAAGGAAATCAAAGGCACACTCACGCTGCAGCTGCATTCTAAACTCCAATTGGTTACATTTTGTTACAGTTTCCAAAGGCACTTAGTGATCTGTTCCCTCTGAAACATTATGCTCTCTAAAATATTGCTGTTGGTTTACAAAGTAATTTTAATCCCTTTAGAATCAGCAGGTTTTTACTGGAACAATGGATGTAAACAGGCTCTCTGAAAAACACTGTTTGAATTGAGGAATTGCCAGTCACTTTGCACTAGGTTTGTAAACGTTTCCCAGTTCAGTATGTGTGATGTAAGCAAACAGTTCAAGATATGAAGATAGTGGGTGCTCCAGTAGTTCCGGAATATGTTAGAAATCCTCAATAAATGAATCATATGAGTACAACTCTTATGTGGAGTGGGTCTAATATGAAGTGAGTGACCAATGTATAGTGATTCCCAATTCTCCTGAAGGAAACAGTCAAAAATGATATTTTCAACTTGCTGTATCCTCATTGGAGAAAATCATACATCTCCATAACTCACAATATCTTGCAATGAATCCTGAATAATAGTTTCTTAATTTTTTCAATGGATCTTACCCCTTCCTAAAGCCTAGGAGTGATGTGAGCAAACCCTGCAGACCATTGCGCACTCTTATTTTTTGCCTTTGCTAAATCTAGTGCTGTGTTTTGACCCCCAGTAGACCAATAAATAGCCCCCAAAGGTGGTTTTGCTAGGATTCCCCAAATGACTGGATTATATTTAAGAGGAAGAACTTAGTTGAAACTAGAGGAGGTGGGTGGATCAGGACTAAGTTGGTCATACCTGTTGAAAACACCCAGGGCTAAACATAATGTAAAGTCGTTCTGTAAAGTTGAAGTAGAATTAAAGAGAGAAAACATCATAACATAATGAGGAGATGCCCAAACCGAGGGGGGTAACCGTAGGACACATGCATTAGAGGAGATGTTATGGGACAACTCACAGAACGGAGAATCAAACGCCAGAAGGAACTGCAATAGTAAAGTAAACATGGGAAGGATGTTGATCCATAGAGTAATCTGATTGCAAATATTTGGGAAAATTATTTTTCCCCTTATGAGATATCATTGGATAATGTGTCACTGGGGTTGTGTGTTTGCCTTCCTCTGAATCAATATACTGTAAGTACGGATACAGGATAAAGTATCTGTCGTCTAAATTTAGCACAGGTTGAACTTGATTGAAGTATGTCTTTTTTCAACCTCATCTACTATTTAACGATGTAACTATGTAACTATGTAATAGGTAAGAGTTTTCTAATTTGACGATTTGATAGCAGATAGCAATGAGATTTAAATGTGGTGTACTATATGTGGGAACCATCCCACCTCTGAATCATAACAAGTGAACATAGTGCCCGCGAGGAATGATCATGTGAGCTATGAGTGACAACTTAGGCCTTGCCCCCGCTGCATGCTGCAGCGTCCGCTGTGGTGGACGCTGCGCTCACCAGAGCCCTCCCCGCAACGGCGCCGGGCCCGCTGCGAGGGGGGGCCGCAGCGCTTGCGCGAGAGCTACTCCTGCTCTCAATAGAATTGTGAGCAGGAACTCGCGTCGAGCGGCTAGGCACGCCCCCCGGCGGTTCAGCCAATGAGGGCGAACCTGCCGGGTGACGTCATGGCCGCGCCCCCGTCACTCCTCCGCCACGCCCCCCCCGGTCTCTGCTCCTGCAGTGAGCTGCAGACCGGGGAATCGCCGGAAACGCGCAGCCAAAAGCGCGGGCGCGCATTACAGCGCCGTGACCGGGGCCTTAGCCTTATGCTTCTAATGTGTATATTTATAACATGCTTATTCCAGCAGCCTGGGAAAGGAAAGAAAGTATTTAACATTGACATGTTTTGTTGTGATCTGAAAACACATTGTCATTAGAATTGAGCATTTAAGCAGTCACAAATACAGTTATGGTGAGTAACACAGTGGCAAAACCCCTCCACCGTACAAAGACCGGAAAAAAAAATACCATTTATGAGCACTGCCACGTGTCTCAGACAGGTCCACAAATCTGCCTTTCCCTATTATCTCTCAGCTTAGAATGCTTCCACTGCAGCCTGGAATTCTGGGTAATGATATGCAAATGGTCACGCAGTGTGTAATTTTTTACTTATACATTTTAACATTGATCCATACAGTGCCAGATTAAGGGGCGGGCTGGGCACTTGCCCAGGGAGCCAACCGAAATGGGGCGCCGCAACCTCCGACCCCGTTTCCATATTTAAATCGGCCTTGTCGATGTCGAAAAGACATTTAAAGATGGCACGTCAGATTGGCGAGTGCGCACGGGACTCGGAGCAGCAGCAAGGGAAATTGACCAGGGCGCTCGGCTATGCGGTACAGTTACGGAGCGGCAGCGCAGAACAGTGCATGCAGGACCTGTCCCGCGCTGCTGCACCATCAATGTCCTGCGTGGCCGAGCGCCCTCGTCAATGTCTCACGCTGCCGCCACCGCCCCAAGTCGCGCTCCCACGCACCATCTCTGACAAGGCCGAGAAGGATTCGGACATTTCAAGATGGGGTCGGAGCGCGTGCGCACTTACCTTTTGCCTCCTCCTCTTTCGGCATCCCGCCATCACGTGGCAACGCGTTTTCATGACAACAGAACGTCATGTGGCATCACGTGGTCACAGAAACGCATCGCCACGTGACATCACTGCGTCATTTGACGCAGCAACACTGTGTTGTATGGAAAATGTTCACAGCAGTTTGGATACAAAGGTAACAACAAATGAAACAAAGCTATGTTTTTATCATGCTTACTGAGTTTTTATTTTTAATTCAACAAAAGCGTTTGTGGAGTTATTTTAGAGTGTTCTGTTGGTGAGCTGCAGACTCCTGTTGGTTGTCAAGGAAACAGAATGTGAATTCTGTAATAACTGGTTTTAAGGTTTTTGTTACATTTGAACACATCTTTAAATCTGTGCTAAAGGGGTCACCATTTATCTTTTACCCTCTAGTCTTGGCAGGGGTAGGAAAAGGCTGCAAATCATCTTATCAACCCAAGGTTTGTGAAAAATACTGCATCAAAATGTATACACGCAGAGTAAAAATCACAGGTGCCTCACATTAAACTACGCAGAGGAAAATCCGGCCCGGAAAGTGCCGGCGACAGCGACGCGACGGCGACGTCAGGCTACGGGTCACTGGAAAAATTAAATAGAGATGACTTCCAGCGATCGCGACTAAGCCGTCGCTCCTTTGCGCCGTCGCATCGCGCTTACTATAAGCGCACGCGACGGCGGCAATGCATTTGTTTTGACTCGCCGTCGACGGCACTATAAGCGCAGCCTATGAAGCAACATTTTATTTAACATGGAATATACATACGTTATTAAGTGCTGTATGTGGAATGTTTGCAGACTCTTGTCCCTGCACAAGGGTAGAACTTTCCCAAGATTACAATGAGGACGTTACACTCAGATTTGCACAACACTCCGTCCGGGGCTCCAGCGTCAGTGTCTTTACTCACTGAGCCACTCCTTCAAACCCAGTATAACATCCTCCTATCCCATACTGTCACACAGATGCTTGGTGAACATCTGAGATTTTATCAACATTCATATGGCAGAACAGGATGATGATGACATCATTAGCATAATTATCATATGAGTTGGTTGACATACAGTCGTAGAAAGAATATGTAAAAGATATAAAAACAAACATAGTACAGTAACTAACAAACATGCAACACTACTAACAAATAATAGACAAACGATTGCTGAGACAAAACAAATGACTGATATAAATAAAAAGCATTTAATACAACAACTAAGTGAACAAATAAATTATATCACTAAAAACAAAGGGTCACACGTGCACTCCAACAATAGTTGGACTGGCCGCTTACCAGACACTAAAGAGTAGAAGGCAGTGGATAAATCTGAGAGTATCCCCTGTCGTGATGGTAAAATTCAACTCCCGAGCGTCTCATAAGATCAGCAGGAGCTTCCGAGGGGGACCCTCCCTGCCTTCCACACCCCAGACCTCCGCAGAGTAGACTACTTTTTTACCCCTGAGGAAGGAAGCGCAGTCTTCTGAAACGCGTAGGGTGGTCTATGCGTGCACAGCTGTCCTTACAGCATCCACCACACTTTCTATACCATCTCCACGGACACATCCCGGCCATTGTTCTGTCTACGGCTGCTGCTGCGCTGAGCTGCGCATTGACGACATCGCTGGCCTGTTGCTGTCGGCTTGGATCCTGCGCTGCTGCTGCGCACGTGACGATGCCTTCCCCTGCGACACGCTGCCCTGCACGTCTGCCCTGCGGAGGTCTGTGGTGTGGAAGGCTGGGAGGGTCCCCCTCGGAAGCTCCTGCTGATCTTATGAGACGCCCGGGAGCTGAATTTTACCATCACAAGAGGGGATACACTCAGATTTATCCACTGCCTTCTACTCTTTAGTGTCTGGTAAGCGGCCAGTCCAACTATTGTTTGAAGTGCACGTGTGACCCTTTGTTTTTAGTGATATAATTTATTTGTTCACTTAGTTGTTGTATTAAATGCTTTTTATTTACATCAGTCATTTGTTTTGTCTCAGCAATCGTTTGTCTATTATTTGTTAGTAGTGTTGTATGTGTGTTAGTTACTGTACTACACTATGTTTGTTTTTATATCTTTTACATGATTGAGCGTCTTCATGAGGAGAGTCCAAGTGTATCTGACCTAGGGTGTCAGAGTTATATCCCAGGCTGCTGGCCATTTTTAGTAGTTATCCATTAGCGCTGCCTTTTTTGTTGTTTCGTAGAAAGAATATATAACTTTTTAAATTACACTGTGTAGAACCGTATATTTTTTTTAAACTGAACATACTCCCTGAACAGTGTACAGCCCCTAGTGAGCTTTTAGAGATATAATCAGATTTTCATAACTGCGTGTGAATATTGATGAACAGAACCGTGGGAGCTCTATAACAGCAGAGATATCATCTTCCCATTATTTGGTACAATGTCATGAACTGTCACAGTGTATTAAGTTTAAACGTACTGTTTATGTATTGACATGGTTAGTATTAATTGAAATTGAACAATAGAAGTACAACAAATACAATAGATTTTAGTGGCAAGTTAATGCACATTCCACATTTCTCACTAGACTATGTACACAGCTTGCCCCAAAAAACTTTTCAACTAAACGCAAATCAGTGGTAGGTAGTTTTTTTTTAAATATTTTGTCCAGTGTTATTTTGAGAAAACAATGAAAGCAGCAATTCCCTCCTCCCCCCCTGTCTTCCCCCAAACTGATTTATTTTTTACAACAACAGGGTACCCCCAGAGTTCATCCGTGGTCCCCAAATCTCCGGCACCCTCCGGTTTCCAGTTTCTTTTAAAAAAAACAAAAAAAACATGCACACCTGTGTCATTAATAAACAAAAAGGTCTCCTGATGACGTTGCAGCTTTCTATTGGCTACCAAGTGACCCTTGACCCAGTGGCCATTTTGTGTCTATGGGGATTGATGTAGGAAAACACAAAGGATACCCACTCTACCATAATAATGTGGGTTGAGCAGGTGCACTAGGGAAGAGCAATCCCCATATAGAACAAGAGAGAGATCCTGAGGTAAAGAGTACCGCACCAAGGGAGGGAAACAACAGGAAGTTCCCTATAGCATGCACTCAATGCTCGCTGGGAATGTATATGTGTCCCACAGAACAGTGAACAGTGTGTCCCACATATACATTCCCAGCGAGCATTGAGTGCATGCTATGGGGACCTTCCTGTTGTCCTTGTCCCCTCCTCCCCCCCCCCCCCCTTCTTGGTGCAGTACACTTTACCTCAGGATCCTCCCTCTTGTTCTGTATGGGGATTGCTACTTTAAACTCAGGGCAATGTTAAATAGCTTTATATTTTTTAATCAAGGAGCCTGGCTTCTAATTCTAGGAGGGTAATATAATTATGAACAGTAGTTAGATATTTTGTTTCACTGTTCTGTACCATTATCCAACAGTGTATCATCATGTATGGGAAGAGACAATAATTGACCCTGTTAGAACTATTTTCAAAATGTATTGTATATTAAATGTGTGTTATTTAGATTGGTGTCCTTAGTGCCGGTGAAAGCTAGGATTACTGTATGTACAGTATAGATGTAGCCAGTCTCATCTTCCCGCGATGCTCCATGTCAGTCTCCAAAATAATAAAACACAGTTTCATATTCCACATTCGAAAGGAAACACCCAGTTACTAGAAACATTGGGCAAATTCTATTTGAGACACTTGTAATAAGCTTATGTTACCGTTAACACATTGGATACTTTCTTTTGCTGATTGCTTCATGAAGGGGTCACACATATTTGATGAGATTTTCATGTTATTCAAAGAGGTAATAATATATATACTGTGTAAGTAAATTCAGTAACGCCAACCGATGACCATTTTTGGATTTTATTTTATTGCTCAGTTAAAAAAAAAATGTCTCCAATAAAATATATATATATATATATATATATATATATATATATATATATATATATATATATGCAAATATAGCTGTATGCTCATCTGCATGTCTTAGGCAGGTCTGCAACCCCGCCTTTCCCCATCATCACCCAGCATACAGCACTTCCACTGCAGCAAGGGATTCTGGGAAATGACATGCAAATGAGCACACAGTGTCACTTTTTTGCCTCAATAACCATTTTTAACATGGTTCCCTATAGGCTTAAGCTTGCTGCATGGTCACAGCTTTGAGCACAGCCAGGGTTAAGGTGCATACCCAGAAAACCACCCACAGACAGCTGTTTCGACCTTGATGGGTCTCATCAGTGTGGGGTTGATTTTACTGGGAATGCAAGAGAGGCTATGGGATAGGCTAAACCATAATACTGAGTTAAGTTATGGTGAGTAAAAAAAGTGACAAAAACCCTCCACAGGAAAGCAAATATGCAAATATAGCTGTATGCTCATCTGCATGTCTTAGGCAGGTCTGCAACCCCGCCTTTCCCCATCATCACCCAGCATACAGCACTTCCACTGCAGCAAGGGATTCTGGGAAATGACATGCAAATGAGCACACAGTGTCACTTTTTTGCCTCAATAACCATTTTTAACATGGTTCCCTATAGGCTTAAGCTTGCTGCATGGTCACAGCTTTGAGCATAGCCAGGGTTAAGGTGCATACCCAGAAAACAAGCTTAAGCCTATAGGGAACCATGTTAAAAATAATTATTGAGGCAAAAAGTGACACTGTGTGCTCATTTGCATGTCATTTCCCAGAATCCCTTGCTGCAGTGGAAGTGCTGTATGCTGGGTGATAATGGGGAAAGGCGGGGTTGCAGACCTGCCTAAGACATGCAGATGAGCATACAGCTATATTTGCATATTTGCTTTCCTGTGGAGGGTTTTTGTCACTTTTTTTACTCACCATAACTTAACTCAGTATTATGGTTTATATATATATATATATATATATATATATATATATATATATATATTTTTTTTTAAAGTGAATTAAAAAATATATATATTTGGTGTCCTAATGTTTTGAGATTTTCCGGTGTGTTTATTAAATTAAGCAGTATAGAAGAGGTTCCTCAAGCACTGCTTTTAAAAAAAACTGAACACAAACAATGTCTTGTTCTCCAACCGAAATGGAACTTTCTGACTTGTCCAATAAAGCATGAAAGGGCCCTCACCTTTTTAAAGGTAGCATGGGTCAACCGAAACGTCCCATTGTGGCAATTAAACTTATTTGCATAAGCCCGTTTCTGCCCTCCTCTTACTACCTTTATCAACATAAGACCATTTATAATTCAGGCAACTTACTTGTTTCTTTGCCATATGGTAATTATGATGCATTAAAAATTAAATTGTGTTTGAACCTATACACAGCAGTCACAAGAGTGAAACGCAGTGGGGATTTCATGCTATTTAATAATGCACGTAAGCTCCACAAAAGAGAGACAACAGTTCATTGTTATCTGAGGAAACAAACATATAGTTAGTAGAAAATATGATTTATTTCATGAAATAGGCACGGAATGGTATGGAAATGTGTATTTAATCTATGCTGTTTCGAGCACTGCTTGTTGCAAAGACAGCCTGCATGCACAATTTGTAGGATACTTTTCAGTTTCTCAATAATTTTTGCATGGTTTAATAAGTCATTTTGCTAAACGTAAATGTCAGCCGTGACATGGTTCCCTGCTCTGTGTCATATTAAAAACTAATGGTTCGTTCCTTTACAGGTCATTGGTTCTAATCTTAAAGTATGCTCACGTCCTTGTGTAAGGCATATTTATTTAAAACAGAATAATATTTTTTTCTGTAGTGAATATGAAGAAGATTGGCTGTGCAGGAGCTTAACATTGAACTTTTCATTTTTTAAGACGTGCTTGTAAAACCCCACAGTGACAGATATAATGGAAACCCAGTTGAAAAAACAAATGCTTCTTGTACAATGTTTTAGCATGTATCAAGCTCCAGGAAACTTGGGAACCGCTCCAGAACTCACATTAAATGTGTCCTGTAGCATAAGCGTCAGTTTATGCCATTGTATCAAGGTACTTTACTTTAATTGTTAGTGCTTTTTCTTGAGATATGTATGATAATGGGGATATATAATTTTCTGACTTTATTTGAATCAATGTGCTCCCTTTTAGTATCAATTAAACTGCCAGATTGGGTTGATGTTAATCTTGTCTGATAGAGAAGTGTATATTGATACTTTGCCAAGGTACATTGAATCCATGTGCTATGAAAAGGAATTTACCCAAAACAGACACAGTTTTATAAAAGATTGCATAAAGTTTATGAGACAATTGTGTTTCTCATGTACTTTCAGCTAAGTGAAAGATTAAGTACATTTTTCTGGCTAACAATCTCCATCACACATAAGAAACTCAATCAGCAAGCTTGAAAGTATGCTTTACTTAGACACTATTGTTTCATTTGATATAATTTACATTGCACATATGGCGGAATTCAGCTTTGCAATGTGCAAGCTCGTAAAATGCTCTATGCACAAAAGTAGCAAGTTATTTTGCAATGGGAAATTATAGCTTTAACGTTCTAAAAACATGATGTGCATGTATACACAGTACAAGCAGCATGACGGTTACAAGGTGATGTTACTAAGCCACCAGGATGATTTTATATGATGACATCGCTTCTATTTTGGACACATCCAAAACGTCATAATTTCTTTCACTAAACAATGATAGGGTGTGCAATAAAAGTTAGTTTAGCCGGTATTTGATTTGACTTGGAAGTTATGTAGACTTTCTGGTGGTGCGTTATTACTAGAATCCCACTTTACAAGAAATACAAGATACATTTAATATGTATACTTTGTCAGGTTACTCAATCCAGCAAAAAGGTAGAAGATTATATAACAAGTGCTATCAACAGTTCACGTTATGAAATGATTATCCTCAAGATTCATACAGATTTTAACTTTTGCCAGAAAACGTTTGGGTGGCAGAAAACCCATTTTAAATGTTTAGACAAAAAAGCCTACAAAAATATATATCTTGGACAAAAAAAAATACAAAACAGCATTTGAACTAAGCTATTGTATGTACAATAAAATAATATTGCTTTGCATTAACTTGGAAGACCAAACAGGTCTATTTTTTAAGGTGTGATTTTTTTTAGGAATTTAAGTGGTTACATCCAGTTTATGATGCATGAACCTGCATAGAATAAGATTGTCTCTGTGATCATCAGTATTATATGTTTGCAAATAACTATCTTAATGTAATTACATTTACATTTCTTAACAGAATATAATAATAATAATAATAATAATAGCATGTTCTTGTATAGAATCCATAGAAATATAAATATGTTTTAGCCCCATTCCAACACGTACTGTACAGTATGTCCATTCTTTTCACAATCATAGGTTTCCTTCCATCTTTTTCATTCATCTTATAAGAACCCACATGCACAAAATTATCAACAGATAAACCCTGGTGGGTAAAGTGTATATATTGTCCACATGGCAAAATCAAAAGGATTATTTTTTTTAGTCAGATGCCAGAAGCACTGCATACTAGTGATAGAAAGGTTAATTCTGCTACATAAGGGATGTCAGGATTACAAAGGATTCATTCTATTTTAAGGGGCTGCCAGTATCTCATATCTGTTTAAAAGGTTCCACGTCACACAGACCAATAGGAAGCTGCAAGGGATGACGCTGTGGTTTCCTATTGGCCCACAGGACGTCGGACATTTAAACATACATTTTCCATGCCCTGCTGGGGCAGCTACTAGGAGCCCCTTTGCAGATATGTATCTCTGGAAGAATGGGGTCCTCATAGCTGAAATAAAAAACCCAAGACGTAGTGCAACCTTAAGTTGATTCTGTTTAAAGATATAATTACTCTTCATTGTAATATTTACACGTGTAGAATTAATGCCTGACCTGTGGAAAATGGTATTAAAGTACAGAAAACATTTTGGCTGCTATTTGGTACAAGAGTATTTTCTTATTTGAGAACAATGAAGAAACATTAGAATTAAAAAGGACTGTAAAATAAGTTTTAGAGAAAAATTGAATTTGGAAAGACAAAGAGAAACAAATCTTACAGTCTGCTAAACATTCCCATGATAATTACAAAACACCTAATCCCTGCACTTCCAAGAGGCAGGAGCAGGCTGTCTTCTCCAAGGACTTCATAGCATAGTTAACCAGGAGCTGTCCAGCTGCTGATTAGATCACTGCATAAATAAGTTTGGTCTCCTTGTAGGTTACTCATGGACCCAGAACCCCTGTGGTCTGCGGGTTATCTCTGATCTCTTTGCAGCACTCTCTTTGGTCACTCCATCTCTGTCATGATGGGAAGACTCCCACGCGGATCTTTTTCCTGCTGGCTCATTTGGACAGAGACGTCTCTGTAGTCTACGCATCCCTTCCCTTAGGCCTAGGACATAGTAGAATCAGCGTCGCTGAGGCGGGCTGAGCCGCGCTGAACAGATGCACAAAGCCCCTGCATCTGTCATCAGCGCGGCTATAGTTTCTCCCTCCGCATGCGCGCGGATGCGTGCGGAGGCTGAGAAACTTTGCAGAGACAGGCAGGTTTGAAATTTGCCGCTCGGGGAAGCGGAGGAGCGGTCACGTGACCGCTCCCATTGGAGTGGGGGTATAGCCCCGCCTCCCGCTCCGTCTCCTGGCATGCCTCCGCTCCGCCCCTGCCCCCTGAGCGCGCTCACTGCCTCGCCTGCAAGGACAGGAAAAGCATCATTTTCAGCAGGCGAGGCAGAGCAGGAGCGCGCCTCAGTGAGCTTCAAGGCCACCATGTCCCAGGCCTTACTCACACCCTCCTCCCTCTCTATATCTTTTGGGTCCTCCTCCCATGATGTCATCCTCCCCAACACCCAAGCACATGAATCCCTTCCTGGGTTCACAGTCATTGGCCGGAGGGCATGTCCATCATTATACATTATAAAAGTTTGTAGAAGGGGTGTTACACTCCTTTCATTAGTATAGAGATTTCCAACATGATTCAGCCTGATTTGGGGGCAATTGTACATCTTTAAATACCATGCACTTATTAAGCATCCTATTTCTGTGGTAAAGGATTATTCCAAGTACAGTAGTAGTATATCATTATTTACCATTATGTCATACTTATAATACAGACTGCATATAAAACCACCTATATAGGCTGCTATGTATGTAATATGTATGAAAGCTTTGTAATGTATATCTTTATTAAATTATTTTTATGTACATTTTTGCATTATTATTTTGTTTTAATGGTAATTATGTATTAGTAATCCCATGTTAAACGTATCATTTGCACAAAGAATACATTCTAAACGTTATACTTTGCTAAACAAGTCAGCAACCTTGTTGGCTCATACAATCAAATGTATGTAACACCGTAAGAGAGTTTTTATGAGGTTGTATTATAATTACTACAAATACAGAATGTTGAGCAGTGAACTTTGGAAATTAACACAATGCTAGGTTTTACAATTTGTGTATTCTAAAGTTACAGATTACCTGTAGGTATTCTTACACAATATCTTACATTTGTGATAAATGACATCATCGTTGTCCTGGAACAGGATTGTGTTTTTTCTCTGTCTTCAGGCTGCCAGCACTCCTCAGTCTAGCTGTTGCAACAATGTTGCGATCCCTTGTGGGTTTCTTGGTTTCAGCCAGTTGCCTTGGCAACCCCCATGCCTTTTTACCAGGATGGGCTGCTCCCCCTCCCCTTGCCAGGTGGTATTGTCCAAGTTAATTTCCCATCACCCCAGACCAGCATGCTGTCTTTTAATACCAGCAGCCACCTTGAGCAGACATCTCTCCTATCCTGGTAAAGTTACTGATTTTTACCTATCCCATATCCTGCATTTAGCCTACTTCCCTCATAGCTCCCCCTCCCCTCCATTGCGCTCATGTCCCAGTGTTCCCTCAGTACCTTTACCCCCTTTTTTTATTTGTATGTTGTTGCCCCAAATAAACACTTCAGCGAGTAAGAAGGTTCCTTTGCTTATTATAAGGGATTGAGTTAACCTGCCTGTCCCTACGCCTTTATCAGGGTTGGGCCAGACCAATCGTGAATCACATTTTTGCTGTTTAGCAAATGTAATGGATTTGCAAAAAACTTAAACAATCATTCATTATTTTGCACATTATTGAACTATGCATTATTTCTGAATTTAAAAAACCAATGCACTTACTGTGTGCATGCAAAATGTTTATTGTATGTGAAATTGTGCTTTCCTGGAGATGGATCTAACAATGCTTGCATTTCCTGCATTGAGTTACTAAAGATGTGATTAGATATATCAAATATTTGATCATGCGACCAGATTTATACCTCCTTCCGTTTCTTCCGCTATTTAAGGCATTTGTGTAGCACATGTACGCACAATAATTGCTACATTCACATCATGAAAGAAATGATGAAACAATTTGTTCCACTTCAGTTTTTGTAAGAAAACGGTAAAAGTGGCATTACCTACTATATAAACAAGTCAATCAATGGGTTAGGGCTCTTCTGTTTAAAAATAGTATGGTTTCTCCACAGAACATTTTCTGCAATAGCTTGTTACCTTGTTTGTGCTGTTACATTGTGGCCTGTGTGTAGTTTTGCAGAATTATGTGCTTTACACGTTGAGATACAATACATCTGAATTCAGCTCTTGCGTGTGACATTTTATTTGTCCGTTTTTTGCACCTAAATAAGAAAATTCCTAGAAGATATTATCTGAACACAAATTTCTGCCCCATTTCTGTTTTGTTGGTATTCATTAGCATTGGAGTAATAATTTACTAAGTGTGACATTCAGGCCAAAATCTCAATGCGTGAATTAACGAGACCATTAATAATGCGATAATATCACCGTACCGGTAAGTCCCCATGTTAACATTAATGGACTTTAATGTTTATGATGTTATGATAATCTATAATTTCCGTATCATGCGCATGTCATTATTACTAATCCCCAGTATAGTTAATACTATGCTCGTTAGGTGATTAGTACATGGAAGTACACTGTTATTGTTATCGCGATATTAAGTTAGGTTAAAGGGCCGTTACGTGAGACGTTGCGTGACAAATATGACCTTTTATACCACAACTCTAAATTCATAGATCATCAGTAAACATTGCCATTTTAATCACGTCATATGTGTAGCAATTTTATACATCCTTGAGGTGACACTGTGTGCTCATTTGCATGCAATTACCCAGGATCCCTAGCTGCAGGGGATGCACTGTATGCTGAGATAATGGTGAATGGCAGGGTTGCAGACCTGTCTAAGACGTGTGAGTGTGCTCACAAGTCTTATTTTCATTTGCTGTACACTTTACGGTGGAGGGTTTTTGTAACTTTTTTTTACCCACCCTAACTTATATAATGTGTGGTTGATACATCCTTAAGGAATCCTGAAGAAAAAAATACATAAACCTCTTTGAAAAATGATAGAATAATTTGTAGAAACATAAACAGGTTTTAAGACAAAACTGTATTTGAGACGCATTGCACATTCAAATGATAGAGCTTCCATTGTTTGAAAATACATTTTTCATGGTTTTCAAGATGATTTATTGATAAGAATATGGAAGGTTTTGCATTTTCAGTACTTTTGTTGACCTGCTTGCTGTGTGTAACAATAAAGAGTAAATAATGTTCTCAGCAACACAAGTAAACAAGAAGTGAAACAGACATGCTATTTATTTGCAAGTCTTTCTTCTTTCACTTTGCGTTCAATTGTAAGCATGTTTCCAGTTCTGTGATCTGTGGTGCAGCTGCGTTCTGATGTTGGCAAGCAGTCTGGAAGCTGCTTTGCCAGACCCAGTCTCAAAGCTCAAAGGAGGTATGTAAATGATTGCATTGGCACGGCTGAAATACTCATTCACACAGTCTCTTGAGATGCATGATTCCTCTAACCATGAAATAATACAAAATAGGAAACTGCAAGTAGATATTTTTTAAGGAATATTATTACTCTTAATTGTGCGCACTGTGTACAATTAAAATAATAATCATGCTAATGTTTCAAAGGAAAAAGAAAAATGAAGAATGGATACAGTGTGGGCACATCTCACACTCTGGTATTTAATAAATGATAAAGGTTCCCATAGGAAATCATAACTTCAGCTGTCTATTATGTTGTGACTGGTATTCCATTTATTTGTTCTATATAATTGTGTGTGTTGTATTTGGTTGAGACTGTGTATATTTAGTGAGGTTAGATATCTGAAGCCATTTTTGGGTGCAATGCTTATAGTATAGATTTAAAGAGAAGCAACGTTTTATCTTCCTAGAAATCAGATTTCCATATTGGGCTGCCATATTGCCTTAAACATTTCTCAGTGTAGGGAAGTCATTACAAACGTGTATTATATAAAGTCATGATCAGCAATGCTTATTTTGTAGCTCGGTGACTGGTACAGTATGTGATTTCAGATGGAACTTTCTGTTGCAAAAACATACCAAAAACACCAGATCCTTATATTTTTATTTATTTATTTATAAAAATATTTTACCAGGAAGTAATACATTGAGAGTTACCTCTCGTTTTCAAGTATGTCCTGGGCACAGAGTAAAACAAAATAATACATGGTTACAAATATAGTTACATAAATGAACAAGGTATACATTATATACAAGACATTGCATGCACAGTTAAAGAAAATATATGAGCGTATGAAACAGTTACAGACCAGATTAAAGTGTGAGACAGCCTTAGATTTGAAAGAAATTAAGCTGGTGGTGGATATATAATGTCTCATGTTTTTTTTTTCCCACAGAGCTCATGACAGAATACAATAAGGCAAGAATTAAATAAACTTAACTCGATACCAATATACAAGTGGTCAACTAGAACATATAAATATGATATTTAAATTAAAAAAAATATTCTCAGATAAGTGGCCATTTAACCAAGTTGGTCAGTGTTTTTCAACAAGTGTTACCCAGGCATCCCCAAAGGGTTCCCTGACATTTGCAGCACATTTGAAAATTGTACCAAATACAGAAGAATTTACAATGCATCTGATCTCAGGCATGCTATTAGAGAGGGTTGGGGTTCCTTACAATGCATCTGATCTCAGGCACGCTATTAGAGAGGGTTGGGGTTCCTTACAATGCATCTGATCTCAGATGCGCTATTAGAGAGGGTTGGGGTTCCTTACAATGCATCTGATCTCAGATGCGCTATTAGAGAGGGTTGGGGTTCCTTACAATGCATCTGATCACAGACACGCTATTAGAGAGGATTGGGTTTCCTTACAATGCATCTAATCTCAGACATGCTATTAGAGAGGGTTGGGTTTCCTTACAATGCATCTGATCTCAGATGCACTATTATAGAGTGATGGGGTTCCTTACAATGCACCTGATCTCAGATGCAGCATTAGAGAGGGTTGGGGTTCCTTACAATGCATCTGATCTCAGATGCGCTATTAGAGAGGGTAGGGGTTCCTTACAATGCATCTGATCTCAGATGCGCTATTAGAGAGGGTTGGGGTTCCTTACAATGCATCTGATCTCAGATGCGCTATTATAGAGTGATGGGGTTCCTTACAATTCACCTGATCTCAGATGCAGCATTAGAGAGGGTTGGGGTTCCTTACAATGTATCTGATCTCAGACGCGCTATTAGAGAGGGTAGGGGTTCCTTACAATGCATCCGATCTCAGACGCGCTATTAGAGAGGGTTGAGATTCCTTACAATGCATCTAAATCAGAGACGCACTATTAGGGAAAGTTGGGGGGCCACAGAATTAGACATAGGGTTCCTAAACCAAAAAGAAGTTGGAAACCACTGAAGTATTTATTCAATAGTCATGGTTGTGAAAAGAAAAAACAAAGCGCAAATAATATCACAACAAATCAAAGGTAACACAGATGATATACTATCCTTAATGAGTGCAGCTCCTGACATAGAATTCAAACCAAATTCAATCAGCAAACGAAGGAGAAACAGGTGCGCAAATCACATCAGGACATGGAAAAGAAAGTAGAAACACAAAATAGTGCAATATTGTCTACTCCAACAAAATAGCTTCAATGCTGGAAATTCTATAGAATTTGCACTCACGTGTTTAACGTGAAATGAAAGCGTTGTGGTTGTTCAAAGTTACCAACTTATGTCTCCAGACAGGTACTCCAGATCCACATAGAGGGGGGGGGGGGGGAATTCCATATACAAAAAATGGAAAGCAAAATAGTATAGTACTGTTTTTAATATTAAAAACACAAAGTATTCCACTTACATAAGTGCCTTTGTTTATGAGCATTCAGACCACCCTGGGTCATAGGGTCAGATAAGGTATTCACAGCAACAGCATCTGCTCCACGTCCGTCACAGCAGGTACTGGGTGATTCAAGTTGTCCTCCACTCTAGATGTCATCAACTAGGGTTCCTAAACCAGAAAAAAGTTGGAAACCACTGAAGTATTTATTCAATAGTCATGGTTGCACTGAATAAACTCTCTTACTTAAGTAAAAGTGATGCATTTTAACAAATATGTAAATAGGCCTTAAATGTGAACATTTAACGCTGTCCGTAGACTGGTTACACAGATTATGAAGTGTTACAAGCCAAAGACCCATAGCACACCATTTATTATCTTATAAATATTAATAAACCTACAGTATAGATATTTATAGATATGCATAAATAACTTGATAGAAAATTATTACAGAACACTAGTTCATTTTTCCTAATTCTATATATTCGCCTTTTATATGGATGCCACTGCATATGATATAGGCTGCATTATGATATTTGAAATGTCATGAAAAATTACACAATATCTTATTTGTTTTTATAATTTAGATTAGAATTATAATAAGATTGAGATGGCAGAGGAGCCACATGAATAAACGGGTGTAGAATAGCAATAGTTTTAATGTCAGCAGGTCACTAATGTTACTGACAGTAATGGCATTGTCCCTGTAAAATGTGCAGACAATGAACATAGCCTTGTAATGTAACACAAATCCTTGCCTTATCTGTATGGCAGCAGCTGTCCACGTTTGCTGGCGGAGTTGTGTCTAATTCTTGCAGAAGTAGGATTCTGAGTTTGATAACCTCCCCCAATATGCTTCCCATTATTTCCAAAATGGCACTGATACAAAAGCTAGGTGTGATGGCACGCACGTTTACGAAGGTCAACAGCATGGGCTCATTGGGAGCTTTGGTTGAATCTGTAGAAGGAATCAGTAGGAATCTCAGGCAGTCACAAAGTGAAAGAGTTTATTAATGCAGAAGATCAATGTGTTGGTCCGCACACAAAAACATTTATCAAGGTGAATAAATGGTTATAATAAACCATTACAAATACCCCCAGAAAGAACTCCTGAAAAAGGTGCGCTTTCACCCACACATAGCAGTAATAGTTGCTTAAGAACCATATATCACAACATTAGTCCTATCATATACACCAGGAGCAGCCAACTTCAGTCCTTAATGGCCACCTATAGATAAGGTTGTAAGGATATCCCTTCTCAGGATGACTGAGCCACTGATTGAGGCACCTATGTTGAAGCAGGGTTATCTTTAAAACAGCCTCCCCTGCTCTTCTCTACTTACTAGAAGCTCGTTGGCCATAATACACTTATCCATGCTACTAGTTTTTATACACATTTTCTATTTAAAAAAAAAGGGATTTGCGTATTTGCTAATGTTCAGGGTTTTAAGCATTAGTTTAGTCCCAGTATTAACACCAACACAAATAGAAGCCATAAGGATACGCCTCTCGGAACGGGGGTTATGAATGTCAGCAAAGTACAGAACAGCTTTGACTGTGTCTGATCACTTACACGCTGGGAAACTCTGAAACATTCTCAGGTGATAGAACCCACACCTGAACTTTTACTATCTTTACTGAATACCGCTGGCTATTAGAGAATCATTTTACAACACTGGTTGATTATTGCTACAGATAACATACTGATGAACCACTTCTGAGCTATTGTATACTGGACACCCCATCAAGGTCAAACGCCCTAACCCTACTCAGGATGCAACGGGTTATGACACCATGGTGTTTTCCTAAATTCTGACGGAAAATACCTTTGTCCAGTTTCCCGGAGGAAGGGTCCCATACACTACAGTTGGCTAAGAGTTATGTTTCAAGTTTTATTCACTTTTAAAGGAATGGGATTTCCTCCACTGCTGTTCTCTACATAATTCTGTTCTAGTCTGGCATTAAAGGTGCTCTTTGTGGCTAAACAGCAATTTGGAATATTCTCTAACTTACCGATATATATTCTGTACTTACATGTGTGTGGATATAGCACTTTTGATTTCAATATTGCTACATGTTGACCCTTAATGCAGGGGTTCTCAATTCCAGTCCTCAAGAACCTCCAACGGTTCAGGTTTCCAGGATATCCCTGCTTGAGCACCCACCCGTGCTGAATCAGCTTTTTGACTGAGCCACTGATTGAGCCACCTGTGCTGCAGCAGGGATATCCTTAAAACCTGACCTGTTGGGGGGGGGGGGTCTTGAAGGTTGGAGTTGAGAATCTACCTTAACGGGCCTGGTTTTAACGTATTTGTTCCGATTTGCTTTGGAATCTAGTACTGTAGTTGCTGTTTACTTTACATTATAATGATGATACATTGTGCAGGATTACAAAGCCCTGATTGCAGTCTCGTGGCTTTACACACGTGATGCTTTTCCACTAACTCTCTAGCTTTTTACCGTCCTGTTTAGTTATTTATTGTTTTTTTTTTACATTGTTTTGCTTTGTATGTTCAATGACGGGGAGTCACTGATTTATGTCTCTCTGCCTACGCTATATGTGACTACCCCGAAATACATTTGACTATGTTCTATGTGTTTCTTTTATTATTTTTACTTTCTCTTCTGATGTATTTTGTTTATTATTTCATTTATTCATTTGGTAGTTTATACCCGATTTATTTTAACTTGTGGGGTTAGCACTTATTTTTCAGCAATAGAGGTCTTTGTTCTTGTGAGGTTTGGTAACTCTGCCATCCTAACAGCTGTGTTTGGGTAAAAGCGCCCCCTTTTTGGGGGCGTTCTTTCCGCGGGCATGTAATAGAGGTCTATTCACCATTCATTGATCTTGATAAAGGTTTTTAGTGTGGACTGGAATGTCGAATCACTCTATTTATAAACTCTTCACTTTTTTTTGCAAGACTTGTGAGTGCCTGAGATTCCTCTTACAGCTTTCTGCTACTGATACATCACATCCACACACATTAATGCAGGGAAAGCCCACCTATTCTACCTATTTTCCTCACCTGCTACACGAGCATAGATGATACCAGAACTGATACAGTGGGCAAAGCGACCCCACAGGGGATACGAGATGGAATCACAGGGATACACGGGCATGGAAAGTCTTGTTTGCGGTGCAGTCCGTTTTGCTGTCCATTCACTTATGATAGATGATGTGAATCTCTTCTAGAATGGAGAACCTCAGAATGTGTAAGGATCCTGCGTGGTACCAGGGAAGTGCAGGAGGGCAGCAGAGGCTTGCGCCTTTGAAGAAGAGACCTGAAGAAGAGTGTAAGTTGGCTTGACCACACTAAAGTTTGTTCCCATTGGGTTTATAAATCGACTGAACTCCACGATGCATTGATTAAGACAGGGGTGCTCAACTCCAGTCCTCAAGCCCCCCCCACCCCCCCAGCAAGTTAGGTTTTCAGGATGTGGCTCAATCAATCCCTGCTTCAGCACATGTGGCTCCATCAGTCCCTGCTCCAGCAGTCTTTGACTGAGCCTCTGATTGAGCCACCTGTGCTGAAGCAGGGATATCCTGAAAACCTGACCTGTTTGTTGCCCTTGAAGACTGGAGTTGAGCACCAATGCTAGAAATGATGATGAGAGAGGTACAGTGTAGAGGTCGAAAGGTTTTCCATCAAATTACACGGGTTATATCAATTTTCTATTTGTTATATTATAAATGGACTTAAATTAACAGTGACTCCGTGGGTTATTAGAAAGGACCCTGTGTCTGTTTTCATAATTGGCATTATAGCTTTCTCTTTATATCCAGCAGCGTCCAAATTAAATTTCTTGGATTAATTCCCTTCATCAAATCTGATGTGACCAGATGGTCCTATCTGCAACTCTCTTTTGTGAAAGAGGGCTGATTTAAATAAAAAGTACACAATGCCACGCAAGGGCAACTGTTCCTTCTCTTGTTAAAGGTGCAGCCATGAGGCCGGGAGTTGGGGTGCGTTTATATTATGGCAATGTATGGGCATTACTGATTTTGTATGTACAGCACCCCCACCCAAAAAATAGTTCTTGCCGTACTGGCTGTAGTCCAACTTTATTTCGTGCACCGTCTTTTCTTTACAATTGACCTTTACTTTCCATTTCTGATACCTAATATATGCGTTTTTCTGATTGTGGTGATCTTTTCCGTTTTGGAGAAATATTGACATTTCCGTAGGCTTCAGAAATAGATACCGGGTGGATGTGTCTCGCTGTGTTTTAAGATGTCTTAACCCTTTCATTGCAATGACACATCAATATAGTTCCACCTTTGCATTGATACATCACCTCCATGCAGAGAAGGGCAATGCGACTGAGCTAGTCTACCCAAGCATCTCCGGCACTAAAGGGGTTACAAATCAGCGCCGATCCCTTCAGCATTGAAATCACTTCAGCATTCTTTCCTCAGTGTAGGTATGCACTCCAAATGAACTACTATTAACACAATGTACACAGGCAGTCCTCGTTTTACAACGCTTCGCTTTACAACGAATGGCTTATCCAACGCTAGGCAATACATACCTATGTTCATTTTTACAACCCCAAAACGGCTTATCCAACGCTCTGCAAAGTTGTTTATGTGTATATAATATATATATATATATTTATTTTTTATATAATATAATATATTATACTATAGAATATATTATATTTTATATATAATACAGTATATACACTATATATTTATGTGTGTGCTGCATATCTTATTGCCTGCATAAAATATTTTGTGTATTTTAGCATTAAAAATGCCTTCAGGAACGGAACCTTTCATTTAAACAGTGTTCCTATGGGAAAACGTGCTTTGCTTTAAGACGTTTCGCTATCCAGCGCCATTTTGAGCAACGCATTGTGTCGGATAACCGAGGACCACCTATATTGGGTATTACATCCTCTCGCCATATGCAGTGTTTTTAGAAAGTAAAACTGTGTGTCGATTAGTGTTAAAAACAGCAGAGATACAGCTACATTACTGAGCAATTACAATGTTGTGGCAACCCCAGTATATATTGCAATTACTGTAGGATCGCACCTCTTAGGGAACAAGGCTAGTTAAACTCATCTACAAGTGAGCATGACACTAATGCCTAGACCAAGGACTTTTAACTGGGGTTCCATGGAACCTCCCCTCAAGTGTTCCGCTGTCAACAGGTGGGGGGTTAAAGTTGGGACAGGGTCCCAGGCCCTGCGGCTTGGTGGCACCCAAGTGGCGAATCCCAGCTTCCGAGCAGGGGCTCCTAGACATTCACTTCAATCTCCTCCCTTCTCCAGTCGGCTCTGGCCCGGTGGAGGGAGCTGCGGATCAGAGCAGCACAGCATGGGAGTAGAGGTAGGTGTGTGTGTGTGTGTGTGCGCGCGCTCGTCCAGGCTGAGAGCAAGCGCGATCAAACACATGGCAACAATGTGTTTGAGCAGCGTGCACGCACGTGCCCGGGAGTGCTCTCAGTTGCTTGGCGAGACAAATTATTTTGAATTTGTCACGCTTGCCCTGGTCGCGTGCGTGGTTCAGCCAATGAGTGTGAGCTGCTCAGGTGGTGTCACGGGCACGCCCCCTTCCCTGCACGCGCAACTACACACAGCAGGGCGCTCGAGTGAGAGCGCACTCATTTCCAGCCTGGCCGCAGCCTAAGTTTGAAAGGGGGGAGTGTAGGAGGAGAAGAGAGCGGGGGGAGAGGGGAGAGTGGAGAGAAAACGGGGAGTGTAGGAGGGAGGAAAGAGAGAGAGAGAGGGGGGAGTGCAAGAGGGGATGAGAAAGGAGGAGTGTAAGAGGGATGCGATGGGGAGAAGAGGGTTGGGGTTCCCCCCAGAATTTCGCATTATAACTCTAGGGCTCCTTAACCAAAAAAAAAATTTGAAAGCCAGTGCCTGGACTCACTAAAGGTCGATAAATGAAGGGAAAAAATGGTGTTATCAGTTTTTATAAGGGGCATTCACTCCTAGGACCAGGGTGAAATAATTCCTGGAACATATTTAAGGAGTCTCATCTGGGTAACTAATACATGTTTTACCCAAATCTGATATCTATAATCAGTATTTTACTGATATGTTTATTAAAGTTAAACTTGGGAGAGATTTGTTTTCCTCTAACTGCTCCCTTTTGTGTGATGTCACTGTGTGATGTCACTGTGTGATCAGGGAGGGCTTACACAGGAGTCCCCCCCTCTCCACCTCCTCTTATCTTTATTGGCTCCCTGATAAGGACAGGGTGGGATAAGGGGAAAGAAAGCACTTGATTGTCAAAGACTGCTGGCCAAAAATATTGCAGATTTGTATTACCTAGTGCAGGCTGGTGTTTAGCTTATCTTGCCCAGTACAGTATACAGATAGACACTATGCATAGTAAAGATAAAGCTAGCCAACCTAGAATAGGTGATACAAATATATAATAGTAACATTGTAGAACATACTAATATATTAACCCCTTAGTAATCCAAGTGGCAGCTATCCCATGACTAGTTGGCTATTTGGGATACCAATAGCTTAATATTTGCACATATGGATGTTACGTTTGTTTTGCATTTTATTTGCAGGGTATTTATGTTGTATGTTAACCCCTTTGATGCTTGAAGACATTCCTTTGCAATGCATTGGTAGTCTCAGGTATCAAAAACAATTTTCTGCCATAGAGCTTTGTAAGAAATTCTATTCTATTTATTTATTTATAAAATGTTTTACCGGGAAGTAATACATTGAGAGTTACATCTCGTTTTCCAGTATGTCCTGGGCACAGAGTTATGATGACAAATAATACATGGTTACAAATGCATAGTTACATTAAGTGAGCAGGGTTATACATTACATACAAGACATTGCATGCACAGTAAGAGATAATATATGTGATAGGCTTATGTAACAGTTACAGACCAGATTAAAATGTGAGACGGCTTTAGTTTTGTAAGAACTTAGACTGGTGGCGGCTGTGAGTCTCCGGTAGATTAGTGAGTGATGCCAACATTGGATTTCTCTATACGTGGGTAAACGCTCAAGATCAAAAATAAACACAGTTAGGACTTGTACTCTCACTCAGTTCTTCTATATTTCTTCTGGATCTTAGTCCTTGGGTGCTCTGGTCCTGCATTCTCATCATCTAATCAGAACCGTACAGTATACTGAAATATCCAAATGGACCGGCACCCCTGGAAACAAATCACGAATCCCTCAGTTTAATGGGATTTAGTACAGTTTCTCATGGTATAAGTAAAGAGAAGGTCTGGGACATTTGGTTGCGGCCGTTTTGCCTTGACCAAGTCACCAGTGGCATTTAGCCGCCACTCACCTTGCCGCAGGGACATCTCACCGCCGGCCGCTTTGCCACCAAGGTAAGCCTCTAAACTTACCCATTATCCTAAAAAAACACTGATCTTAACTCCTAATACTAACTCTACTCCTTCCCTAAAAACCTTAACCCATTACCCTAAAGCCCCTTTAACCTTAAACCCTACCCTAGAAACCTTAACCCCTTACCCTAATTTCCTACTTTAAAAACCATAGAGAATTACATAGAGAGGCAACTGTGTTCTTATAATATTAATATGATCAGAACAGACTATAATTCTGTAATTGTCTTCCTTTTAATTATCCTACAAGCAGAGAGTGCATGTAATTTGTGGAGTAAGTAGAGATGAATTGAAACTTTGATATTGTATTACTAACATAAGCAGCGAGATGCACAGCACCAAGAAAATAGTTCTCAAGAATTTTGCATTTGATGCAGATTGTTAGAGGAGATAACGTCAAGTTGGACGCACTCCGATGCAGAATATTATACATCTAATTATAATATGTTCTTCCAGTGAGTGCCTCCTTGTAATCATCACTCCTCCAAATATAAGCTGACACAAATGGGGCAAAAGTAGCTGAAACTACCTTGAATCATTGTGGCTTATAGATGTATGTTAGAAGTACAGGCATACCCCGCATTAACGTACGCAATGGGACCGGAGCATGTATGTAAAGCGAAAATGTACTTAAAGTGAAGCACTACCTTTTTCCCACTTATCGATGCATGTACTGTACTGCAATCGTCATATACGTGCATAACTGATGTAAATAACGCATTTGTAACAGGCTCTATAGTCTCCCCGCTTGTGCACAGCTTCGGTACAGGTAGGGAGCCGGTATTGCTGTTCAGGATGTGCTGACAGGCGCATGCGCGAGCTGCCGTTTGCCTATTGGGCGATATGTACTTACTCGCGAGTGTACTTAAAGTGAGTGTACTTAAAGCGGGGTATGCCTGTATCTCTATAGATGTATTTCTGAGCTGGAGCAAATGGTCACAAGCTCCACTGATGAGCTACCCCCAAAGTATCACATTTACAGCAAAAAGTTTAATTGCGTCACTTTATACATAGCCCCTTTAGGGTCTAATTATAAAAATGTGGTGCACTATAGCCTTAAGATATTAATGGGCAGTCTAAATTGTCAGTACTGTGGATGTATTCCCCACATGGAGTTTGAAAAGCAGGTCACTATTGTCATGCAGTGTCTGGCTTCATGAGAACACCCTGCTGTACCAGAATGCCAACTGATACCTTTCCAGAATGCATAATTGATGCTCTACATCTCTAGGCAAGCAGAGACAATGTAAGTTTTCCAACTGGCTGTAACTCAAAGGGACAGGTGAAAAAGTTCATTTTATTTAGCTCCCGCAGTGCTTCCTTCTGCCTACAAATGCCACTTCACTGACTGACCGGAATATGCAAGTTAACCAGCATTCTTTTTCAAGCCTAAGAGCAAAAAGAATGCATCAAAACCGTCAACTAAAATGGTGCACACAGCTTAGAGATAAGAGTAATGGCTCTGCCAATGGCTTGGAAATATTCAGCAAACGTTTCGAGACAGACTTTCAGCAAAGATGTGCTATTTCTTTTGCTTATACCTGTTGCTCACATTGGTATTAGCAATTGTCTTAGATGGTACAGATTGTACTCAGATGTTTTCATTATTATTGCTCCAATTCAAAACCGCAACTGCTGGATGAGCCTGCAACGCTTGGCCTTCAATACCTAACAATTTGATATCTTTTTGGTATCTAAGGGTACTCCAGTTTAACTGAGCTATTTTCTGACTATATTATGTTGCCTCTGTGAAAATAACACTGTACCTGATTTTTTACAACTGCGATCGTGCTCACCGCATGGCCTGCAAAAGCCAGAGGTCACTGAAGAATTTCTAACATGGTTTTATGCCATCGGTTTCTTCAAAACAATATGACCTGACCACTACAACTGTGGATAAACCAGCATTTATAAATAGCGAACTGCATATATTTAAGTGCTTACATTACTGATATGTTTTCCGAGTATTCTCTAGATGGATATTTGTTATTTTATGTTTTGTTTGACCAGTATTTACAGATGTAGCCAAGGTTATTGTTCAGTATATCGCATTATAATGCAGAATAACCGGATTTGTCATAGGACTCAAAGGCCGTGATAACACCGAATATCACAGACTGTATCAACATAACACGCCAGCAGCTGCAATAACCTTGGCTACATACTGTATGTATAGCATATTCAAGTAGAGTAACAATAGAATGATTTGTTTTTTTATTTTTTTGTGTTATACAACAAATTATGTTTTAAAAATGTTATTTTCAACGACTGCTACCCACCTCCCCGGTCCCTGAAACACTTACAGGTGAAGTTACTGCCATTACTTCCTGTTTTTTAAAGGGATTTAAATGGCTGTCCAATAGGAGCCGCAACCAATGTTAATGCAGCTTCCTATTGGCCCAGGATTCTGCAGCTGTTTTATTTCTCTGGTAAGTATCTTGGTAACCAGTGGATCCACAGAGCTGACGGTTCCCATCATGTAAACCAAATGGGTGGGTGTGTGGTGGGGGGCAGGGGGTGATTAGAAAAAATAATGGAGTAGGAAGATTGCTGCTTTAAACCTCGCAGATTGTTTGATGCATCGCATGATGAAACTTAGAAAATCAGACGTGAATCCTCTGGTCTTGTGTCACATATGTTAATGAATTTATGAATCCATAAACGATCAATGTTTCGGTCCCACTTTGGACATTTTTCCAGATGAAAGGTCCTTCCATAACTATGGAGAGACCTGCACCTGTGGCAAAATAAGAATCTATTTTTTTGTGGGTGTTCCTCTTTACCCCCTTTTTTTCCTGTAGTCTGTACCTAAAATCAAACTGAAACACACGGGGCAAAAATGTAACAATGACTTTGATAAAATGATGCTAAGAGACACAAACAGCAAAACGATGCCCTTTGTATCAAGTGTGCTCCAAAATTGCCTTAGTTCATAGATCATAAAAAAAGTGTCTGTATAAAGAATGAATAGGACAAGGTCAGAGAAGCCTTACATTTCCCCGCTTCTTAACTGTGTCCATGATTTATACTTCCAATCACGGCTATTCATTAGTGAAGGAAATAATGATATCTTCTTCTGTTTCCCAAACCCTCTACAGCCCACACAACAACTGGTAGTTCTTATTCCGTTGCCTCATCGTCTCTTCATACTAAGCTGTCACGTTGTTTGCCTCAAATTAAATGTTCCTCGATTCATTGAGTGTTTCACTGGATTTTTAAATGCCCTCATTCATCAACCCTCATTGTTATTTGAAGTGAACAAAAACAATGTTTGAAATCAACAGTTTCTTGACTTCCTGTTGTTGTCGGTCAATGTTTTCTTATTTAATATACAGATTTGGAATATGATTACTTCATATTCTGTGCAGCACATGTTGGTTTAACGCAGGGGTAGCCAACTCCAGTCTTTAAGGGCCACCAACAGGTCAGGTTTGCAGGATAGCCCTGCTTCAGCACCGGTGGCTCAGTCGAAGACTGTGCTGAAGCAGGGCTATCCTGAAAACCTGACCTGTTGGTGACCCTAAAGGACTGGAGTTGGCTACCCCTGGTTTAATGCCTCCTACCTTATCTAAATTTGTATATATAAATATCCCTTGTTCCTTCTATACCATACATTTTTTACGATTGGCAAATTAATCCCCATTTCAATGATAATGTTCTGTCACATCTTCTCCTGTATGGAATGGGTAGTGCATACAATATTTATATGGGTATTGTATATAAGAGGCTTATTGTACTGAAATCATT
This sequence comes from Ascaphus truei, assembly GCF_040206685.1. Taxonomy (NCBI): domain Eukaryota; kingdom Metazoa; phylum Chordata; class Amphibia; order Anura; family Ascaphidae; genus Ascaphus; species Ascaphus truei. The sequence continues at coordinate 12,215,090 of NC_134492.1, read as the reverse complement.
CTGTAATTTTCTGTTTAATGGTTTGTCTCTTGAATAATGGTCATCAACAGTGTCCAGTCACAGGCAAAGATGCTAAAAGCAGATATCTGTGGGTGACAACAGCATTGACTAATCAATTTAATAAACCAGGGGTGAGTCGACTCCAGTCCTCAAGGGCCACCGACGGGCCAGGTATTAAGGATGTCCCTGCTTCAGCACATGTGGCTCGATCAACGACCGAGCCACTGATTAATTCACCTGTGCTGAAGTAGGGACAACCTTAATACCTGGCCTATTGGTGGCCATTGTGGACTGGAGTTGGTCACCCCAGTAAAACAAACTACTGTATATGTCCATAAAAAACAGTGGCATTTTCTTGAATTTCCCTCACTCTAATTCTTAGATTTTGTTTTGTTCTATGTTGTAACATTGTTACAAATTCAGTTTCTGTGCCGCCTACCGCACTTATTATAACAGTGGTTTCCATCCTTTTTTTGGTTAAGGAACCTTACAGTATGTGAAATTCTGCGTTACCCCAACCCTCTCTAATAGCGTGTCTGAGATCTGATGCATTGCAGGAAACCTCAACACTCTAATATAGCGCGTCTGAGATCAGATGCATTGTAAAGAACCCCCAACCCTCTCTAATAGCGTGTCTGAAATCAGATGCTTTGTAAAGAACCCCAACCCTCTCTAATAGCATGTCTGAGATCAGATACATTGTAAATTCTTCTGTATTTGGCCCAATTTTCAAATGACCTGAAAATTGCAGGGAACCATTTTAGGGGTGCCTGGGAAACCCAAGGGCTTCTAGCAATCCTGATAGAAAAACACTGGATTATACATAGAGGTTTGGGTTTGCAGATCGAAATACTAGACAGTATTATAATACATCACTTTTATTCATATTTACATTGATATATAATGCTTCAACATAATGCACAGCACAGAAAGAATGTCAAAGATAAAATGACAGTATAGCATAGAAACATATGACAACAATAATATATAGTGGTTCAATAATTAAATAGGTCCCTGCTCCTAGGAGCTAAATGGGAGAATGGTAAGAAAAATAGAAACAAAGTTCTGTTGTTCAGTGCTTCCAAATCAAGAACACAAAGTAGCAGTCTTTAATTGATTGAAGTATATACAGTAAGCTTGCTTGAAGAAAGAAACTGTCAATGCATCAGAGTAAGACGTACACTTGAGAAAAGTATGCTCAGAATAAGGGGAGCGGGTTGTATAAACAAAGTCCTGGTGGTTGATAAGGCAATCAGTAACCGTGGATGAACAGTACTGGCTGGTTCTCTTCCTATGGACCACCACCCTAGAGCTTGATATATTTTGTATCACCAATCTGACTCCCACTGTCTGGCGACCATGACGTGGGAAGATAATAAGCAGGATTACTCACAGCGAGATGCAGTCCGTCCCATGTGCGCGCCCCACGCTGAATAGATAATGCAGGAGATCCAGAAGGTAAAAAACGGAGCACAGCAGCAAAAAAACATTTATCTTTTTTAAATCAAAGGGCTACAATACCAAAGCTAAATGTAAGAACAATTTAATGAAAGTAGTGACAACATGGGATAAGGTGGGGAAAAGTAACTAACGCTTGTCACACAGTATATATAGCCTGCGATAGAGCAATTTACTCTGACGAAGCGCTGAAAAACGTGTGAAACGCAGTAGAATTACTTACCTTTACTTATCCCATGTTGTCACTACTTTCATTAAATTGCTTTTAAATTTAGCTTTGGTATTGTAGCCCTTTGATTTTTTGCTGCTCTGCTCCGTTTTTTTACCTTCTTGGATTTCCTAAAAGGAAGAATGAGTGGGAAAGGGAGAGATGTCGGGAGAGGCTGACTGGTATGATAACATTTCTGTGCTTGGGTTTCATGAGACTACAGTAGCAGCTGTGATACTCTTGTCATGGCAAAAAGGTGATGGGAATAAAGGGCCCATATTTATTAAGTGGGGCAGACACCTTCCCGTGCTGGGATGACACCTCAAATACCATTCAAGAGAATAAACTGTAAGATATCTTCCCACACCAACTTCCATAAAAGGTGTTTTATTGAATAACACCTGTTAGCAAATATAGTCCATACCCAGGTTGGAAACAGGAGGAGGTGTTAGTATATAATGAAGATGTTGATTTGGCTTCCTGGAATCATTATGGTTTATTTTTTTTGTTTTATTTTTTAGCACCCTTTATTTTGTGAAGAGTGATGTTGTAGAGCAGGGGTCTCCAAACTCAGTCCTCAAGGGCCGCCAAAAGGTCAGCGTTTATGGATATCCCTGTTCAGCACAGGTGGCTCAGTCAAAGTCTGAGTCACCTGTGCTGAAATAGGGATATCCATAAACATAGCCTGTTGGCAGCCCTTGAGGACTGCGTTTGGAGACCCCTGTTGTAGAGCGAACTCCATAGATTTTCAGCTTCATGTCTGCAGCAAGTGGATGGAACATGTATGGGTCAGGCAGGTATATGATCAAAGCCTCCATCTGCATTACTATATGTGGGGAGAAGAAAACCTAGAGGTTTTGTATGGGACATAAACATTAACTTTTACTGCTGCCTTATAAAGGGAGAAGGAGCGGCTCAGTGAGTTGAGACACTGACTGGCACTGAGTTTGAAGCAGGGGAACCTGGATCAATTCCTGGAGTCGGCTTCTTGTGACTTTATCTCCCTGTGCCTCAAGCACCAAAAACATAGATCGATAGCTCCACGGGGCAGGCACCTGTGCCTGCAAAATGTCTCTGTCAATTGCTACATAAAACTAGCAGCACTATACAAGAACATGCTATTATTATAAACTGTAGTCTGTATGGAGTGCCGAGAAACCCTCAGTCCGGATGTGATGAGTAAACAGGTTCTGGGTTTGTGACTGTTTTTTTAAAGTAGATAAAAGGATTTACCCTATTGATTTTATACAATAAATATATTACATAGGCTATAATTCTCACTTTCCTTTTAAGTGGTTGATGTGATGTCAGATAGATTCATTTGTTTAGCCTTGCACTATACTGTACATCAAAGCATGGTCAAATTATAAAGCAAATGATTTTGTCGGTGGGGAATATAATAATGATGGAATTGTTAAAAGCCAACAATCTGTAGCCTATTTCTGTTTATGCAAATGTCAAATCGCAGATGGTTCTGCTTTATCACATACAGTATGATCCTTCGAAATTAACACATTAATTACAGAATGGGCAGTACAGCGCATTAACTTGCACATCCACCAACTCAGAAACCAGTTCCTAGACTTTCTATTTGTACTAAAATAGTCATTTTTGACAACAGGCAAATGTAATGGGCTATGCAATCTGAATGAAAGAAGGGTTTAAAGATTAAGGAGATTCTTGTGTAACTATTAAAATATGAAAAACCTAACAATAATAATAAAATGCCCAGAAATAATAAATTTGCCAGTGTTATTGGATTATTCTTCCTATTAATTGGTTTGTTTTATAGTACAATTAGACTATACCAGTACAATTGATTAGAAAATTGTTTAATATCAGTTTTGGGCCCTGAAGTTCAGCACTAGTAAGTAGAAAATGTATTTCCCAACACCCTATAAACCAATAGTAATAAGATAAGAATACAGTAAAGCATTGTAGCTTTCAAACTATATGCACAAAAAGATTCTACTGGAAGTCTAAATGTATTATCCCCCCAAAATTGTCAACATTAAACATCTTGTAATTTTCTAACAATGTTATGCAACTGAAGAATTGAGTATTTTATTTAAAACATCTTTGTAAAATGTTTTATTGTAAAGATACTCTGCCGTAAGATGCATGATAACTATTTTATTAAACTGTAATCTTTTGAAGTTATTTATTGCAAAGTTGAAACAAGTCATAATTTGCCATTACTGAATCAAATTCTGGAAGTTTTTTCTTGCGGTATTTCAAACAGAAGGACATACTAAAATAGTTAGTGGATTACACCTTAGTGCAGTGGTGGGCAACTCCAGTCCTCAAGGACCACCAACAGGTCAGGTTTTCAGGATATCAGGAAGAGTAAGCCACTGATTGAACCACCTGTGCTGAAGCAGTGACTGATTGAGCCACCTGTGCTGAAGCAGGAATGTCCTTAAAACCTGACCTGTTGGTGGCCGTTGAGAACTGGAATTGCCCACCCCTGCCTTAGTGGATAACACCTTTCCTATTTGGACAGAATGTAGATTCATGCTGGGAGTTATGGGGGAAAAAAAAAACTGTTATATATATATATTATTTTTTTTTGTGAAAAAAAGTTGACACACACCAAAATCTGTTTATACGTTGGAGCGCAAACACGCATGAATGTGCTGCGATTGTTTCCAGCTATTTTAATGACATTATAAAGTTTAATTTACAAATCTAGTGGTTTTTAAATGTCATGGTTTTCAGAACCATCACGTTTTGGAATTGATAGATTTGACCAGTAATTACAATTGGCCAACACTACACAAAGATACTATGTACAGCTTCCAATTTGATATCCTTCTCAAATGCAAAATACCTAAAGGTAAAACAAAGTCATTACGCATTAGTCTACATCACGGGTGCTCAACTGTCCTCACGCCAGGGGCGTAGCTATAGCACGGGCAGCCCGGGCAAAGTCAGGGGCCCACTCTAGCATTTTTTTGCGGCTGTGCATTAGCGACGACACTGTAGCATGAGCAGCCGGCAACCACTGGTCGCGCACGCGCGGTAGGCCAATGCCGATCGCACATGCACAGTAGGAAAGTGCCGAGCGCGCATGCGCAGTAGGGAAGCGCATTTATGGCCAAACAGTAAAAAAAAATGATGATGATCGGGGAGCCACGCATGCCTTACTATACCACTGCTTCACGCCCCCTGCCCCAACAGGTCACGTTTTCAGGATATTCCTGCTCCAGCATTGCTCCAGGTGGCTCAAATCAGTCTCTGCTTCAGCACAGGTGGCTCAGAGGCTCAGTCTTTGACTAAGTCTCCGATTGAGCCACCTGTGCTGAAGCCGAGATATCTTGACCTGACCTGTTGGGAGGAGGGGGTGGGGCTTGAGGACTGGCGTTGAGCACCCCTGGTCTACGTGTAATTGCCATATGTTACTGTGCTAATAGAGGTCATGTTGCTCTCTGTGTCTCGAGATACAGGTAAAAAATACACACAGCTGGAGAAGAACGAGCTAGAAATGCATTGGTTGTACCCTCCTCTGAGCTTTTCTTTTCTCTCAACCAACATTCCAGTCCATCATTTTTATGAAGTGACAGATGTATGTAGAGTTTATTATTCCCAACTTATCAGTGATGTATTGCTCAATGTAAAACCAGTCACTGGAGAGGGACTGTTAGCTGCATTTCAACTTCATTTATTGATGTACGGAGAGTCTTCAAATGCCACTTACTGTTGTGGAAGTAGCATAATTGCTGAAATGATGTCAAGACTGTCTGCCAGTTCTCACTTGTCTGGGTAACATTGTAGTAGGATATTAAGCAGGACGTTGCAGCTACCTGTTTGCTCCCGCCATTTTGTTTCCCCCTGCAGGAGACAGAAACGTTGTTACCATTTACCGTTAAGTATTTCAGGAACCAGGGGGTCAGTGGGGCAGAAAATGGTGGGGTTCAGCTCCGGAGTCCCCCCCTTGTCCCCACATTGTAAAAAACAGAATGAGCAGCCATTATTGTTGCTTTAAAAATCACAGCTAGACATAACCCAGGGGCGGCCAACTCCAGTCCTCAAGGGCCACCAACAGGCCAGGTTTTCAAGCTATACCTGCTTCAGCACAAGTGGCTAAAGGGAAGATTGAGCCGCCTGTGCTGAAGGAAGGATATTTTGAAAACCTGACCTGTCGGTGGCCATTGAGGACACGTGTTTTTTAGGCAATTCTGGAATGAATTTGGGATTTGTAAATTCATTTAGTCACAGATGTGTCCTTTATTTACAGAGCTTTAGTAAACTGTGAGATTATACATATACATATATATATATATATATAGTGAATCCTCCGTCACGTTGCAGGGTCTTTTGTCCCAGATTCGTTTAACAGGGTTTTATTTACAGGGGATAAAACAAAACACAACCAAACAAAATGTCTCGCTCCTCCTAGAGAGCTAACTAACACCGTTGTTAAACCCTAACTACTGGAAGGTTAAGTCCCTTACCAACAACATTATCAAAACAGTCATATGCAGGTAATTTTACCTACTGGCTCCCAGTTCTCCCCATAGTGGGATAAGGGGGACAATTCCAAGCCTTGTCCCAGGGACATCCTTCTGGGCTGTTTGATTCCAGGTGGCTCACCTTGTTCATGGCTGCAGGGTCCTGCAGGTCCACGGTACACCCTTCTGGGCAATCCCCAAAGTCTATTGCCCTGTCTGTGCAGCTTCTGGAACAGGTAGCCAGACCAACCAGTCTCCTCCTATTTGGGGAAAAGTCTCTCCCTCCCTCTCTGGGGAAAGCAATCTCTCTGTGCACAGCTCTCTATCTGCCTTTTACACTCAGGAGACCAGGCTGATTTGCTGCACCTGCAACAAGCCTCTCCAGGGTGAGGTTAACTCCTTGTTGGCTGGAAAGCACACTACCTGCACCACTCCAGCCCATACAGAAACAGTGACTATATCACAATATATAGGTTTAGTGTTTTAAATTAATAATCACTAACTTGTACACTCTGGTGTATTCTCTATCTATCTCCACTTCCATTTATTTACTCAGGTTATTTTCAGGGAACCAGCCATCACCTTCAAACAGAAATAAAGAGACACAAAACACATGCTTTATTGATACATACTTACCTTAGCGCCACTGTTGCCAAGACAACGCGTGCCTATTTAAACCTTTGGCTACTGTAGAGGCGGGGCCACCTTGAGAAAGTGTCAGAGCGACGCAAAACGGGCGTCGATGGTGGACGCTCCTCTGTGACGTCAGCACGTGTCAGTGCGGTGTCCAGCGCAGCTCCGAGGCAAACCTTGCCAGGGTGAGCTTTACCGAGGCACGCTGTTATTTTCAACTATAATCCCCCCCACCCGGCTAGCTAATGTTCTGTGGTATTCATTAATACACCACGCCGGGTGGAAGCCTTCTATACGTTACTCGATCAATGCAGTGTGCGCAACGGAGTTTGGTCTTAACTATACAGGTACTATTTACTGTGGAATAACTTTAGTATGGTAAACAGCAGACCATAACCTAGCCGTACATACGTCGTACAGGGGGTATTGAGTAACCTGTATGGATACAGTTAGGCTAACAGACGTAACTGCCTGCCTGACACTTTACTAATAGTGCTATCCACAATTACTTTCCTCTCCACCCGGCTAATTACACGTTCTGTGGTGTTCATGAATACACCACGCCGGGTGGGAGCTTTATAGATACTATCTGACCTATACAATGTGTGTCATGGAGCTGGGTCTCACTTACACGGGTTCTATTTATTGTGGAACAACCTAGTGTGGTACACTGCAGACCTTAGCACTGACTCACATTATGCAGTTGCACAGGAGATACTTAGTGGGTTCAGAAGTATCTCTTTAAACAACTGTTGATACACCTGGAAATATAACTTGTTTATTTACCTTCACTTAGCCAATTTGTGCTGTTTCCACGGAGGATCGTGTGAAGTAGCTCATTGTGCATTATATATTTGTATGAGCACTTCTATATAGGCTGGGGCACTTTATGGTATTTAACAGACATTGTGAATGTGCCTTGCGGAAGACCTTTGTACACAGTACAGGCATACCCCGCATTAACGTATGCAATGGGACCGGAGCATGTATGTAAAGTGAAAATGTACTTAAAGTGAAGCACTACCTTTTCCCCACTTATCGATGCATGTACTGTACTGCAATCGTCATATACGTGCATAACTGATGTCAATTACGCATGTGTAACAGGCTCTATAGTCTCCCCGCTTGCGCACAGCTTCGGTACAGGTAGGGAGACAGTATTGCTGTTCGGGACGTGCTGACAGGCGCATGCGTGAGCTGCCATTTGCCTATTGGGCGAGATGTACTTACTTGCGCGTGTACATAAAGTGAGTGTCCTTAAACCGGGGTATGCCTGTATATATCAGGCTTCCAGCTTGAAGCCTTTTTCCCTAGCTACACAGTAGCTTTTTACTTTAACTTATTATTTTTTGCGTCGTCTTTAGGGACCCTTTTTATATATTGCTTACTCTTGAAGATTTGAGTACCATTTCTGGATGTATTTATTCCTACATATATCTAGCATGTGAGTTTTGAGATACTGTGCACCTATTACTCACTATCTTATCAGCGAGTACTCTCCTAGAGTCACAATCTATTCAGTTGTAGGTACACCTATATGTGTCTGTCCGGTACATCTTTGACAGTAACTACACTCATCCCAACCTTTATACCACACTGAGGCATAAGCTAAATATCCATTCTGCATATGCCAGCCACTTAGGGTTCCCTAGATTCATATGGCAACCAGTCTAGCTCACAGGACTGGGAGATAGCTATTTAATTCTGGTTTTAAGTGTTCTGTGTTTTCCCTAAACCCCATATTTAATTAAAGGTTTATTTTATTTATTTTCATTCATCACTTTACGAGTGCTTGTTCCAAAGGGGTCCTTTTTCTTGCCTAGGCAAGTACAGTCCCTGTTACTATATCACAATATATATATAATTTTAAAGAGACAGCGCCCTAGGGTGCATTGAAATCTAAGGCCGCGCTTATAGTGCACGCGACGGATGATGTCACCCGTCGCTGCTAGCAAAAGTTGTAATTCGTGTCGCGGGCGACCAGGTCATTGATTGATTCAGAAGCTGTCACATGTGGTGACAGCCTCTGAAAAATCAAATTTGACCGGTTTCCAAATTTCGCGTTGCTGCCGTCGGTCCCATCGCGTCGCGCTTACTATAAGCGCACGCGACGGCGGCAATACATTTGTTTTCGGGCGACAGCGGCAACACATTTGTTTTCGGGCGACGTCGCGTCGTCATCACTATAAGCACCGCCTAACTGATTCAACCAAACAATGTTTAAATGAAAAATCCTAATACATAACATAAAACAGATGAATACTAGCTATTGTAAATTGTGTTATATTGTAGAGCTGAAGCTTAATCTAGTGAGATAAACATGCAATATAAAATAAGTAAAAATACATAAAAATTATGATAAAAGAATAAATGTCCAAACCACACAATAAAGTCCAGTCACAGTGACCTATTAAAGTGAACCTGGCTATATAATCTCTGGATCTTGGCAGCCTTCTCCTTGGGCACAACAAGCTCCCTCCACGTGACCTAACCAGAAAAAAAAGGCAAAAAAGCGCCGATCCTAGTGTGATAACGTATAAAAATATTTAATACACCTTGGACATTTACAATTGAACACTCACAAACATCCGTTTAAGTTGTGCGTTGTATGAGAACAATCTCATGCCCCAGCATGCTCCTCTGGGGCACCGCTCCTCTGGGGCACCGCTCCTCTGGGGCACCGCTCCGCCCCAACCACTCTGGCAAAACTTTCCCTCTGCGTGGTGTCACCTTGTATAGTGTCCTCCGGCAACACACAGCTCTGATCTCAAGCTCCTGTGTAGAGGGGTTCCTGTTTCTCTGCGTGCAGTGACTGAGCCACTAATTAAGTCAGCTGTGCTGAAGTAGGGATATCCTGAAAACCTGGCCTGTTTGCGACCCCCGAGGACTGGAGTTGGGCAGGCCTGATATACAGTATCACGGCACTATTGGCTGTAGCTGTGTCCATAGCAACTAGAGACATTTGTCACCACTTTTCATACAGCAATAAACTGCCGGGCCTTACTTACTGTAAATCTTCTTAGCTAAAAATACTTGTCAGTTTCCTGCATAAATCTTGCAAAGGACAATCTTTTACATTTGATTAAGATGCTGATGAACAGGATATTAAATAATAAGAGGGTATTGGGTTTAACATAGCTTAATTTTATGATATAGTACATATAAGGCCATTATTTATTAGGGTGCCTTACAACTTAGCAACGATTAGTAAATATTACCTGGGATCTATTTTAAGAGGAAAGGGGAACGTTTTTTCCATTCCATTGCAAAATATGTTATTTATATTACTGTAACCGTCCTTACCCGGCTCCAAAGGAGGTCACATCAGATTGACACCATACAGTGCTCCTTCGCTCGTACCTTCAGGGTGCTGGGTAGGTGCAGGCCGGGTGTGAATGAGCAGGTAGAATAACGATGGGCGCCAGGAACTTTTGTAAAACATAAAAAGTGCTTTATTTGCCGAGTATACACACACACACACTGACTGACACACGTACTGACGCACGCACACAACCCCTGACAGCCACATGCACACACACCCTGACGCACGCACACACACTGACTGACACACACACTTACTGACACATGCACGCACGCACACTGACTGACGCACACACACACACAGCACACTAACTGACGCGCACACACACACACACACACACACACTGACTGACACACACACTGACTGACACACACACACACACACTGACACACTGACACACACACACACACACTGACACACACACACACACACACACACACACACACACTGACACACACACACACACACACACACACACACACTGACACACACACACACACACACACTGACACACTGACACACACACACTGACACACACACACACACACACTGACACACACACACACACACACACACTGACTGACACACACACACACACACACTGACTGACACACACACACACTGACTGACACACACACACACACACACTGACTCACACACACACACACACACACTGACTCACACACACACACTGACTCACACACACACACACACACACACACACTGACTGACTGCCACACACACTGACTGACTGACACACACACTGACTGACTGACATACACACTGACTGACTGACACACACACTGACTGACTGACACACACACTGACTGACGCGCGCACACACTAACTGACTGACACACACACTGACTGCGCACACACACACACACCGACTGACACACACACACCGACTGACGCGCGCGCACACACCCCCACACACACTGACTGACGCACGCATGCACACACACACTGACTGACGCACGCGCACACACACACTGATTGAGGCACACACACACGCACACACTGACTGTGTGTGCGTCAGTCACTCAGTCTGTGTGTGTTTGTGTTTCTGCGTCAGACTCACTGACACGCGCGCGCACACACACTGCATGAAGCTGTAAAGGAGGGAGGGGGGAGACTGGATTGATGTGAATGGGGGACAAACAGAGAGAGGGGGAAGAGAGAGAGGAGCGGGAACATTACATCCCGGGCAACGCCGGGTCTCTCAGCTAGTCAGTCTATAAAGGCTCCACAGACACCGACATACATCCTGTGGTAGATTTCCCATTAGGCCCGATCGGCGTGGGCCTATGGCGGCAAAATTTTGGGGCGGCCATACACAGATGCCTCGCTCTCGGGCCTGATGGGAAGTTCTTTTCCTGCTGCCTCCTTCTTTCTGTAGCATCAAATGACTCTGCGACGTCAAACGGCGTCTCGCTGCCACGGCAACGCGACATCGCGATGTCAAATTATGTCATGACGTCACATTCCTATGGCAATGAGACGCCGTGTGACGTCGCATTGGTGACGTCCGACGCTGCGATTTCGATGACGACGGAGGACGCGGCACCAGGTAAGTGCCTAGGGATCTGGAAATCCGCCGTTGCATACATCTCACTTGACAGAAAACTCACGGCAAGCCATATTACTCTGGACTTTGTCCCCCTGGTAGCTCTCACTCCTACGAGGCGAGGTACTTATACTTGTTACCCTTAGTTAGGGATACATTGGCAGTCTCTTGCATGGAGTCACTAATGCCCATATCGGATGGGCCTCTCAGGAATACACTTCGGGCTATGGGTTTAGCAACCTGCGACTGTACTGCAAACTTCTTTCATACCTACTATGTGCACTAGGGAAGTTCTGGTTGAGCCGATCCAAACACTCCGGAGTTACTATGTCGAGAACTCGTAACTAAAAGCCTGATTCCTCCTTTTCAATAGTGAGAACGATTTTGAACCCTTACTACAGGTGCTTACTTAAAGGGCACATTTCCTAACTGGGCAACAAATGGTGACAGGACACTTCTTAATATACGTAGCTTCTTTGCAGGCTCCAAGGTCATGTAACACCCAGATGCTTTTCATCTTAGTATTGAAGCATCAAGGAGCATTCAGTAGTACAAGGAGGAGCCTGGAGGAATTGACAAATCTTTGATGTTATTGTCACAGTGGGGAAGCGTTTGATTGAGAAATATTTGCATCCTTCAGATGTACCCTTTCTGAAAGGTACTCTGTGACTTCACAAACTACTGTGTATTTTGCAGTTTTAGCTCAGGTCGTCTTTTCAGCTCAAGTTTAATGTTATTGGAAGTCAGTTTAATCGCACAAGAAGTAGAAGGATTGGATTCATAATTATATTCATAGAGATGAAGTCTCTGGTTCCAACCTGCTCTCCATGGACGCTCCGTGAGCAGTCCTTTGGCTGCCCGCGGGGGAATTTGTGGTTCCCCGCGGCGCGCGTTCACCCGTTACTGCTTATAAAAGCTGGGTAAAGCGCACGCTCTATGTGCATGTGGAACGAAGGGGGGAGGAGGGTGTTCCTGTACAGGAGCCGCAAGGAGGTCACGTCGGAACCCAACACTTCATCTTACCAGTGGTTCTCAGCTCCAGTCCTCAATACCTCCAAACAGGTCTGGTTTTAAGGATATCCCAGCTTCAGCGTTGTGGCTCAATCTCATCTCAGTCATCTACTGAGCCACTGATTGAGCCACCTGTGCTGAAGCTGGGATATCCTTAAAACCTGACCTGTTGGGGGGTCCTGAAGACTGGAATTGAGCCCCCCTGATTTTATTGATGTCTAACTGACAAAACACACATCCAGACACTGCAACGGCCCTAATTCAGGGTAATGATATGAGTAACGTCCATTGTAGATATGACCTAACTAACATAAAATGAAGTCCCCACGTTAACCTTAATGGACTTCAGTGGATATGGGATTTATGATCAAGCCTAATTTGAATATTATTTGCATCTCAAAAAATAAACACCAATAATTAATTTTTTCGATCTGCATATTCACTAAAGCCAGATCGCCAGGGTTAAAGCAGTGACAATGGGCTTTTTACTGCGGTGATATGTCGGCAATATTGTTAACACAGCATATACTGCTCACTAAACTCTAATACCCCGCGATATCGGGGAACAGAAAAAAAAAATCTGCCATTTTCTATCAACTCCCAGGGCTTGCGTTGTGCTTATCTTATACTATATTAGTGAAAGCACTGTATGTTTGCCTGCCTGCCTGCCTGCCTGCCTGCCTGCCTGCCTGCCTGGATGTCCGGTGTCCTAGGGGAAATCTGATTGGTCCCTTGGCCCGCCCCCGCACACCTCTCATTGGCCTGAGGCGGAGTGACGGGCCAAAGGACACACAGGGACACACACACACAGGGACACACACACAGGGACACACAACACAGACACAGGGACACACACACACAATGACAGACACACACACAGTGACACACACACAGTGACACACACACAGTGACACACACACACAGTGACACACACACACACACACACACACACACACACACACACACACACACACACACACACACACACACACACACACTGTTACATCCATTAGCGGGGCTCACAGTTAGCAGCACCCGCGCGCACCTCCTCCTCTCCCCGTGTCTCCCGCGCTTTCACCCCGACCCCCCCCTCCCCCGGCGCAGCTACATTCAGCGGGACACACACACTATTATTACCCCTTCAAGCGCCCCCCCCCCCACCCAGTGTCAGCGGCCGTGCGAGACCCCCCCTCTATATCTCCCACCTCTCCCCCCCACACATATACATGCCCCCCCTCCCCGGCGCTACAACTCACCCCTCCCCGGGCGGGGGAACAGCCAGTGGCCAGGCAGGCTGCCTCGCGGCGCCGAGTGCCCAAGATGGTGGCGCCCGGGACACAGCGGGGGAGCGGCCACAACACGCTGCCTCCCGCCTCAGATCCACGTGGGGACCTGCCGGATGGGTGAGTGAGCGGCCTTCACCTCCCCTCCACCCCCCCTTCACCTCCCCTCCACCTCCCCTCCAGTGTCAGTGTCTCCCCGATACCCCCCCCCCCCCCGGCGCCGCTACAGTCAGCGGGGGAGCGAGCGAGCGCCCGGGACACAGCGGGAGAGCGGCCACAACACGCTGCCTCCCGCCTCAGATCCACGTGGGACCTGCCGGACGGGTGAGTGAGCGGCCTTCACCACCCCTCACCCCCCATCACCTCCCTCACCCCCTTTCACCTCCCCTCACTCCACTTCTCCCTTCCACCCCCCTTCACCTCCCCATTTACCTCCCCCCCCCTCACCTCCCCATTTACCTCCCCCCCCTCCACCCCCCCTTCACCTCCCCTCCACCCCCCTTCACCTCCCCTCCCCCCCCCCCTTCACCTCCCCTCCACCCCCCCTTCACCTCCCCTCCACCCCCCCCCTTCACCTCCCTTCCACCCCCCCCCCTTCACCTCCCTTCCACCCCCCCCTTCACCTCCCTTCCACCCCCCCCCCTTCACCTCCCTTCCACCCCCCCCTTCACCTCCTTCCACTCCCCCCCCTTCACCTCCCTCCAACCCCCACCTTCACCTCCCCTCCACCCCCCCTTCACCCCCCCTTCCACCGCCTCCCCCCCCCTTCCCACCGCCTCCCCCCCGCCTTCCCTCCGCCTCCCACCCCCCGCCTTCCACCTCCTCCCCCTTCCCACCACCTCACCCCTCCCCCCCTTCCCCCCCCTTTCTCCCCACGACACACCATCTACGCCAGTTCACAATCAAAAACCAAACCATCCCTCCCTACCACAACGCTGAGCCACTCAACCCAAAAACATCCCCCCCACTCCAACACGCACCCCCCCCACACAACCCAAAATACCAGACACCCCAAAACCAAGCCAACCACCTCCCCCCCTTCCAACCACCTCCCCCCCTTCCCACCACCTCCCCCCCTTCCCACCACCTCCCCCCCTTCCCACCACCTCCACCCTCCCCCTTCCCACCACCTCCCCCCCTTCCCACCACCTCCCCCCCTTCCCACCACCTTCCCCCTCCTCCCCCTTCCCACCACCTTCCCCCTCCTCCCCCTTCCCACCACCTTCCCCCTCCTCCCCCTTCCCACCACATCCCCCCTTCTCTCCCTTTCCACCACCTTCCCCCTCCTCCTCCTTCCCACCACCTCCCCCCTTCCCACCACCTCCCCCCTTCTCCCCTTTCCACCACCTCCCCCCTCCTCCCCCTTCCCACCACTTCTCCCCTCCCCCCCTTTCCCCCCCCGCTCCCCTTCCCCCCCCCCGCTCCCCTTCCCCCCCCCGCTCCCCTTCCCCCCCCGCTCCCCTTCACCCTCCCTCCGCTCCCTTTCCACCACCCCCTCCGCTCCTCTTCCCCCCCCCACCTCTTTTTACCCTTTCCCCTCCCACACTTCCACCCCCTCCTCTAACCCTTCCCCCCCACCTCTAAGCCTTCCCCCCCCTCCCTTCCCCCCCCTCCTCTAACCCTTCCCCCCCCTCCTCTAACCCTCCCCCCCCTCCTCTAACCCTTCCCCCCCCCCTCCTCTAACCCTTCCCCCCCCTCCTCTAACCCTTCCCCCCCCCTCCTCTAACCCTTCCCCCCCTCCTCTAACCCTTCCCCCCCCTCCTCTAACCCTTCCCCCCTCCTCCACCCCTTGCCCCCCTCCTCCACCCCTTGCCCCCTCCTCCACCCCTTGCCCCCCTCCTCCACCCCCTCCTCCCCTTCCCGCCGCCCTTCGCCTTCATGCCCGCCTTACCGCCTCCCCACCCCCGCCTCTGCCTTTCACCCGCCCTTACTCCGGCCGCCTCTGCCTTTCACCCACCGCCTCACAGCCGCTGCACGCACTCAACAGACACCCGCTACACTCGACACATACCTGCCGCAACACACACACCTGCTGCCTCCCGCCCCTACCCCTGACATCACTGACCCACCGCCTCACACCCTAGCAGGACCCCCACTCACAGACAGCACTCACAACCACGCGCCAGCTGCCGCCTCACACCCTTGCAGGACCCCCACTCACAGACAGCACTCACAACCCACGCGCCACCCGCCGCCTCACACCCTAGCAGGACCCCCACTCACAGACAGCACTCACAACCCACGCACCACCCGCCGCCTCACACCCTAGCAGGACCCCCACTCACAGACAGCACTCACAACCACGCACCACCCGCCGCCTCACACCCTAGCAGGACCCCCACTCACAGACAGCACTCACAACCCACGCACCACCCGCCGCCTCACACCCTAGCAGGACCCCCACTCGCACACAGCACTCACAACCCACGCGCCACCCGCCGCCTCACACCCTAGCAGGACACACGACTCAGATTTTTACATCACTTATGGCACCAAAATATACATTGTACTGTGGTGTGGTTACAATAAACATTTTTATACAACATCGTATTACATTTTCTTCCATCTTTCTTTTCAATATTATTATCCAACCTTTACAACAAACAGTCACCTATTGTTCCACGATTTATAAATAATACTACCTATTACGCATTTACATCCCGGGCAACGCCGGGTCTCTCAGCTAGTCTTACCTAAGTAGCTAATGACCACTATAGACAGAGGAAAGTTACCCAAAACCAATCTGGAATAGATGATGAAGATGCACTAAATAAACATTTAACAACTTTTTACACTGGCGACACACTTTATTCGAGCTCGGCTAGTCCCACGAATTCGGGTATACCCGGGTGTATTGAGGTTTGTGACTGTTTTCTGCCCGAGTGCATTGAGGTATTTTCCAGGCAGGGATTGAAGCATTTTATTCCCGCTGGCTGAAATACTGCACAGTATATATATATATACTGCATTACAATTCATGAATTTATGCCATCTGGTAGACACGCGAAGCATTGCAGCCTATTAAATCCTAATCATTATCATTTAACAGATCAGCCGCCCGTCAGCCAGGCATGAACCCAGGCTGGGAAGGCAAACGCAACGGGGCTTGTCAGAGGTGAGGAGCGGCGCATTCCAGGTATCTGCCAGGTACATACTGGTATTTGCTCGAATAAAGTGTGTCGGTGCAGTAATATACACTGTGACTTTAGCCGTTACAAGGCACATAGCCACGTGGGCCCTGCATGCAGCCTGCAACAGCAGTTCCCACCGACGCGACCGGGGTTATAGCAGACCACCTCCTATCCACCCCCATCCTGCAATGTGAGTGTGGGGGAGAGAGAGGGGCGTAAGAGAGGGAGGGGGGGAGAGAGGTGGGAAGGTGAGAAATATGGGGGGGGAAGAGTGAGAGTGCGTGTAAGAGAGGGAGAGTGGAGAGAGGTCGGGAGAGTGGAGAGGGAGGACGAGTAAGAAGGGGGAGAGATAAAGGATGAGTTGGGAAGAGAAATACATGGGGGGAGAATGAGAGGGGGTGAGAGTGTGAGAAGGGGGAGAGAAATAGAGGGGGTGAGAGTGAGGAGGTGTGTTAGAGGGGAGTGGGGTTGCTTGCCAGGCTGCTCACATGGGGGCGCCAGTGGAAACTAGATTTAATTTGCGTTTTTTATTTCGGGGGGGGGGGGGGGGGGAAAGCCTTAAAAAATGTTGAACCTTCAGGTAGCGTGGTACAGTATGCCCTGTGGGTTTTTTATGACTACAGCACTGCGTACTACAGGGGTGCGCAAACTTTACCCCGTGCGCACCCCTGCCTGCTCTCCTCGGCACCTCGCACTCCCCCCCATGGTCGGCCCCCGTGTGAAATGATGTGCGGGGTCATGTGATGTCACGATGCCATGGTAACATGATGTCACGTGATGACGTCGGGTTACCATGATGATGCGTCGCTGGAAGGGAAGGTAAGTGTGTTATAGAGGCCTCGCGTGGTCCCCCGGCTTTTAAATTAAATGGGAGAGAGCTCAGGACCTCTATAACTGCTGCCCCCCCCAGACAATCTAGCATCCCCCAGGGGGGCATGTCCCCCCGTTTGCGCACCCCTGGTTTACTACCCCCTCTACCTTGCATACCAAAGAGGCGAGTAAGGTATTGTTTTTCCCCCTGTGGGGCCAAACCACCTTCCCTAGCACTCCTACCCCCATCATCACCCAAACTAGTCCCCCCACACTCGAACGCATCTAACAACCCCCCCATCTATATGCTGGCTAATAGGGTTATAGGCCATAGAACCAACAATAACAAAACATACCATAAAAAACGACACCAAAATATACATTACAATTTACATCAAGAGGTCATTAAGCCCTTAAGCACCTGAGAGGCGACCTAAGCCCTCTTATAGAGAGCCCAGGCAGCCTCATTGCACTTGAGGTTAATGAAAAAATAAGACCACTTACCCCATCTATGTTGAGGTCCTCCTCTTCTTTTTCATTAATTCTTCAGACGACATTGATGCTACCTAGACTCTCCTTGAGAATGTCCTTACTGGTACTCCAGGGGATAATAACCGCTTGGTGCATATTTTGGTAATCTTTTTTTTTTGGTTCAATGGCCTAACAGGATAAAAGTGCTCATATATTCATATATTCGTTATTCATATAGATGGGGGGTTAGGTGTGTTGTGGTGAGGTTATGGAGGTATGTAATGGGCTAGGTGCCCCAGCAAGGCGGTCAGGTCCCCCGTGAAAGGGAGGTGAGGGTTTACATCTTGTTTGTGATAGGCGTTTAGGAGGCAATACAAAAGAGATTATAAGTGGCACACCACTGTTTAAAGGAAACATTTTTTTAGGTGTTTGTATTTGGTGCTCACCTTCCGTTGATCCTGGCGTCCCAAAGCTGGATTCAAAAGTACTGGCAAGGTAGGAGAAAGGAAGAGGCACACAAAATATAGTGGAATAAAATGATTTCCAAATGTATTAATGCATCAGAGCTAACAGTGGTAACGTTTCAGGACAAGCAGTCCTGAGGTGTTTGGTCTGAGGAAGGGACTGTATGTCCTGAAACGTTACCACTGTTAGCTCTGATGCATTAATACATTTGGAAATCATTTGATTCCACTATATTTTGTGTGCCTCTTCCTTTCTCCTACCTTGCCAGGAGTTCAGGAGGGGTAGGAAGGTGGGGGAGATGACTTGTTAGCTTGTTAGCTTCATAGCCTCTTTGCTATGTGAGCGGTATATTTAGTGTAGTTGTAGGGTGTGTGTATTGAAATCACTTTATTGTTTGAATGCCTTACTTTGCAATGCTTTGGAAGTCCATCAGGTATCATACTTTTTTTTTTTTTTACCCATTATCCTTCGGTAGACATGTATTGTATTTACATGTGGATTTTGGGCATTACTTTGGACATGATGGCAGTGACTATCGTGGTTGTCCTGTATTACCGCCAGAAAGTCACCTGGAAGTGAGTTCATTAACTCACCGTTATCCTGCTTGTATAATTTTTAGTGATTGCGGCGTTAAGCTGGAAAATATATCCCTAGTAAAACATGTTATAGAGCAGAATAGTATCACAGATTTAACAACGTTTTGTTAATCTATCCCTAATGTCCTTTCACAACAACCTAGAGAGGACAATTTCCAGAACACAGGCGTGTCCTTTGTAATGATGGGTGTCGGTAATCCTTAGTTTCACATTCACATTTGAAATTATGAAACTCCACTAGGAACATTGTGGTTACCGGGTGATCTGCAATTCAGGCCCATGAATGCTTTTGTGAGAAGGTGCCTCTTCAACAGATATTTCATGGTTTCCCTCGCTGCAGAAAGTTTTCTTTCACTGTGCATTGTTTTAGAGAGAAGAAAACCTTCAAAATCACAGGGACCTAATTCTTACCCCCGGGACTGTCCCCTTCAGGTTTCCCGGTCAGAAAAAAATATTGCCGAAACTTTGGAGAATGTGCGGAAGAAATCAATTTATAACTAAGGCAGTAATAGTTTGGCTTTATTAGGGATGCAGATAAACAAAGTGTTCTATTTCCATAGCTGCACTTTGGAACAGAATGATACATGCATTTTATTAGCATCTAATTTGCATGAATTTAGTCGAAGACAAGATAAATATCTTTTTAAAGAAGCCATCCTTCCAAAATGTTTTTTTTTTTTTTTATCGTTATCTTTCTGTAGCTGGGGGTCCAGCTGCAGTTTAAGTAAGAGAGGAAAGAAAATTGCAATGTAAGAATTCAGGGTTGTCTTAATACGAATGTGAAGTCAGTATGCAAATGAGTATGTCTCCCAAATGACTCATTCACGTGCTATTCCATAAACTCTGAAGAGCTGCAATCCTGGTTAGCACACCTAATGCAGCGGAAACTCTAGGGGTGCCAGGTGGCTTCTCCAAAAATACTGGACACAATGGTGAAAGGTGCGATGTGCTCGAGACACACAAGCGCGCGCACACATCCTTCTCATCTCTCTCCACTACATTTTATTTCCTCCTATCCTCAGACCCCACCCCCAGGCGCCTGACACCTCCTCCTGATTGGCTGTTACTGGGTAAAGCAGCCAATCAGGATGGAGGAAGCTGCCTAGCCCCTTAACAACAGACCTGCTCTCTCCCAGCTCAGGGAAATCCCACCCCCCCACCCCCCCCCCCCCAAGCCGGTCAGGTCACAATGTCCAGAGAGATAATACCGGACACATACATGTACAGAGAGGTAATACCGGTATACACATACATGTCCAGTATTTTTTTACAGGACAGAGTGTCCAAATACAGGACAGACCGGTCCAACTCCCGTAGACTTGAATGGGACGTAGCGCTGATGAATCTGGGCCCTTATCAGGCAGACTGGACTAGGTGAAAATAAACACACACAAGAATATTAACCTCTTAGAACAATAGCCACCATGCATGTCTTAATGTCCGCTATGATAACTAAAGTGCTGATACTACTCCCATTCCCAACACGCCAAACCCCCTCTTTAACAATGGCAAATAGCCCTGTACGTTGCAGTAATAAAATATCTAAATACCTGGTTGGATCAGCACTCTGTAATAGAGAAAAGGATAAAGAATAGAGAGAAAAGATGTACTTGCGTGTTCCTTTGTTCTTTAATGTACAGAAAAATACAAAAATGAAGAGGGATTAGTATTCAGACACACACTGTTTCCCCAGCACAATGAGTAACGCTTCAGGAGCCTGACGGAGGGGCCAGGGGGCCTCTGCAAAAAGAAACCTAGTTAATACCAAAAGGAACACGTTCTATTCTTTATAATTTTCTTTATGAATGAATGCTGATCCAACCAGATATTTTGTATCAATAATATTTTGCCAGCGCAAAGAGGCCCTGCCCAGATGAGCTTACAATCTATGTTTTTGGTGCTTGTAGCACAGAGAGATAAAGTGACTTGCCCAAGGTCACACGGAGCTGACGCCAGGATTTGAACGGGGAACGGATGGACGCACGCACACACACACACACACAGGTATTTTTAGTACTGTGAGATTTCAGGATTATTAACACCTTCATTTCCGTAGCAGACAGTAAGGCATGCATGCCTTCATTACCACTATGGTTACCAAGGAGTTAATAATTCAAACCTTTTATTATCGATTATGCCTGGATAGTAAAGGTAGAAATGAGCTAAAGCTAACGTGCTTTAGTACCGAATTTTCCAGGGGAGTCGCACGTTAGAAAAAAATTGAAATAAATATTAACCCTTTTTTTTAAATTATTATTATTACTTTTTTTGCAAATGTTTGTATGCAAATTATTTTGATTGAATCCAGCCCAAAGACATAAATCATATATAATTTGGAAGAATCGCATTTTGCATTGCAGGACAATGGTGGCCCTTGAGGACTAGAGTTATCCAACCTTGGCATAGATCATTGACTGACCTACACTACAGTATGTATACTCTACAAATATGTTGTATAGATGCAGCAGAAAGAAACATCTTGACACAGAATATAGTTTGCCTTTGTTATTCATAGAAAACCGTGGCTTTCAAGATGCTGCTGTCCCTGAGATCAGAGGTCAAAGAATGTAATTATACCCTTACACAATGCTGACAGCTGCATTTTAAAAAGTGACTGATGAGAGAAAAGCAGTTCAGATAACAGCATTAAAACCAATAAAAGGATCAACAATGCAGTAAGCCATTTGAAACTCACATATTTAAACTGTCATGCGTTAAAGGTAAAGTGTGTCTAGAAGCAGTGGGGGTGGGGGGGGATCACTTCTGTTCTATGGTTTTATAGATCCGTTCATTGCAGGACCAGCATGGGACACCATACGCACAAACAGTCCGCTGGGCTACTGATATCAGAGCTCATGGTAACGTGAGTCTGACCAGCATCGAGCCGGTGGCTCAAGATAATCAGGAACCCTCCATGGTGCAAAGGTTAGTCTGTATAGAGCGGCCAACTCCAGTCCTCAAGGGCCACCCGCAGGTCAGGTTTTAAGGATGTCCCTGCTTCAGCCCAGGTGGCTCAGTCAAAGCTGGGCTGAAGCAGCGATATCCTTAAAACCTGCCATGTTGATGGCCATGGAGGACTGGAGTTGGCTACCATTGGTATAGAGCAACATTGGGTGGAAGAGAGAGTCACAACTGGTGGAACTGAACGCTCATACATCTGTATATCTCTGCAACATGTTGCGGCCTCATCCAAGCTTGTGCAGAAGAGTATTTGAAGAGATATAAACCTTTTGCTGCTTTATCGCCAAATAAGACGGTTGGATATCTTCTGTTGCATTTTATTTCATTACGGCAATGCGTCTAGTCATGTTCCTTAGTACGTGCTCTTTGGTTCCTTCATATTGAACAATGCCGGCTGACAGGATTACTCCACGTACAGCCCAGGCTTTTATACTGTTTGTGTGTTACAAATCAAGTAATAATAATTTGTTCTTGTATAGCGCTGCTAGTTTTACATAGTGCTTTACAGAGACATTTTACAGACACAGTCCCTGCCCTGGGGAGCTTACAATCTAAGTTTTTGGTGCCTGAGACACAGGGAGATAAAGTGACTTGCTCAAGGTCTCAAGGAGCTGACGCCGGGAATTGAACCAGGAATTGAACCAGAAATTGAACTAGAAATTGAGCTAGAAATTGAGCTAGGTTCGCCTGCTTCACACAGTGCCAGTCAGTGTCTTTACTCACTGAGCCGCTCCTTCTCACCAGAAGTCAAAAATAATCACAGGGCACAACAGAAAGTGTTACCTTAATATAATTGTTCACATGAGCTGCCTGCAACGCAAGGTTGGATAGTATGTTAAACATCACGAAGCATATAGTTTGTGTTATACTGGGCTGTGGGGGAGCTTGGAGAAGCCAAGAAAAGCGATGGGGCAGAGATTACAAAAAGATAATAGGTTATCAATGCTAAACAATTATGAATTACATTTTTTGTTTCTATAGCAACCATTTACAAAGTCACATACCCTGCCTCTTCTGAAACAGGCTCTGGCACACCCCTTTTTGAGCCCTGCCCTCTCTCTAGCAGTGCACCAATTGTATCAAGTGACTGCCTGGTCACATGATCTTCCCCACAGAACGTTGCATCTTTGGTCCTCTTCTGTTGCACTGACAGCCATTTAGTGAACCCCTGAGCCAAATCTTCGCCAATCGATCAGCAACCTAGCTAATTACTTACACTTGTGTCGATTTTATTGATGCACATATAAAAAGGGGGGGGGGGGATAAATAAATACCAAAACGGCAGCTTGGACTGCTGCTTTAACATTAACATGTCACCAACAATTAGGAACATTTTAAAATGTCTGTCCTGTCTGCTGAGAAATCAAATGATATTATTTATTGAACCCAATAATCAGTTCCGTCTCTCCACCATTTAATGCATTGAGACCAGGATCTACAAAGCTCCTTTATTGATTTAACGCGCCTTGTTGCGTGCTAACGGGGAAAGGTGGGAGAGACGGTCACAATGCGTTTCGTGGAATTTCTGCGCTTTCCATTCAAGTTTGTTCCGCAGTGTAAAACCCATGGCCGGATTATTCCAGCTTCAATCCGTGCGGATTCATCGGAAACCGCCATTGGATACAATCCGCCGCTGGATTTTAAGAATCCACGCATTGGATTATCAATGATAAAACAAAAATTTGGAAAAGCTGAATCGCCCTTTTTGAGATTGATTTGCGAAAATCTGCAGACTAAAGGAACCGGCAGGTCCACCGCGGATCCAAATCCGCCCCCAAAAATTCGCTCATCTCTACTAACGGGAATCTTCAAAGCTCACTAACGCAGTGCTAAGTGCTGTTTTCATAACGAGCCAATGCGTTACTATAACAGGCATTATTGCTAATGATATGCAAATGAGGTCACAACGCATATCCACAGAGCTCCGTTACAGTTACCGCATGGATTTAGCCGAAAGAGAGAGAGAGAGTGGAGAGACACCAGGACACAGAAAGAGGTCACATGAGATACCTGAGGAGATACGCTAAGAGAATAGTCAAAGTATATTGTAATGACTTCTATCAGCATATCTCAGGTATGCTCTTTTTTTGTGAACAGGTGTCTCCCTCTCTCCCTGTCCCTTTCCCCTACAGCAAAACCCATAGTTTAGTGTCTGGACCAGGGGTGGCCAACTCCAGTCGTCTAGAGCTACCAACGGGTCAGGTTTTCAGGATACCCTACAGTAGCTTCAACATAGTTGGCTTAATCAGTCACTGATTCAGCACAGGTGACTCTGTCTTTGACTGAGTCATTAAGTGAGCCATCTGTGCTGAAGCAGGGATATCCTGAAAACCTGACCTGTTGGTAGCTCTTGAGGACTGCAGTTGCTGCTCCTGGTCTGGACTGAGCTAATGTCACCTTTAGGTAAGACAGACATAAAGCGAAGTACTGTGAGTATCATAGGGAAGTACTGTGAGTATCATAGGGAAGTACTGTGAGTACCATGGGGAAGTACTGTGAGTACCATGGGGAAGTACTGTGAGTACCATGGGGAAGTACTGTGAGTATCATAGGGAAGTACTGTGAGTATCATAGGGAAGTACTGTGAGTACCATGGGGAAGTACTGTGAGTACCATGGGGAAGTACTGTGAGTATCATAGGGAAGTACTGTGAGTACCATGGGGAAGTACTGTGAGTACCATGGGGAAGTACTGTGAGTATCATGGGGAAGTAGTGTGAGTATCATGGGGAAGTAGTGTGAGTAAAGTTTACTAATAATTCAGCAAACACATTGCCCTTAGAAGAAAGATACATATAAATAGCTAATTGGCTGTATCAGTCCTGAAGGTACTCTTGTCGATCTGATCTGTATAAAGGTGATAGTGTTCTCGGCCTCCGTTTTAAGCGTGGCTCCCTTTGCGTCCGTGATCCACAGCGGAAACCGGAAGTATCGTCCACCTAGTCTGTGCTGCTCTAAACTCGGAGGACTGGTATAGGGTCTTTGTTTGAATAGGTCACTGCTCGGCGACGCCCAATCATACGTATAATGCAGGTTCAATGCAAGGCAAGCAATGAAACACAACAGCACCCCTACGTGTTCTGTGGTGGTATCCACTTCTTCAGGGGAGGCGGCAGTCATGTTAAGATAACATGAGGCCGTGCTAACTTAACATGCCGTTAAGCCTACTGTAATGAGATAACTAACGGACATTGTTTTTGCATATTATTGGCTTTGGGGATTGTCGCTAACCTCAGGGAACGTAACCTTCCTTACTGATTTTGGTAACAGGACGTTATGAGCCCGGACTTAACAGAGCTTTGCGGATCAGGGCCTTAGTGCTCTAAAACAAGTATTAGGGTCATTTATTCATTAACGTTTGTGTCCATTGTGTTATCTTTTTTTGCCTCGGCAGTCCTGGAACAGCAGTGTACTGTGCGTGTATAGAGTCTTACTGTACCAATGAACCGAACTAGCTGCTGTCAATCTTCACTTGATGCAATTAACTGTCTTTCCAATTAAGTGATAAAGTAAAAAATCAATAATATCTGCCAGACTAGTCTGTTCCTCCTATAATAAAATACTGATTTACTACCGTTCAGAAAATATGTTATGTTGATTATATGCATAATAAAATGCAATTTAGTTTACTGCAACATTTATCTAACTGAATATAATTAGTAGAACTGTACTGTGTAGAAGCAGAGATTTACAAATGTTACCAAAATGATTGCAGCACATGCATTGGTGAATTACACTCAGGAAAAGAAGGACCCAACGCTCTACGGTTTTAATTATAATGCTAGTTTATTTGTGCCACACAACGTTTCGACCTAAATAGGTCTTTCTCAAGTGGCTTTGATGCCTAGTCACTTGAGAAAGACCTATTTAAGTCGAAACGTTGTGTGGAACAAATAAATTAGCATCATAATCAAAACCGTACAGCGTTGGATCCTTCTTTCCTGAGTATTTGCATCAAATGTAATTAAGTAGAAATAGCCATGTTAGTCCAGTTGCAATAGTGCTAGTATTGTATTGTATTGTATGTCTTTATTTATATAGCGCCATTAATGTACATAGCGCTTCACAGTAGTAATACATGTGGTAATCGAATAAATAACAGATAATATAAATAACAGATCATGGGAATAAGTGCTTTAGACATAAACATAACATTAAGGAAGAGGAGTCCCTGCCCCGAGGAGCTTACAATCTAATTGGTAGGTAGGGAGAACGTACAGAGACAGTAGGAGGGAGTTCTGGTAAGTGCGTCTGCAGGGGGCCAAGCTTTATGTATCATGTGTTCAGAATGTTCACAGTGCTATTCGTATGCTTCTTTAAGCAAGTGTGTCTTAAGGTGGGTCATAAAGGTGGATAGAGAGGGTGCTAGTCGGGTACTGAGGGGAAGGGCATTCCAGAGGTGTGGGGCAGTCAGTGAAAAAGGTTTAAGGCGGGAGAGGGCTTTAGATAAAAAGGGGGTAGAAAGAAGACATCCTTGAGCAGAACGCAAGAGTCGGGATGGTGCATAGCGAGAAATTAGGGCTGAGATGTAAGGAGGGGCAGAAGAGTGTAAAGCTTTAAAAGTGAGGAGAAGAATGGAGTGTGAGATGCGGGATTTGATTGGAAGCCAGGAGAGGGATTTCAGGAGGGGAGATGCTGAGACAGATCTAGGAAAGAGTAGAGTGATTCTGGCAGCAGCATTTAGGATAGATTGTAGGGGAGACAGGTGAGAGGCAGGAAGGCCGGACAGCAGGAGGTTACAGTAATCAAGACGGGAGAGAATGAGGGCCTGAGTCAGAGTTTTAGCAGTCGAGCAACAGAGGAAAGGGTGTATCTTTGTTATATTGCGGAGGAAAAAGCGACAAGTTTTAGAAATGTTTTGAATGTGAGGGGCGAATGTGAGAGAGGAGTCGAGTGTGACCCCTAGGCAGCGTGCTTGGGCTACTGGGTGAATGATCGTAGTTCCAACAGTAATGTGGAAGGAGGTAGTGGGGCCAGGTTTGGGAGGAAGTATGAGGAGCTCTGTTTTAGCCATGTTGAGTTTAAGGCGACGGAGGGCCATCCAAGATGATATAGCAGAGAGACATTCAGAAACTTTGGTCTGTATAGCAGGTGTAAGGTCGGGTGTTGAAAAGTATATTTGTGTGTCGTCAGCATAGAGGTGATATTTAAACCCAAAAGATGTTAGTAGGTCACCTAGAGAGAGTGTGTACAGAGAAAAGAGAAGAGGTCCCAGGACAGAGCCCTGGGGTACCCCCACGGAGAGATCAATAGAGGAGGAGGAGGTGTTAGCAGAAGAGACACTGAAAGTACGATGGGAGAGGTAGGATGGGATCCAGGATAGAGCTTTGTTCCGAATACCAAGAGTATGGAGAATGTGAAGGAGAAGAGGGTGATCCACAGTATCAAATGCTGCAGAGAGGTCGAGTAATATGAGCAGAGTGTAATGACCTCTGTCTTTGGCAGCATGGAGGTCGTCAGTTATTTTAGTGAGGGCTGTTTCCGTGGAGTGAGCAGTGCAGAAGCCAGATTGTAGAGGGTCTAGGAGAGAATAGGTATTGAGAAAATGGAGCAAGCGAGAGAATACAAGACGTTCAAGGAGTTTAGAGGCAAAAGGCAGGAGGGAGACAGGTCGATAGTTAGAAAGACAGGTAGGGTCAAGCTTGCTGTTTTTGAGTAATGGTATGACTGTTGCATGTTTGAAGGAGGATGGAAAGGTTCCAGAGCAGAGGGAGGAGTTAAAAATGTGTGTGAGCGTAGGGATTATAGTAGGAGCAAGAGGTTTTAGGAGATGGGAGGGAATGGGGTCAAGAGGGCAAGTGGTAGAGGGAGAAGAGGCAATCAACAGCGACACATCCTCCTCTGAGACAGTGGAAAAAGAGTCAAGGATGGCAGGATGAGAGTTAGGATGGGGTGTAGGATGGGAAGAAGAAACAGAGGGGATGTTCTGACATATGGATTCCACCTTTTGCTTAAAATAGTCAGCAAAGTCCTGAGCAGAGATGGAGGAAGGATAGGCAGCTGAGGGTGGTTTGAGTAGAGTTTCAAAGACAGAGAACAGTCGGCGTGGGTTAGATTTGTGCATGTTGATTAGTGCAGAAAAGTAGGCTTGCTTAATTTGCGAGAGGCAGAGTTGAAACAGGATAGCATAAATTTGTAGTGAAGGAAGTCTGCGAGAGTGTGAGACTTCCTCCAGAGGCATTCAGAGGAACGAGTGGAGGAACGTAGCATGCGTTTGTGGCAATTTAGCCAGGGTCTAGGATTAGAAGGGCGAGTGCGGCAGAGAGAAAGTGGGGCATGTAGATCAAGAGAGGAGGACAAGACAGAGTTGTAGTTCCTGACCAGGTTGTCGGGGTCTGTAGCAGAGCTGAGAGAGGAGAGGGAGGAGCGTAAAGTGCACTCAAAGTCAGGTAAGTGAATAGAGCGCAGGTTTCTGCAGAACCGGGGTGTAGATGGAGGTGGAGAAGGGGAGAAGCGAGATAGAGAGAATGAGATGAGATGATGGTCAGAGAGAGGAAAAGGGGAAATGGAGAAATCGGAGAGAGAGAAGTTCTTAGTGAAAACCATGTCTAAGTAGTGGCCATCCTTGTGGGTGCTGGCTGCAGTCCACTGTTGAAGGCCAAAAGAAGAGGTTAGAGAAAGAAAGCGGTAAGCCCAAGGGAGAGAGGGGTCATCAATGTGGCAATTGAAGTCCCCAAGGAGAAGAACAGGGGAGTCTGAGGAGAGGAAGAAAGAGAGCCAGGATTCAAAGTGAGAGAGAAAGGCAGAAGGGGGATGAGTAGAGGTAGGTGGGCGATAGATGACCGCCACATGAACAGGGAGAGGAGAGAAAATCTGGACAGTGTGAGCCTCAAAGGAGGGAAAAGCAAGAGAGGGAGGAATAGGAAGGGTTCGGTAACGACAGAGAGCCCCACGCCTCCACCCCTGCCATCAGTGCACGGAGTGTGGTAGAAGGAGAGGGCAGCTTCCAGAGCAGAGTCAGACTGAGTGAGCCAGGTCTCAGTTATAGCAAATAGGAGCAGAGAGTGAGAGAGAAAGAAGTCATGCACAGAGAGGAACTTGTTAGAAAGGGAGCGAGCATTCCAAAGAGCACAGGAGAAAGGGAGAGAGGAGGGAGGGTGGCAGGGGATGGGTATGAGGTTGGAGGGGTTGACACCAGAAGGAGTAGAGGTTGCAGTTGGCAGGCGAGGACGAGCGCATGTAGGAATAAGACAGGGACCAGGATTGGGAGAGATATCCCCAGAAGCAAGGAGGAGAAGCATGGATAGAAAGAGGATGTGTGAGGATGATTTGTAGGGGTGTGTTTTAGTGCAGGGGATATAGCTGTGTGGTGTCAGAGGACGCAGGTAAGAAAGGAGTTCATGTGAACAGAGAAGTGGTGAAGCAAGGAGAGATGGAGATATATGAATAGAGTTGGAGACATACTGAGGCTGGTAAAAAGAAGTGCATAATTTGAGAAGAAGTGAAGTCACAGCAAATATAAATGGTAAAGGCAGCATCACAGCAGTAATAGTGCAGTCTGGTATTGATGATATCCTCCTTTCCAGCGTAGTTCAAATGCAGGAATTAGGGCCAGATGGGGTGTCCACTTCTTCCTCACTTCTTTTGAACTTTAATTTAAACTTCAGTTGTTCAGTAGTCATGCCACTTATAATGGGCCACTTGGATATGGGCTGCAGGTAGCATTAGGCTGTTCTATCTGGGTTTACTGTCGCGGCCAAGTTTATTCTTACATTTACCCGGTCTCGGCCGCGACAGTAACCGGGCGCGCGCCGGGGTGTCCCATGCGCGCACCGAAGCCTCGGAGGAGCGGTCCTCCGATCGGGGCTTCCCTCTCCCCTCTCCGGGTCCGCCGGGTCCCCCGGAACCCCCCACCACCGTCCCCCACATCGCGGGACACCAGGGCTCCCTCGGGGAGCCCTGGGCACGCGTGCATGGGGCGCAGGCACCCGATGAAGCGTGACCGCGCATCGGTGACGTGCGCACGCCGAGGGGATTTGGCTAGCAAGCCGGGAAATCTCCCGGCTTGCGGAACTAGCCAAGTCAGGATAAAACGTGTTGCCAGTGTATATGGGCCTAAAAAGTCACCTGACAGTTTAGTTCTGTCTGCTTAATTAGCACATCGGAGGCACATTCAAACAAATGGTTTTCTACACAGGGTGTTCCCTTCCTAGGTGGCAACACTTAATTTGATTAGGGGTAGACAGAAAACAGCATTCAAATATGGTTTTTACCTAGCATTGGATCACTTGCATATACTATATAATACACACAGCAAAGGCTTCAATGAGGATTTAGAGATGGTTTTTACCTGAGGAGAGAAGAAGGATAAGATCCATTAGGGTAAGAGTTCCTTCCTTTTAAACTTCAGTTGTTCAGTAGTCATGCCACTTATAATGGGCCACTTGGATATGGGCTGCAGTAAATTAGTATTTCATTATTAGGTTATACTTTTTTTATTTTTACTAACAATTGATATTATAAGACAAGCTTTTGAGAGTTCTCTCTCTTCCTCGGGTCAGCAATACTGATTTACAGAGATTCCAGGAGTTTAACATAGACGTAAAAAAAGAAAACCTAGATAGCCATCTAAGGCAGATGATACAGAGACGGAATAAAAGGACAGGGTAATAAATGAATGAAAGGGACAATGAGACATACTTCCATCAGCAGTGTGGAGGGAGGTTGGGTTACAAGGGGGATTAACTGTAAAATTCACAGAGAGGCAGGGATAAACATTAAAAAAATGATGGTGGTGTGTTAGATCAGTGGGGCGCAAACTGGGGGGGCGCAAGATTTTTTTTGGGGGGGGCGCGTGGGCAGTTTCAGGAGTTCCACGCTCTTCCCGGGGGACCGCGCGAGGCCTCTGGAACATTTACTTACCAGGATTCAGCCGGCTTCAGGACACGTGACCATGGCAACGTGGCATCAAATGATGCCGCAGGGTCATGTGATGTCACGGTTGCCTTGGTAACGTAACATCAAATGACATGATGTGACGTCACACGACCCCATGGCGGCATTTGATGCCCCACGAGGTAAGAACAGGGGGCGCACAATGGAGGAGAGCAGGTGGGGAGGGCGCAGCAAAAAAAAGTGTGCGTGCCCCTGTGTTAGACACCCCATATCGGCATTAAGTCCTCTGGTTTTACTGTCAAACAGCATTATCATTTTATCATTATGTAGCCCTTTTACTGACACTCTAAAGAGACTACGGGTAACTGCACGCACCTGTGGCTCCAGGAGATCTGAGCCTCCGCTAGCTGGGAGCCTGGGGTAACACTTATTAGCGCAGCGCCTCCACTTAACCAGAATGCCCGTGATGTGAGATTCCCCTGGGCAAGAAACATATACACACACATATGATTGAAACCAGTTTTACTGTGATGCAATAATAACCTCTTTATAATGAACCGTGGCAATAACACATATACTTATACTATAACGCTCATGACACTAGTGGCTCGGCCACTCTCATCAGGAGTAATGTCTCCGTCCCCTCACCGCGTGCCCCACACACCTTGTCCATGTATAATACTATATTTGTATAGGCTCAGTCCTTTTGCCACTTCACCAGTGTCCCCAAAGAGTTACGCCTAAGGCGGGATCAGCGCCTGTTGACCGGTGTTGGTGCACTTGATGTAAATAATACCTTCCGGTCACGGCGGTGACGGGTAACAGCTTCGCAAAGGATCAGACGAATCAGCGGCCTGCCTCCGGTGTCGCAATGTCCAGCCGTCTGGTCCCAAACGACTCGCCACAACCGCAACTCTGTACCTTTGTCCCTAGCTGTCATACAGTAAGGGATGGTGTTCCTATCACTATAGGGCTTCCCTGCTGCACTGCAACCTACGGCGACTTCAGGGATTCTCCTAGGGGCCTGTGGGAAGAACTGTCCTATGCAGGTGGGTCACGGACCCCCTGCACTCACACTACCTCTCCCTTCACCCTCCGGATCCCCTCTAACTAGCTTCTCTAAATAACTACTGCAGCTGCACTGCACTCAACACTGTGTCTTCTTGTCAGCGCACACAGCACTGCATCTGTGTCACTGACAAGACTCCACACCACACACACCTAAGGGCAGGGTCCCTACCTTAGGGGCCTTCCCTCAGAACCTACCCACAACCCTAGTGGGGATTGGGGCCTACCTGGGACCTGGGGATTACCTGACCTGGTGTAGGAGCCACTTGCTCCCTACACCCTTCCTCCCACTTCCTGCTCCCAGCTCCAACTGCCGTTCCTAAGCCCGCGAAAAGTATCTCTTTCCCTGCTCTAGAGAATCCTGGCCTCTCATTGGCCACTCGCGGACACGTGGAGTATTTGGCCCTAAGCCTCATGGGAGTTGTAGTCCCGTGGAGGCTGCTTTTGTATTGGGGCCGCGTGCGCGCTTTCCCTAATGGCCGCCGCAACTCCTGCACCTCACTGCGCATGCGCGACCAATGCGCATGCGCGACCAATGCGCATGCGCGCGCAACCCGTCATGGCGGCCCCCGCTAGCCGGGTGCGCCGCAGAGCCTCGGAGTGCTCCCTGCTCCGGCCCCTACCTTCTCGGCCTCCGGCGGCAACCGCAACCACTCGGCGCGCAGGCAAGGGGGTCTCTGGAGCGGAAAAGAGACCGGGGCTACAATTATCATGTTTTCCGATCTTGATGCTTTTAAACATTCCATTGAGGATTTGGATTTTGAAATAATTTATGCAATGACGTGGACATGAGATGCGGTGTCCAACTGGAGCGCAGCATCTTTCTTCTTGTGTTATTGTGTGTCTGTGTAGTATCTTCCGTCTTCCTGGTGTGTTATTGTGTGTCTTTGTAGGTTCATTCTGGTTTGAAGTTTTTGTCTGGTTTCACCAATGTAGCATCCTTGGTCACATTTGTTACATTGAATCTTATAAACCACATTCCTGGATGTTCAGCAGAATGTCCCTTTAACATTGAATGTTCTATGTTTGTGACTGGCTGTGGGATCTTGGCATACTGTATATGTTTGCAAAGTTTGCAGCGTGTGTTGTTGCATGGTCTTGTGCCATTAACAGCGTCCTGGAGTTCGTTATGAAGTTTTCTACTGACAAACTTCTGTGTGAGGTTTTGGTGGTTGGCGGTTTGCGAAGATGGGAGGTTTGGGACCCGAGGAAAGGAGAGAACTCTCAAAAGCTTATCTTATATTATCAATTGTTAGTTCACATAAAAAAGGTATCACCTAATACTGCAGGGATATCCTTAAAACCTCATCAAATGTAAGACACATTTACAGGGATCCAGAAAAGGGCAGATCCCATTAGAATACTCTGTCTAGATGCATGGTAGTCCTAATAACGACACTCCCTAAATCACAAACTACAGTAGATTGAGATACAGAAAAGTCGGTAATATGATATATTGCAACAAAATGAAAATGCATACGGTCCCTCCAAACCCGCGTGATTCCTAGTCCACTTAAATACATATTTTCATAATACTCATATGCATTTTCATACTCTAAGACAGAAGTGGCCAACTGCAGTCCTCAAGGGCCACCAACAGATCAGGTTTTAAGGATATCCCTGCTTCAGCACGGGTGGCTCTATCGGTGGCTCAGTCGTTGACTGCTCCACCTATGCTGAAGCAGGGATATCATTAAACCTGACCTGTTGGTGGCCCTTGAGGACTGCAGTTGGCCACCCCTGCACTATGATAATTATTCATTATGCTGCGATGATAACGATCGAGCCTTATCACACTGACTTAAACAAAAGTTCCAGGTGATAGTGCCCTGATCTGCCCTATGGCAGTTTATTGAATGACCCCCTAAATGTCCAGTGTTTTCACACTAAATTACTTTTAGGTACTTAGTAGAGATGTGCGATACTTTCACATGAGGATGCGGCTCTTTTGGAGTCATGAAAAAAGCAGTGACTGAGTCAGAGTTTGCAATCATTCGCTGTGCATTATGTCGCTGCGCATTATGTCACGGCGCATTACGTCAATGCACATTACGTCACGGCGCATTATGTCACGGCGCATTACGTCGCGGCGCATTACGTCGCGGCGCATTACGTCGCGGCGCATTACGTCACTGCGCATTACGTCACTGCGCATTACGTCACTGCGCATTACGTCACTGTGCATTACGTCACTGCACATTACGTCACTGCGCATTATGTCACGGCGCATTACGTCACTGTGCATTAAGTCTCTGCGCATTAAGTCATGGCGCATTAAGTCACTGCAGATTAAGTCTCTGCGCATTAAGTCTCTGCGCATTAAGTCTCTGTGTATTAAGTCCTGCGTATTAAGTCATTGCACATTAAGTCACCACGCACTGCAAAGACCTTCAATATGCTCATTTGCAAAATTCGCCATTTCTCAATCTGCTTGCGAAATGCTCTACATTTTGCTAGATTTGCCTAATGCTGAGACTATAAATTGGACGCACACGCCATGTTTTGCTCGCAATCTGGCAATATTTAGCTGAAACCTTACTCATTTTATTGCATTATTGGCTCTTTGAGACTTGGTGAAACGTTTAGCAGGGAATGGAATTTTGGGGGAAAAGTAAAACGCTTACAATTTCACAAACGCATATTGGATGTTTTTTCTCTCGCATCTCTGGGAGTTAGCACTAGCTGTTGTAAATGATTCTGGTGTCTAATAGTATTGCAGTACTGTGTGCAGGTATGTGCACCAGAAAGCATTCCAGGGAAGGTAGCCAAATCAATACACCATTTACAGATATTCAGTGAGTAAAGATCTTAGGAATGCAAAGAAATGTAAAATATATGGGTTACGAGTACACAGAGTTTTAAATGCCTTAGGAGTAAATAAAAGGTATATTAAAGCATATGGTATAAGGTATATTAAGAAGCACTAATTCTCCCCTGTTGGGGCATCATATAGCGTCCCAGGTGAGGAGAAAATCAGTAACCATAACATTTAAAAAAACTGTTTTAATTATGTTCAAAGTAATTTCAGTTTTGATTAAAGGGACGCTACTCGGGGTTTCATTTAAGAAACGACGCATTAAAAATAAAAACAATAAATAACAATAAAACAGATTTTGGACATAATCAACATCCCATATGTTGTTGACATAACATGTTATGTGTTTGTGACATTCTGTACGTGTTGTTGGCATAAGGTGCGATTATGTGAGCTGAGCGTCTAAGGCAATCGTTACTTGGGTTCAGCCTCTCGCTGAAGAAAACGTATCTTTGATTTCAGAACACGAGCATGCTGTGATCAACAGAAAATCCTCAAGCTTTGAAAATCATTTCTCAGTACAGTATTATCAATTCCAGGGAAGAGCTAAAACATTTCTGTGTGTTCTTGAATGCATATGAGGTTATAGTTTTACACTTATGAACCACAAGCAGCGGAGTGTTTCGGTATCACACTGTGGAACAAGAATCCTATGTACTGATATTCCTCATATTCTCATGACGTTTGGATTATTTTGTGAGGAACAAAGAAAGTGCCAATACAGTATTTCTTTTTAGCACAATACCATTGCAATCACAGCTGTTTTAATCATGATATAATTCAGATACAAATGTCCTTACGTCAGTATGTTAATATTGATGATTGTTTCATATGAATCAACTTCTGCAAAATCCACTTTCCATTTGCAAATGCTCATTCATCCCATAGCAGTGAGGTTATTATTACAATTTTTGCAATGAAGATTTACTAAGCTCTCTGGGTTCGTTTTGTGAAAATTGTCATACATTTTTGCAAGACATGTACTAAGGTAAACCCGACATCAAAAAAAAGGACGGTTGGTAAAACAAAAGTGACAAAAACCCTCCACCGTACAGGAAATAAATACCACCACGTGTGAGCATGTTCACATGTCTGAGACAGGTCTGCAACACATTATCGCTTAGCACACAGTGCTTCCACTGCAGCCAGGGATTCTGGGTAATAACATGCAAATGACCACAGTGTGTCACTTTTTATTTCTTATCTATTTAACATGGACCCCTGTAAGCTTATGCCTGCTGTATTAAAATTTACTAAAGTAAACCCACTTTCTCAAATTGTTACTTTTTTGCACACCAAGTTGAAAAGTTTCACAAGTTTTCCAAACCTTGCTAATATTGTGTAAAATCTTGTAAATGGCAAAATGTTACCGTATTTATATTGTCTGGAATTTAACTGAATTTTGACGAAATGTCATGAGAACAATGACCCGTTGGGCGCTTACTTCTAGGGTTTTTCTCCAAAGTAGCTGTACCTGGCGTAACACACGCTGATCTAGCAGGTCTTAAAGGTTATTAATTAAACATTACTCCTTGTTTTCACCCCTCCCTGTAATGCCTCGCTGTCTCTTGTCCCCTCTTCCCCACGTTACTCTCTCCC
This sequence comes from Ascaphus truei, assembly GCF_040206685.1. Taxonomy (NCBI): domain Eukaryota; kingdom Metazoa; phylum Chordata; class Amphibia; order Anura; family Ascaphidae; genus Ascaphus; species Ascaphus truei. Next base: position 12,178,407 of record NC_134492.1, on the reverse strand, counting down.
CCATGCCCTGCTCCTATTTGCACTCTCTCCCCCCTCTGTTTGCACTCCCTGCCTTATTGTGTCTGCTCCTCTCTGTGCATACCACACTCGCTCCTCTCCTACTCACCTCACCTGTCTCCTCCTATCCTTGCTGTCTCTTTGTTTCCTCCTCTTACTCACCTTGCTGTCTCTCCTCCCCTCTCTTTGCACTCCCTCCTGCCCCATCTGCACACTGCTGTCCATTCACTCATCCTTGTCATCCATCTGTCTCCTCCTCTCCCTACTGTCTCTCTATCTCCTCCTCTCCTCGCTTTCTCGCTCTGTCTCCTCCTCTCCTTCCTGTGTCTCTCTGTCTCCTCCTCTCCTTGCTGTCTCTCTATCTCCTCCTCTCCTTCCTGTCTCTCTTTGTCTCCTCCTCTCCTTCCTGTCTCTCTCTGTCTCCTCCTCTCCTTGCTGCCTCTGTCTCCTCTTCCCTCCTTGCTACCTCTGTCTCCTCTCCTCTCCTTGCTGTCTCTCTATCTCCTCCTCTCCTTCCTGTCTCTCTCTGTCTCCTCCTCTCCTTCCTGTCTCTCTCTGTCTCCTCCTCTCATTGCTGCCTCTGTCTCCTCTCCCCTCCTTGCTACCTCTGTCTCCTCTCCCCTCCTTGCTGCCTCTGTCTCCTCTCCCCTCCTTGCTGCCTCTGTCTCCTCTCCCCTCCTTGCTGTCTCTCCTGCCCTCCTTGCTGCTGTTGCTTAGCAACACTGTAACAGCTGAACCTTTGTACAGAACATACCTACGCCTTTTATATATGTAGATGTTGCTGCTTTCATTACGTTTTTATGGGTTGCGAATGTCCAGGCTTTGCCAATTTTCTGGTCATGTTTGGCACATCTCTGCTTGTTAATTTGGTGTAGGACTTAGAGATTAGATTGGAATACAAAAAGCTTGTGCTTTACATGCTCCTGGTTTCCCGTGTCATTGGTTTAACAGTGTGTTTGATTTAAGCCGACGGTGGAACAAGAAGAAGTCATATAGGTTTAAATAACACTGACCTGTAAGTATAACCAGAGTAGAGGTACAAAGCAAATTAACGTCAAACATTTCTTTCAAATTCACTTCAGTTATCATATTGTTATTCATTAATGCACTGTATAATACCAGAATAAATCAGCAGTATGATAATTGAGGTTCTTTAATGACCAGTTGTGCTTGGCAAGGTTCAATTGTGACATGTACGTAGGGGTGTTTCCTGTAATATAATATTTATTATTAATATGATACAAACTATTAGTTTATTATTTTGAAGTACAAAATTGTGCCATTTTAATGACAATCATATATGCAATTACAGTATTCCATGATTATTAATCTAACTATCAACAATGTAATTGTTTCAAGTCTATGGGTTGTTAACTCACCAACTGTGGTTGATAATTAAAATGTAAAAAATCATATATATTATTGTCACAATAAAATATATTACCACAACTGCATAATTGGGTGTAAATGGGCCTATTATTCTCTACAGCCGCAAGGACTTAGATGAAACGCTATATTCCAAAATCCTTTATTTCAATGCTTGACAATCCAGTGCATGTAAAAAAAAACAGAACATTGGTATAATAGGAGCAGCAAGTTAATTGCCTTAAAATCTAGGACAGATTAATCATGGGGGGGGGGGGGGGGGGAATGTGTTATTTGAGAAAATGTAGTTGTAGAGCCCTCTACTGATTGTACAATACATTGGAATAAGTCATAATCTCAGCATGCAGCTGCTACATACAGTATGGTATGCCTATGGGCTCTTAGCAAACCGCCCCGTTATCACTAAACTGATAAGTGTTGAATGAACAGCACTCCGAAGTTGACCAGTCCTATGTAGGCACTTTCTAAATGTTGGAAGAGATGCATGTGTCATGTTTAATTTTTCTTACTGTAAATCATTACAAATGGCTTTAATGATCTCTGTAGTTAGGCAACCTCTTCCATGCTTTGTCTGGATATCTGCCACCATACATAAAACTTCAACATTGTATTTACTCTCTGTGAGCTAATTATGGACCCTGTAGCTTTCAGACTTTACCAAACTCTAAGTAAAAAAGACTAGCACTTTTGATTGAGCAAGTGTGAGATTCTATGTTATTTTGTTTTATTTTTCTCATTTACCCGTAGGCACTGTCACTATGCAGTGGCTAATACATCATTATCTATTTCCTTGGTACTGTTGAGCTCATATCTTGTTGAGATATTTCTTGCTTCTGCGGGGCTGTGAGCCTACCAATATAGGTAGCTATTAATTAAATGCACAGGTTTGTTGAAGCATATTAAAATTATTTGCATATGAATATATGTACTTCGTTAGCATACTGGGAAAGGTATTCTAATAGCATGTACTTATTAAATAGGTAATATGTACTGCAGATATAGATTTAAATCAGGTCTCTTTCAGTCATCTGCTTAAATTGTGTAAAAAATTTGCACCAATGGCAGTGTTTATTCATATAATCTCTGTTGATGGATTAATTTTATTCAGACTGGGATAAAATAATTACATTTGCAGTATACTCGGCCCAGTGGGTGTTCTGCTGATTGGAACAGATTGCAGTGAAAACGAGTTCAGTGATTTTTGACAGCCTTGGAGTTGTATTTAGACACACGGCCCCAGATCAACACAGCTCAGTTAAATGACTCAATGTTACTTTAACCTAACTTGTCGTCATGGTAAGTCTAACCGTGTATCTTCAAAGGCCAATAACGTAACGTTAAGTCATGTTTTCTCCTGTAAATAGCGAAGCGTTAACGCTAATGGCCGCTAGTGAGCATGACATGCAAATTAGACTTTACCCTAATATTACATATCCACAAAAGTCACTTAGAGAGGCAGTCCAAACAGCATCCAAAAAATAAAAATGTAATCTGTGTTTGTGTTAATATATGCAGCGTTTGATTACCTTTATTGAAAACCAACTACCTAAGATGTCGATCGATTAGTTCTCTCATGATCGATAGGAAAGATCCTGCTTCCCAGGGTTCACTAAATGGCTGCCTTTCAGTTTCAGTCAAACCTTCAGTCAGTGTAACTCAGCAGCTACAATGTAGTCTAATATTACTAAGGTAACATTGTCTATTGAACTCTCTCTCTTCTCTCTCTTTCATTCTATTTTTCTCTCTCATTCTCTCTCTCTCCTTGCCCCTCCCCATATTTCATGTACTGGAACTTCTGGGAAACTTGAATATTACAACATTCGCATAAGCGAAAGTTATGAAGTTCACAAGTAGGGACAATTATGTTGGTTTCAGGAGTAGTCGCCCAAATGTTTAACTGGCCAAACTGCCTACGAATATCCGTCTGTGAATCTAAGTTTGTTAAAAAACAGCGATGAATTCACTGCTCGAATTTTGACACCTTCGCACATCTCTAGTCTGTATTATCTGTTTGTTGACTAATTGCACTGTGAAGCACCAGGAGTGGTTGTCCACGAACATCACGAAGGAGTCTTCTAAGCAGAAGGGAACCTCAAACTGCAAAGCTTGCCATATTTGTCCTGTTATATCTATCTGCAACATTCTTCAGATATATATGTACATGAGGATTGAGTTTAGCGTGTATTTGGGTTTCATATCTGCTTACTGTAACTTCCTATAATAATGTGCTAGCTAAGCCAACCAGTAAGGCAGATGTTTTGAATTTTTCATAACAATCCCAAGATCTGATTTTGGACTCCCAGTAGGTTTTATATTTCTATGTAAATGAAGTACATTCAAATGTATAGTTTATTTCTTAACGCTAGTGTTGCTGTTGTTCCTTTAGTATAGGTATCAGAACTTGTGTTCCATATTGCTATTGCAGTTTTAGCTAAGGATAAAGTAACATTTCAGATGGATATGTTACTGTACGTCTTATTATTGCTCAGTTTATGTGACAGGGAGTTTGACTGAGTTTGAAGCAGGGGAGTCTGGTTCAATTCCCGGTGTCGGCTCCTTGTGACCTTGGGCAAATCCCTTTATCTCCCTGTGCCTCAGGCACCAAAAACATAGATTGTAAGCTCATCTGGGCAGGGACCGTCTCTGTAACATTCCTATGTACTGCGTACCGTGCGCTGTATACTGTAATTGTGACACACTTTGTGTCCCTGTGGGAGAAATTATATGAAATAAAGTTATTATTAAGCAGTTTTAACGAGGTTCTAAATATGTGCTATGGATCTGAGGCCTAGATTTACTAAACTTTGACATTGATATCGCTGTGAGATAATGGTAAAAAAAATTAGTTATTTTTACTGCCGTATTTACGAAATGTTTATCGCTTAAATAACTCTTATTTTATCGCATAGATGTGTGAGTTAAATTTAACACCATGCTCGCTAATTAGCATGCAAATGAGTATGCATCTTCTAATTACATATGGAAGAGCAGTAATTTAACAGCAGTATGGCAAATAAGCAAGCAAATGTATGCCAATTAATAATTCATGGTTAATTTATGTTGCATGTTAACCCATTGGTTGTATGCTAACATTCGTTTTCAATGCGTGCTTGCCGCAGGCAGGGGTTAAATAATATTCTGCCACAATGTTACATTAACAGGCCAATTACATAACCCTATGGTGGCAAAGTGTGAAATTTCATGCACTTCCCCCCCCCCCCCCCCCCCCCGCACACACAATATTGCAGCACTGGTTAGCACTAATTTCTACAGTATGAGTTCACAGTTATTTGTATCGCTAGTGTTATTTAATGCTGAGCTACTGATTTTTGGTGTTTGCATACGAGATTCAATATCGCAACCCACTTTTCAATACATAATTCTTAGTAAATAAGGCAGAATTCCAGAGGAAATAGTGATACAATCCCAATTTTGTAATATGGCAATATTGATGTGGTAAATCTAGCCGTTATAATCTTTGCCCTTTTGAAGAAATATGCTGTTTCACACAAGATAGAAAACAAACAAAAACGTCCCCAATGTATTTGCAAAAAAAAAACCCCATCTTCTAATTCAGCCCCTTTTCAATAATATTTTAAATACAGATTCTACTGTTCGTTAAACTTTCTGTCAAATTGTATTCACTTGTAATTGTGAACCATAAACTACTTTCAGCAGATCGAAATAATATTTCACAAAAGTACAGTATCACAGTAAAATGAATACTAATTATATCTGCCAATTCTTTAAATATACTCATAATATACTGTATAATATTTTGACAGTATGTTTGCTTCATGATTAAACAGTGGATCGCCACCATGGTCCTATTTGTAGCATTAAGTATTTGCTAAATATTTAATTGTATTTTATAGAGACATGGGCAGCTATTCAAGGAGAACGAGGCAAGAATATATCACCATTTTTCTTCATAGTGACTTTTTGATCCATTACAAAATGGGATAAATAAAGTATCACACAGGCTGAATATCTTTTGAATAACAAACTCGAAGCTAAACAAGGCAACATTGATTTCTGGGTAAAAAAAACAACCCAAACACCTACTCTCCAAGCAGATGCAATCTTATTGTAACATGATGTGATGAGAAATGACAGCAGAGGACAAAATCATTGTTTTTTTATTGCACAGAAATCAGATGTTTTATCTTAGGAAATAACACATTAAAAATGATACAGATTTTATACACAGTCAATAGACTTATTTTGCACTTATTTAGAAATGTGTTAGTCACTAATTTCCCTGAAGATTCTGCTTTAACGTGATAATTTAGATTCATCTTATTAGAAGGTGAATTAGAAGGGTTTCCCCTGGGGTCCCTATGTCAGTGGCCTTGCGATCACCCCCCACCCTCCTCACACATCCCTCTATTTGTCTCCCCCTTATTACAATCCCACTCTCTCATCCTCTCATTCTCTTTCCTCCACACATACCCTCTCACTAAGCCCCCCTTTCTTAATCTTCCTCCCTCTTCCCCACCTCCCTCTCTCCCTCAATTCTCCCCTCCCTCTTTCTCTCTCCCACTCTCCCCCCCTCTTCTACCACTCTCCTCCTTCTCCCACCCCTCTTCTCCCACACTCCCCCTGCTCTCCCAATCACCCTCCCTCTCTAACCCCCTCCTCTCTTACTCAACCCCCAACCCCCCCATAATCAATCCTCACGCTGCGAATTTGACCTTGGGCCCGGGGATGGGGGGTGAAGGAGAGGGCTTCCTGCAGCGCTGTTCCAGTTGACTATGCAGTCAGAGCTGTCCACTTTGGTGGAAGTTGGCAACGTCCAGCAACACTAAGCTCTCAACCGAATAACAGATGTAAAAGACCAAACACCCTACGCATTTCGTAAGCTATGGCTTACTTTCTCAGGGGCATTCTTGCCCTGAGAAAGTAAGCCTTAGCTTACGAAATGCGTAGGGTGTTTGGTGTTTTACATCCTACAGTATATTTGGTTGAGAGCCTGGTGTTGCTGGACGTTACTGCCGTGCATATTGCCCTGCGGTTTTTTGCTTGCTCTGCTCTCTGGATGAGCTGTTGTGCCGGAGAGCTCTGTGCTGTTGCAGAGAGAGGCGGTATCCCTGTGAGCGGGTGGGTAGGGACGAGAGATGGTGCGCATGACGTCATCACTTTAAGCACTGAAGGAGAATCTGGAAGAGTTTTCTCCTGCTAAATGCTGTGATACACAAAAACACGTAGACGCCGACGGGAACGTAAGCTCGAGCCCTACTACACAGACCGCGTGTACACCCCGGCATGACCATCAGCTGGAGCCCTGCAGAGGAAATCTGACCTGAGGGACCAGAAGCTGGAGGAACCCAAGTCGAGAGACTGCAGACAACTTCCTATTATCTGTATCCACTCACCATCAACTGGTGACTACTTTAAAGATTATTAGTGCAGTGTGAGTGTTCTATTCAGTCCCTATCAAGTGTTTGTACTTTGTGCACTAGGTGAAAGTATCTACTATTCACACTCAAGGTGATTTCTCTGAAAACTTATACCCTATGTTCTTTTCTCCTGTTTGGTGTCTTTAAAGAATTGTGGTCTAAGATATATGGTATCTGTCTACCATTATTTTCTTGTACAATTGGTGGGATATTTACGCCAGGATAATATTGATTAAGTGCACGGTTAACTACTACACACTGTTTCCTTATCTCTTGTTTTTTATACAAAACACTGAGCAACAATTGAAGAAGAACAGCGCCGAGGAGGACATTTTTTTCTTTAGGATCTGCTCCAGGAGTGAGAAGCCAAGGACTTGCCCCATAGCCAGCCTCACCTAATATATAATAAGAAAATAGGATACAGTTAACAGTAAAACTTTTTGTTATAATGATACCCACTTTCATTTCAAGAAGGGCAAGCAAGTGTTTGTTACAAAATGTTGGGTTATCCCTATGGATGGTAAATTGCAGTATATTAAGTACGCTTACCTAAAAGCCATGCACCAGTCAAAGTGCCTGCTTCAAACTCCACATACACAGCAGACTGGCGCAGTATATGCGAGTCATGGCGTGACCCTGGGAAGCCCGCTGCCATAGTCATCATGCACATATGTGCATCATTCACCAACTGAACATTAAATGAGTGATAATATCGCCAGCCGCGAGATATATCCTCCCTTTCGTGCCGTGGTGCTAGTGCTTCATGGGGGCATTCAATTGCACCTATCATGTTTGAAGGGCGATAACAGACTAACTTGAAATCCTGCCACTGTGCCCTCTCACTTGAATGAAATGTACCTCCTAGGGACCTAGTACATCTAGTTGACATGAAGTAATTGGCGGTAATAGCGCAAGATGGTGGGTTGTGTTATATACCGCTTACAGCTGCCAAAACTGGAAAAATTGTGAGGACAAAAAATGTAATGAGCAGAGTAATTTGACTAAGCTGGACATGGCATGACTGGTTAGTCAGGGAATCTAAGTCTCACCTCAGCTCTTCATAAAAAGCCTGCATAATATCACTATTCAAACGGTAACTCTGTACTACCTCCTCCTCACGGAGCCCAGCCAGGGTATGCATCTCTCTAAACATCCTGGGCCTTAAGCATCTCCTTATGGCAGCCTGTGTTTCCTCCTCAGTCATTCCCTTTCTCCCCCTCTTTCTGTCTCTCCCCCACTCCCTGGGTTCGGCCATGACTCCCTCTCTCCCCCTCAGCTTCCACTCCACAAGAAATATCGCAAAGGGCTCCATTTAGTCAGCATCAGAAAGATATTGGGACGTTTCAGGTATTTATAGGGAAGGATGGTAAGGTCACACCTGCCTGAAGCAGCTGTTAATCATTTGCGATATTTAAGACCAATTTTGAGTTAACAATGCCCATCGCATGTTGATGTATCACATGTGTGTATATGCTTTTCTGGCATTAATTACAGGTGTCCGGTAATTTTAACTCTTTAATAACGCAGTGATAAATATGAGATCTGGCTTACGATAAGCGGTTGATGTATTGCATGCTAAATATAGCACACATTTTCCAGCACGAGTAACGTGATTTTACGATAGCACAGCTTGATATATCTAAGGCTAAGAGACATGTTTACTGACCAGCAGTATACCCCAAGGCATCTTACAGCCAGGTAACATGTATAGGGTCTAAAGTGCCTCGGGGCGTAGGAAATATGGCCCAAAAGGTGTTGCAGACCAGCTCTCACTGAAGAAAATAATATAAGAAAATTAATATTTTATGATGTAGGCAATAGAAAAAATGATCAAACGTGAACACAATTAAAACAAATTGCCAGAGATGTGTAAAGTTGACATTTTTCGAATCGCTTTTTTTTCACTATGGTTTTTTACATTTCACAACTTTACAACATTCCAAAAGTTGTTTAGATACTAAAAATGTGCCCATTTGTTAAAAAAAAAAATTGAATTTCCAATTTTTTAGGGCAACATGTCTTTATTTTTGCCGTTTTGGGGTAAATGTAATTTTTTTTAAAAACCACGGTCACATGACCATTCTATGCACATTTGTCACTTGGTCTTCTGACCACATTTTGTTTTGCAGAAAAACAGAAAATTGCTCTGCCCGCTCAAACTTGTATATCCCTACAATTTACGTATTCCATGGTAAATAATAATATAACAAAAGTAGTAAAATTGGGAAAATATAAATCCAAATCTAATTTTTAAATTACTTGCTGACTCAGTGGATATCACACCTGTCTAGAGGAGTTTAATATCATTCCATTTATATTACTGTGTAATTAAAGTGCAAAAAATATTCTCTTTCATAGTGCCATTGTTATTCATTGACTTGTATCTGAGTCTAAGATCTCAAAGGATTCTACGTTTCTGTTTAATAATCAAATGTTTTTACATGGTGTTACCATCACTAATCAGTCAGGTACAAGACAGAAAATATATGAAATGCATTGATTTCTTCCAGAAATAGCACAGGAAATGTATTGTATTTGTTTTGATCTTAGGAGAGGGGAATTGTACATTTTCACAGCCTGATCTTGTGCATAATCCCTTTGCTGCCAGTGGAGCAAAGTAATGCGTTCAAAGCCTCACTAGTTGCTAAAAATAACCAGTACATATTTGTTCTTTTGAATTGGATTTAAGTGTTCAGATGGGATATCTAAAATGGGATATATCCTGAAGACATATAATTAGAGAAGATAGACTTACAAGTGTTTGCCTGTTTACATACAGAATCTGCATGATGATGGAACAAATTCAAGTAGTAAATGTTTATATTTCATTTTATTTTGTTTTGATTAAGCTGCAGCTACAACTCGTTTTTGTTTAGAATGTGTATCAATCTCCGCATCAAAATAGTGTTTCCGTTTCATTACCCAACCCAATGACAGTGCAGACAGTGCAGTTAAGGCTGATCAGTGACCATGAATTAGTTCCATTATGGAACTGTCCTGGGTGCTGATATTCTTCCAGAGTGACACTTTTATGCTATTAAAGCTGCAGTTCAGGCAATATCCTGCTTGTGTGTTTTTTTTAAATAAATCAGTTTGTTGTAAGAAAAAATACTTTTAGCATTTTCTGTTTTAAAAAAACAACTTTGAAAGACCAATTTTCTTGTATTCTATTTTAACAAGCATGCTTGTTCCTATAGCAACGATTTACATTCCCCATATTTAAAGATATCGCCAAACTTTGCCGATCAATAGACGGAGAACGAATTGACCGGCAGCTATGTAGTTCTTTAGGTAATTAGAGATTGCCCACATTAAACTATTGAAGTAAAAAAAATAATTAAAAAACAAAACAAAAAAAAGACTGAACTGCAGCTTTAAATTTCAATTCAAAGAGGGTTACAGTGGCTTTTTATTTTTCTGTAGATTTCCTTGCTTGTTACAAAAAGAATCTGTTTAATGTCTCCTTTATTCTTTGGTGTCACACTCCTCTTTAACTTGTAAGATACCACCCCTCCCCCCACCCCCCTCTCCATTGGCTGGCATATTTTGACAACTCCTGTATATGTTACTAATTTTAATTAGTTACTTAAAACAAATGCAAGTGCATATAACATTATACTGACATTCTGAATATGATACATCTGCAGTAACATTGCAATAGATTTATCTGATTATTTTTCAATAGCGCTCTTGAAATTGAAGCAGCTATTACAGTAGGCAGGATATACGATGATGACATTTCATACTACGACATCTTCAGTCCGTGGGCTGCAGGCCCTGAAGCTGCAAATAAAACCTCTGAAAAATAACAAACGACCGTCTTGCTAAATTTTATTGATCAGCTATAAATCTCTCCAAAACAACTGTCATTTAAGAAAAACATTCCTCTGCCTGGCAGTTTTGCAGATTCATATCTGTGATCGTTTCGAAGATTTACATTTCCTATTTTCCGTTTGGCATTTCTTGTTCAGTGTTGCAGTCACAAAAGTGCCAAACCAGACTTTTAGCTACTGTAACTCAAAGAGCTTTATTCCAGTCACAAATCTATGGAGTATTTGTACCATGGAAATGTATAGAACAGTGTAGTATCCAAACAGCTGACTTGACTGAGAGCTTGCCACTTTGCCGGAGGCTTCTAATCTCTTTGCACTACATCCAGAGTACACTCTAATAAAACATACAAAACTTGCGAAGCTAGTTCTTCATTGATTAATCATTTTTTTTATTTTGGCCTGACTGTCCTCATCCAAAATGTATGTGTTACTCATCGAAAGCTGTAAACTATTCATAGTTTCCACATTTGCGGCACTAAAAAGCAAACTAATAAGACAACCTTTTATACAAAATAAGGATGGATTTCTTTTCTTTCAGCCACAGTATGCATCTATTCACAAAGCTGTAAAGTTGATGCATCGATATTCAGTAAAACTTTGCTGTAACAAGGTTGTTCTCTTATTCCTGCATTAAAAAGCCACAGCAATTAAATTGGATCTTGTCAATAGCCAATAACTGTTACCTGTTAAAATTACTTTATATCATTTTGCTAGTTTTAGCTTTGAAGGTCCCAAATTGAAACAAATTCAAAACCATAAATGGACATTAATATACAGAAATTTAAAAAAGTAAGTCTTATTCGTGTTTGTGCAGTGCTCTTAAAGTTAGTTCAATTGAACCTCTTAACAAAATATGTACAGTATGTATCATTTTATTTATATAGCGCCAACCGTTATACACAGCGCTTTACAATATTACAATAGGAGGTAAATAATGTGCATTACAAACAATGGTAATAAGTGCAACAGGTAAATAACAACATAAGGATAAAGGAGACCCTGCACCAAAGAGCTTACAATCTAAGTGGTATGTTACGAGGCTTACAGACACAGGAGTAAAGAATGCATCATTAGAAGATCTGATGGGAGGTCAAGTGCACCTGGAGTTCATAGCAGAGACGTAGAACATTTAATGAGCTGCTTCTTTTAAGAGGTGAAGTTTCAGCTGGGCTTTGCATGTGGAAAGTATAAGTGCTTGACGGATATTGAGTGCAAGAGCGTTCCATAGGTAGGGAGAGATTAGTGAGAAAGGTTTAAGACAGGAGAGATCTGTAGAGGTAAAAAGTGCAAAGAGGAGAAACCTTGGGTAGAGCGTGAGAGACGTAGGTGTGTAACGAGAGATCAGAGTTGAGATATACGGAGGTGCAAAGGAGTTTAAAGCCTTTCACGTAAGGAGGAGAAATTTGTAGTTTATACGGAAATTCATAGGAAGCCAGCAGAGCGTTCAAGAGGTCAGAAATACTTCACTAAAACTTGCCTTAAACTCAACATAGCTAAAACAGAGCTCCTCATACTTCCTCCCAAACCTGGCCCTACTACCTCCTTCCACATTACTGTTAGAACTACGATCATCCACCCAGTAGCCCAAGCACGCTGCCTAGGGGTCACACTCGACTCCTCTCTCACATTCGCCCCTCACATTCAAAACATTTCTAAAACTTGTCGCTTTTTCCTCTGCAATATAACAAAGATACGCCCTTTCCTCTGTTGCTCGACTGCTAAAACTCTGACTCAGGCCCTCATTCTCTCCCGTCTTGATTACTGTAACCTCCTGCTGTCTGGCCTTCCTGCCTCTCACCTGTCTCCCCTACAATCTATCCTAAATGCTGCTGCCAGAATCACTCTACTCTTTCCTAGATCTGTCTCAGCATCTCCCCTCCTGAAATCCCTCTCCTGGCTTCCAATCAAATCCCGCATCTCACACTCCATTCTTCTCCTCACTTTTAAAGCTTTACACTCTTCTGCCCCTCCTTACATCTCAGCCCTAATTTCTCGCTATGCACCACCCCGACTCAAGGATGTCTTCTTTCTACCCCCTTTTTATCTAAAGCCCTCTCCCGCCTTAAACCTTTTTCACTGACTGCCCCACACCTCTGGAATGCCCTTCCCCTCAGTATCCGACTAGCACCCTCTCTATCCACCTTTAAGACCCACCTTAAGACACACTTGCTTAAAGAAGCATACGAATAGCACTGTGGATATTCTGAACACATGATACATCAAGCTTGGCCCCCTGCAGACGCACTTACCAGAACTCCCTCCTACTGTCTCTGTACGTTCTCCCTACCTACCAATTAGATTGTAAGCTCCTCGGGGCAGGGACTCCTCTTCCTTAATGTTATGTTTGTCTAAAGCACTTATTCCCATGATCTGTTATTTATATTATCTGTTATTTATTCGATTACCACATGTATTACTACTGTGAAGCGCTATCTACATTAATGGCGCTATATAAATAAAGACATACAATACAATACAATACAATACAATACTAGGTTGAAAACAAAAGTGTAAATTCACTAAATATCTCAAACACTTTTGTTAATGCAAATGCGATTCAACTAACAGGCAATTGTGCGTTCACAAAAGCTCTAGTGTCTTTTAGGTCATTTGGGTGAAATCTAGTTGAATGGGTAAGATGTGCATCTTCTGGTTCTGGAAGCTTGCAGTTGCCCTGTTACCCATGGGTCAGACTACCAAGAGGGGAATTCCTAAAACTAATGATTACTTGGAAAACTTTGCAAGGCTGTTTATAACTCAACTACTACTAAGCTCTCATTGCCGTGGTTGAGATTTGGCCAGATATTTTGATGTGCTACTTTATCAGATCTATAGTTATGTATGTATTCAGCTCACTAGCACATGCACCTATTGAATAATAAGCGAGCCATACCCATTCATGCACTGAATTTACACAGGGTTTTTTGAACGGTTGAAAGTGCTTTACTATTTCTCTATCGCCGTGAAAACTACCATGCTAAAATATGAAGCAATACAGAGTTTGTCTGCCTACTTCCAACTAGCTTGACCTTTTTATGCTTGAAGATTGGAGACCCCAAAACATTATTAAGATATAGAAAGGCTTCACCAATCACTTCTGTCCACTGTTTCTTCTTCAATAGAGAAACTCATTTTGGTAATTACACTCGGTCAAATGGCAACAACACACTTAGGGGCCTATTCTAGTAGCACCAAATTGTGATAAATCGCTCCTTCAGTACACTTTAGAAGCGAATTTGCATGTTTTGTTATTCTGTAAGCTTTTTTCACATGTCCAAACTGTGCAAAAAAAAGTATTTTTTTAAAGTGTTTTCATTCTGGCAGTGCAAATCCGGGTTTAATGCCCAAAATCGATTTTTTTGTTGTTGCAAGCTTGCTGGGTTCTGGTGCCTCTGGGGGGTAAGGGGGGAGGAGGGATTACTTCCTGTCCTAATGGTATCTCCAGTTCTATATATGTCCCATCAATCCTCCCTCCGAATAAATTAGGGAGAGATGTCTCTGCTGAAAAAGAAACATACCTGAGGTACCCTGGGAGATATGCTAATGTCTATACAACGTATAGCATCAGTTTAAAGGCCTTTGTGATGAAGGGGATACTAGTGTCAAACCCAACAGGATTAGAACCCACAGCCATGCATCTTTTTGCATCATCTTAACTTGATGCTGTTTTCCTTTCCACAAGATAGCTTATATTTATGAAAGCGTAATACTTCCCCAGGATTAGGATTACTTTTGTGTAAATGAATGCAATCATTTAGTCAGTGGTTTACCATTATTGAATGATTGTTTTTTTACGTCCATAGCATGTGGTGAAAATAATTGGGACGCCGATCTTTGCAGCAATATTACCATAACAGACTTCTTAGTAAGCGCCCCCTTTGTTCTGGAGATAATATCAGGAAGTGAGAATAGGACTGGAATATCTCCTGAACCAAGTGGTGCTTACTGTAAAGAGTGTTGCAAATTAACCTCCAAATAGGCATGCTTTGTTCGGTATGGAGATTAGATCTGAGAGTAGACTGCTGTATAACATCCTTTGTTAAAACTCTCCAAAGCAGATGTATAGTATGCACCTGCACCCATTACATGATACCTAAGATTTCCTTTACAAGATACTGTATCTGAGCGATGCAATTATTCTTTTTAATGTTTATGTTGGCTGTGACAATTCACTAGAGAAATCTTTGTGCATTTTACAGATAGAAGTAGTTGAGATGATTGCTTGAGGGCTATTTTCATTAGGCAAAGTACCTATGATTAGTTCTACATCATTTCTAAGGAAGCATGTGCTATCCTGTCATGTTAATTCTGTTACATCTAATACAAGTGTTTTACAATGTGCAAAACGCTTCACTTACGCAGGTGTCACGATTGCTTTAGGCGAGATCAATGAAACAGAAATGTGCACACGTCCACACATTTTGCATCTGGCCCTTAGGAATGGCAACAACGATCGAATGTCCCCAGATCTTACAAATACATGTACACTTTAGATGATTTCACTGAAGTTTGCAAGGGACACTGGCACATACTGTACAAAAACATTTGCTAGTAATTTGCATTCATGTTCTTCACCTTTCCTGTTTCACATTCTCCATGTCCGGGTATGGAAGAGTACGGTATGTACTTTGATAACATTCCGATCATTTTTAAATTAGGCTTAGGTGTAAATTGAGAAAGCTATTGTCATTCTTTTCCCCCTAAAAGGTATAGGAAATTTATTCTACCAGTAATACAACTAGATGTATGGAGTACAGAACTTCTCTACTGGCTTTTAAAATTGGATATAAACCTAAATCTTCATATTTTTGTTTTGTAAATAAAGAGTTGTTACTATGTCTCACACAACAGGACATATTAGGGCATAATATGAAATTGATCGCAGCATACAGTTAAAAAAAAAAAAAAAAACGTTTTTTGGGGTACAACTGCCCCTTACAACAGGGGATATTTTTATTTTGGACACCATTGCTAAGTAATTTATTCTGAGAGCAATACATGTATCATTTTCCTTGTGCGCTAAGTCAGTTTTATTGACTAACTACGAGTACTGCAGTTTTTATTTAGTGAAACTATATATATCTGAATATAAAGAGCAAGTAAAAAATTATTTCATCACATAAGCAATTGCATTAAAGTTCATATAATAGCTTCATTTAAGCATGTAATTAGTCGAATGGAAGCTTTTCCTAATGAAGCAGTAATATAATATTCATATAATATTATTCCATATGTTGAAAAATAAAATCTGACAAAAATAATTGTCTAAATGCTAAAGTATTTTTTACTATCAGTAAAATATTCAGGCATTAAAAAGTAGTTATCTACACTCATCCTTTTTTGCTATGTTGACAGAATATTGATTTAATTGCAATCTGAGGAGCTCGTTTTTATAAAAACAGATGTGAAAGTTTCTCTAACTGGCAGTCATTTTGGGAATATAGTATTTTGTACATTTCAGAATATTCCTATTCAGGATTGACACATATTCTTCGAGCAAAAATAAAGCGGGTGAAGTTCAGCGAAACAAGTTGTGAACATTTTTGTGAAAACGTTAACGTTTGCCAAAAACATTCACCAAGCATTGAAGTCGCCACGCCAGGTCACCGGGTCCTTTGTATACTGCCAGCGCTTTCCGATTTTTGCTAAATTCTGGTAAAAAGTGGCATAATTTTGGAGATATTGGCGACATTTCTCAGTGAAAATGCTGTGGCAAAGTGGGTTCGCCTGAATTTCTGAGCAGTGTGAACTTTTGAGAGAACGTGAAATTTAAGAGAAATTCGCCCCCAAAAATTCTTCTAATTGTCATCATAAAATATAAATGAAAGCCACATTCAGCGGTGAGTGGGTTGATACCGGTTCAGAAGAAATGGGATATAAATCTTAACACGTTGCTGCTAGAATCACCAAATGCCCAAGGAGGAACTGTGGATTTTACAAATGTAAGATGTGGGAGCCCTGAGCTTTTATTTCTGTACATTAAATCATCTAAAAAAAACAAACTGATTTACAATGAGGTGTACTGTAATCAAAGGACAAACGTGGAATTCTTTGCCTGTTCTCTGCAGTTATTTGTAACATGTAATAACGGCCTCCGGTGTGCTAGTGCAGAAGAAACAGGTTGCACAATATATGTTTCTATATACATGTAATGAAATAAAATGATTTAAGCAAGTAATACAGTCCAACTACTGCACATTGCAAAAATTGTTACAAACATATCATATTTTTCTTTTAGTGCAGTGCCTGGAGATGACAACCAAAAGGAAAATTATTGGGCGCCTGGTCCCATGCAGATGTTTTCGAGGTGAAGAGGAAATAATATCGGTGTTAGATTATTCCCACTGCAGCCTTCAGCAGGTGCCAAAGGAAGTGTTCAATTTTGAAAGAACATTAGAGGAACTTTACCTGGATGCCAATCAAATTGAAGAGTTACCTAAGGTAATGGTTGTAAAATGTTGTAATAAATTACAAAATGCCTCCGTATTACATGGCACAGTATACACTGCCTGCAACTATGTATTCAAGTGTAAAATATTAGAGACGCAGCTTGTATGTGTCATGCAGATCCTCTTCCTTCAAGTCACAGTTGCAAAGAACAGCCGAGATCTGGTGGCTGAGTGAGCACCACTCCACAAAAACTACCAAGGTGACCCAGCCCCAGCTTATTAAAATACATCTCACATAGTGCAAAAGCAAAACCTGAAGCAGAGCGCAAATCATTACCACCGAGAGAGCTCGTGCACAGACAGGTCTTCATTCAACAGGTCTTCAGGCTGTGCACAAAATGTCCTAAATAACTCCTGCATGGGAGTTTTAAAAAGCTTATCCGGTGTTCAACAAATAACACAGTGCAGTGACTGACGGGAATGATCATCTCTTTATAAACTCATTCATTTTATTGCATGCAAAGTGGTATTGTCACTTATAGTGCATATATTTTACAACCAAGCCTATTTTATGTTTGTTTTGTTTCCTGGTGTATTTTACATTCCTATTATTGCTTCACATTTGTGCAATTGATTTGAACAAACATTCTAAACATTGTAGCTGGGTCTGCTAGCTGGGCATTTTAAGAGATGTTGTCTATGAATAAATGTGCCTACTTCTGTAAGGGAAAGACGTTTGGTCTAGTTGGTAGGACAACGCTGGAATGCAAGATGGGAGGAGAATCCTGATCATTCATAGAAGGTCTGTTGATTGAGACAGGAGTAAAGGTCAATTAAAGAAGAGAATGGAGGGGGGGGGGGTGGTAGAGAATAGAAGGAAGGCCCATTGAAAGTCGTTCTGGTCATGAGAAGATAACAGACCTTGCGGTAAAATGGACAAAAGGTTCCAATGGAGCGGCGCAGAGGAGTTTGGCTAAATAGATATGTGGGGAGAATAGAGGTGTGATGGTTGGAATGGGAAGGCATGTACTGGATAAGGGAAGGAGAAGACTTGGTATTGGTCTAGTGGTAGAGAAAAGTATGTATGATGGTACTGGAGAGTAGAAGAGATTTGTATAGTAAAACAGATATCTGCTGTTGCTTTAAGTTGGAAGGCTCATGTTCACAATGCACACATTTACAGAACCAGAACATTATGCAACAAATGAGCCTGGTTTAGGACACACAGCAAGTGATAAAATCAAGTGCCTCCCGACAATACTAGAGAGTTGGAAACTTCCCTTTCCTGTCAATTAATAAACCAGATGTGTGTGGTGTTATCTGGAAAGCCCTGTTTTTACAGATGAGATTTGTGTCTTTGTGTCACTGAAGCCATCTCTGGTGAGACACTCACTTCTACACAAGAGAATGCCATGGAGCCATATTACAGGATGAAGGGACGGGCACATAAGAACAATGTAACATTATATGAATTATGTGGGGCCTGTAAACATCGGAAAAAAGCCCATTGTGATTTAAAAAAAAATCTGAATATTGTTCTTCATTTACCATTGACGACTGTGTAATACAATGTTATCACAAGGGAAGCCAGCAGTTGACCAACTATGAAAATGATTTAACGCCAACTCAGCCTTACAGCTAATTTGAAAGTATTATTTAAAGTTGCAGATCATTGACTAATAACTTGCGCATGCAAACATTGGAGATACAGATTACTTGCATTATGCATTTAATGACATTTTGAAAATCATTTAGCTAAGAAATTGCCAATAATCACGATTCAAGTTTAACTTCAATGGTTTTCCAGTGGTAGGCACTGGTTCAAAGAGCATGACCAAATTGAAACATGAGTTTCTCCCCATTAGTATACATAGAATGTTAAACTGTAAGGTCAACAACCTTCTATTTAATGGAACAATATTCACTAAACCTAATTTACTTGTCTGCTCTCTTTTAATGGCCACTAGATTTATTTTTTTATATTTGTCTTTAGCAATCTACTGCACTTGTGTTTCATTTTTATTTGACAAAATAGTGCCACTGATTACAAACTAAATTTTGAGACTGATGCATTTGTTGATTTCAATGTTGGGGCACTTGACAATGTGTTCAGGGTATAATGAACAGTGAGTATGGTTAGCAAAGCTCTGTGGAACCTGTTGATAAGGAAGCAATTGAATGCGGCTGCTGGAATTGAGACATTGGTTGCAGAGCAGTAGATGATATTGCCATGTGAGAGTCTCCGGTAGAATGTTCCAGTTTTGGGGTGCACGGTAAGAGAAGGAGGAGCACCCGGATACTTTGCTGAACCTTGGGACCATGAACAGTCTTTTGGAGTCAGATCTCAGATGATAAGTGCTGCATGTGGTAGGAGTAACACAATCATATTCCTAGAGGAAAGTGTATATAAAAAATGCTGCATTCAAAAATCATCACATACTTCCATAATATAGGGCAACGTCTGAGTCATACTTAGCAAGAGTATAAAGGTCAGGAATGTCTTGTACGTATATATTCTGTGTCTGGTTTATGTTTAGATTTGCCTGGGAAGGGAAACGGGGACCACTGATTCACAACAGTCTCTAGGAAGACATCCATCACCGCAGAAACATGACACTAACCGCAGATTTGTCAAGCGCTGTTTTAGCGTGAATCGGATTAGAGAAACTTGTCCTCCGTTTTTTGTATTGCATGTTCATTAAAGTATTATTATTAACTCTTTCAGGTTTCCAGCCCTTAATTTTACTAGCTGAGCACCACCATTTTTGTTTTCTTCATATCTTGGTGAACTAATACAATCTTTTGACTTTCAGTATCATCTCTATGCCGATTATACCTAAATGTACCTGTCGTTCCCTGACCTCTCCCCCTGTCTCTTGTCCCATTTCACCAACTGTCTCTCCGCATAATTCTCCAGAAAGTCCCACGGTTATCTAAAGCTTAACATGTCCAAAGCAGAACTAATACTCTTTCCCAATTCCTGTGCCACACCTACACCCAAACTCTTCCTCACTCTCAATAATGCCACAATCTCACCGGAAGCCCGCTGTCTAGGGGGTCATCTTTGTCCTCTCCTTCATTCCTCATATTCACTCCATCACTCTATCCGGCCATCTCCACATCAGAAATATCGCAAGAATATGCCCTTTTCTCACTCATAATTCAACTAAAATCTTAATTTGCTCACTCATCTTGTCCTGCCATGTCCGCCTGTCCCAACTCCAATCCATACAAAACGCTGCCGCCAGATTAATCTACCTCACTCACAGGTCTACTTCTGCTGCGTTACTACGCACATCCCTACACTGGCTTCCCATAGCTTTTAGAATCAAATTGAAAACTTTAGCTCTGACTTACAAAGCCCTCAACAATGCTGCTCCCCTATACATCTCAGCCCTCATCCCCAAATATATCCCTAAACACCCCCTAACGTTCTGCCCATGACACCCGCTTCTCCTCCTGCCTTATTACCTCCTCTCACTCCAGCCTAGAAGACTTCTCCCGTGCTCTGGAATTCCGGCCACGCACCATCAGACTCTCCCCCAGCTTTCAGATATTTAAAAACTCCCTGAAAACTCTCCTTTTAAAGGAAGCACACCTGTGCATTCTCAGTAAGATGTTGTCCTAATTCTGAAGCCAATGCTGGCGGAGTATTAGAGGTAATCCTTCTGCTTCTGTAATATAGCTACTGTGCCAATAATATTCTCAGCCGCACACATCAAAACAAGTACTGGTTCAAGAGAAAATGCATGTTTTTATTGCAGAGTTCAAGAGGTGGCACAACATTTCTGTGTGTCAAAAGTGTGGGAAACTTGCCGCAGGACCTAATCCCCCTGAAACGTTGTGCCACCACTTGGACTATGCAACAAAAACACAAATGTTCTTTTCTTAAACCTTCGGTTGTTTTTATGTGTTCAGCTGAGAATCCCGATCGTAGTTGTGCGCCAAAATGTCTCCCAACTGCAATGCAGCTTGTAGTGTTAATTAATGACTCTTATTACAAGGACTTCATTTTAACTCTGCTTTCCTTTACAGCAATTGTTCAGTTGTCAGGCTCTTCGGAAGCTGAGTATGCCAGACAATGATCTTTCAAACCTGCCAACAACCATTGCTAGTTTAGTGAATCTCAAGGAGTTGGATATCAGTAAGAATGGTAAGCGTTTACTTTAAGGATTCAATGGTATGTTTATAAAAAAAAAAATGTGCTGATATTTGTTTTTTTTTTTTAATCAACTAGATTTTATTATTATTTTTAACAAGGTAAAATAAATGTTACTTTTTGGGGGATTCAAGGGAATTGAGCTAGGTGGTGGGGTTTAGCAGTTCTATTTAGTCGTAGGAGCCACTAACACTAACGATGTCTCCAAGACACATGACAGATACACTAAGTTCCGTTAGGCTATTTAACCAGATGTTAACCCAAATTAAGAGCAGGTTGATAGTAACGCTTATCCACTAATGAGAATAACGTAATGTTAACCCAGTCTTGATTATTTAACTAGCGTAGCATTCATTTTTCCGGATGTTAGTGATAATAATATGTAAAAGAGGCATTTAACCTAACATTGCATATCCACGAAGGTCCATAAGGTTAACATTGGTACGTAACATAACGTTATTTAAGTCATACCTAACCTTGGCTTTACTCTCACCCAGACACTGAAAAATAGCAAAAGTGGTGGTGTAGGAGGTCTCTGTTATTTTAGTAGAGTACCCATTGACTCATATACCTCCCAAAACTGTCTCCACCTCCATCACCACCACCACCATCATCATCACCTCCATCATCATCACCATCATCACCACCATCATCACCATCACCATCATCACTACCACCATCATCCCCACCATCACCACTACCATCACCACTACCATTACCACTACCATCCCCACCATCCCCACCACCATCATCCCCACCAACACCACTACCATCACCACTACCATCACCATCATCATCATCATCATCACCACCACCACTACCATCACCACCATCATCACCACTACCATCTCCACCATCACCACCACCATCACCACTACCATCCCCATCATCCCCACCATCATCACCACTACCATCCCCACCATCCCCACCACCATCATCCCCACCATCACCACTACCATCACCATCATCCTCACCACCACCACCAACACCACCACACCACTACCATCACCACCATCATCACCACTACCATCCCCAGCATCACCACCACCATCACCACCACCATCATCCTCACCATCACCACTACCATCACCACTACCATCACCATCATCATCCTCACCACCACCACTACCATCACCACTACCATCACCATCACCATCATCATCATCATCATCATCATCATCATCATCATCACCACCATCTTCACCATCATCATCATCATCATCCCCACCATCATCACCACCATCTTCACCATCATCATCATCATCACCACCCCCACCACCATGTTTGCTGCTTTTGACACTCTGGATGGGAGTAATGAATAGACATACTTGACGTCACATAATTAGAAGTTGATGCAATGTTGCACTGCAATACCGTGAATTTACGCCTCTGCTATTGAGATATGCAATAACCATTGTTTTTGCACATCATTAGCTTGTGGATAAGTGATAATCTCAGGAAAATAACGTCAATTACTGTTTTAGTTGAAATCACTTTGTTTGCCATGATTTAACAGAGCTTGGTCTATCTGGCTCTCGTGTGTACTGAATTATACAGATCCCACCTCTCACTGAATCATCCGATGAAAGGAATCAATGTTGGAAAAAGTTTAACCAGGATAAAAATATATCTACATTTTATCTGATTCACTGATACAGTACTTAACATACACTTCAACAGAGCAGTTCAGTCAAGAAAATATAATTGTTTTGCGCTAACAGCTGAGATAATGAATAGTCCCACTTTTAATTAGCCACTGATCTAATCTTAGCTCTGATTGATCTGCCAAAGATGCAAAGAGAAGCTGTTTGTCTATGCATGGAATCAGGAAACCGACCCTAATACTACAACTTTAGTGATTATAGGAGAATGGGGAATTTAACACTATCTTAACACTATCTCCTGTTCTTATTTAGCTCTGTCATGAAAATGGATGAATCTGTCCTTTTGTTCCTTCTTCCAAATCTAATTTCTTCTTAACAATGAATCAGAAACGTTTCCATTTTTAATGTGGGTATTTTTAGACTGTGATCAATTCTAACAGAATATAATTCAAGTCAAAGGGAATTTTTCAGGTCATTCAAGTTTATTGCAAATGCAGCCTGGTGTGAGGGTCTCTGTTACACCATTGGGACCAGTGCATTTATTAGCAGCACTAAAGGACCCGTGTATTGGTGCACAGAATAGTTTTTTCTGATACATTGCACCATTTTCTGCTCGAAGCTCACTATTTACATTCACGTCGCCTGAATATTCCGTATCCTTTGCGGAGGCTCCTTTGTGACTTCCTCCGATTTCCTGTGTGAAGTGGACTCCATATATAAGTTCTTCTTGACAAGTTAATTCTGTCAGGAAGTTAACATACATTGAATTTGCTTAATTAGTGGGTATCATTTTAGTGTCGTTTATTAAAATGTACAGTATTTCAATTCCCTTGCATAATTGTATTATTAAAATTGTATAGCAATGACATTTATTCATAGGATACCCCTGCACCGACTCACTCCCCCTATCCATTCTCACCCCACATGCAAAGATCCCCTTTGTGTGTTTTGTCTTCTAAATAACGTATTCTTTCTAAAACATCTCACTAACACATAAACCCCCCATTATATTCAGCATTGCCCTCGTTCTTTTCACTTCCCCTCTGCAATGCCCATACTAATGCACTTTACCTCTTGACGGTTGTGAGTTACACTGTACATAGGATTCTGGGAAGGTCATCATTGCGAGACCCAATCAATATCACTCATGTACCTGTTATTCTCCATTCCATGCTAGACAGGAAGGGGCTACCCACTATGTCTTGTGTATTCCATAGACCAGGGGCGGCCAACTCCAGTCCTCAAGGGCCATCAATAGGTCAGGTTTGAAGGATATCCCAGCTTCAGCACAGGTGGCTGATCTTTGACTGAGCTACTGATTGATCCACCTATGCTGAAGCAAGGATATCCTTAAAACCTGACCTGTTGGTGGCCCTTGAGGACTGGAGTTGGCCACTCCTGCCATAGAT
Organism: Ascaphus truei; assembly: GCF_040206685.1. Lineage (NCBI taxonomy): Eukaryota > Metazoa > Chordata > Amphibia > Anura > Ascaphidae > Ascaphus > Ascaphus truei. Next base: position 12,154,231 of record NC_134492.1, on the reverse strand, counting down.
ATTGCTTTGGAATTTGAAGAATACTGAAAGATTTCCCTGTCCTCTTTTTACAATTGAGTTTGAAAAAGTAGAAATCATAGATACAGTGACCTCACTGAAACTGCTTTCCTTAACCTCTCTCGTACTGAAGAGGTCAATGTAGCAGTCCTGTAGAACATAACTCAGTCTACATCTCCAATCAAACTTCCTGAGCACCTCTACTTTCTTGTATACCATATTTCCCTGATTATGGGCCGGCCCTATATATAAGGCGACCCCCTAATTTCAGTAGCAGCAGGGGGAAAAAAAGTTTACACACATATATATACACACATTCTGTGTCTCTCTCTGTGTCTATGTGTCTATCTTTGTGTCTCTGTGTCTATCTCTGTGTCTATCTCTGTGTCCATCTCTCTTTCTCTCTCTGTGTTTATGTGTCTATCTTTGTGTCTCTGTGTCTCTCTCTGTGTCTCTGTGTCTATCTCTGTGTCCGTCTCTCTGTCTATCTCTCTTTCTCTATGCCTGTCTCTCTGGTTCTCTCTTTGGCTCTCTCTCGGTCTCTCTCTGTCTCTGTCTGTCTCTCTATCTGTCTCTCTGTGTATCTATCTCTCTGTCTCTGTGTATCTCTGTGTCCATCTCTCTGTCTCTCTCTGTGTCTGTCTGTCTCTTTTGGTCTCTCTGGGTTTCTCTCTGGTTCTCTCTTTGGCTCTCTCTCTGGGTCTCTCTCTCTGTCTCTGTCTGTCTCTCTCTCTCTGTATCTATCTCTCTGTCTCTGTGTATCTCTGTATCTGTCTCTCTCGGTTAGAGCCTCCTGCCACAAGCAACATGGTTGCTTCAGGCCCCCACGGTGGAGCGTCCTCCGTTTTACCCTCCTACTTCATAATTCCGACTGCTGATTGGCTCGCAAAGTGGGCGGGGCTCGATTATAAGATGAGTAAGTACTTTTCAACGTAACGTTATTGAAAAAATTGTCACCTTATAATCGAGCAAAACCGGCACTTTCCTCATCACATGTCTCCTTTAGCTCTGAAAAGATCTAAGTACCAAAACAAATAATTTCTTCCACTGTTTCTGCCTGCGTGGCACATATGCACATTATCACATACAGTGTAGTGAGCATCAATTTAAATAGAAAGATGTTTCTTTCATTATTAATTCCTTATTATTAATGACATACTGAAATCACTATAAAATGTTGTATTGCTTTGCTTCCTCTGTGTCCTTGGCACAAACAATGCGGTTTATATAAAGAAAAGCTCTTTTAAAAAAAGGACTTTTCCCTATAAACCTAAACTTCACAGGGGAAATGTTTCACTCTGTTTTCTATTTATAGGAATTCAAGAATTTCCAGAAAATATAAAGTGCTGTAAATGTTTAACAATAGTTGAGGCCAGTGTGAATCCCATATCTAAGTAAGTAGTGCTCGTCTTTATATTCCTTGGTGATCTCGGGCATATACTGTGACTAAATCCAAAGGTACCAAGTGTGACTGCCAAGGTTGCACTAAACAATCATCATTATAAGATGCAACGGGGTTTATTCATCAATATTTCAGGAGGACTGCTGATGTTGAGTCGATACAATGTTCACCAGATCTGCTATCTACAGCATGAAGTACATTTGAGTCTAATTTTCGTGGTTTTGTGGGCTGCGTCGGTGTCTCCAAGTCTGATGCAAATGTCCTACTTCAACTCCAGTCCTCAAGACCCCCCAACAAGTCAGGTTTTCAGGATATCTCTGCTTTAGCACAGGTGGCTCAATCAGTCCCAGCTTCAGCACAGGTGGCTCAACCTATGCTGAAGCTGGGATATCCTGAAAAGCTGACCTGTTGGGGGTTCTTGAGTAGAGATGGGTGAATCTGCTCAAATCCGTTTCATGGATTCTGTTGCATTTTCCCCCAAAATCAATTTCGCGGTGTAAAATCTGCAGACGAATTGGGTCGGTTTTAATCTGTGCGGATTCATCAAAACCCGCCATTGGATCCAATCCGTTTATGGATTTGTAGAATCCAATCCGTTGAGTCAGCAATTCCGCAATTCTTGAGCATCCCATGTGCCCATCTCTAGGCTTGAGGACTGGAGTTATGAACCCCAGATGTAGGACATTTGCATCAGATTTAGAGACCCTTGAGGACTGGTGTTGAGGACCTCTGTCCTACAGTACATAAAGAGTTTCAGGGCAGGAATGGCAAATACTTTATCATTTTACTTGATGAGACAAACCTGCTGGCACCATGATAAGTAAGCCCAAGTGCCTTGTTATTATTGGGAGAAGGGAGCAGTATGGGAACAGCAGTTGAAGGTTTGTTCTATGCAGATGAGAATACTGTGGATCCATGAAACATACTTACAGTCCATTCTTTCAGGAAATTGATGCCTGCTCTCCTGCTCTTTCATTATTCTATTACGTTATATGTAAATATGACTTGCACTAATGAGTTCCACTACCATAAAAACAATTCATTGCCCTTGAAAGAGGCTATTTCTGAATGTGCTTCTGCATTACCTGCACAAATAAATACTTGAATCCTTAATACGAGCTATTTTTATCTGTAAGCTGACAGCATAATGCAGGCTGAATTGATGTTGCTTCAGTAGGTGGAATTAGAGTATATCACTCCAGTCTCCTCAATGAGAAAGAGCCTCTATCATATGGACAAGGATGTTACAGTGTATTTAGCAACTTGTGTATGTGTTCATGTTATAAAAGAACTTGTTTTGCAATGTTGTATTCTGTTTCTTTATGATGTACAATGCTTTGATCACTACTACCGTAGCATGGTAATATTAAGTGCACCCGTGATATTTATTATACTGTATTATGGTTAAATGTTCACTGAAAGAAATCCCTATGTGCCAATATACTTTAATCTAAATGCTGTATCAGTGTAGAGCAACATGGGTAAGTGTGAGCACCCCACGAATGGGTCAAATCATCGCCTCACATATCTCATACAAATATTCATCTAAACACAAAACAATTCAATACAGTACATGGTCAGTACTGCAATTTTAAGCAGCAATACTATATTTCTTCTTCTTCTTCTTCTTCTTCTTCTTCTTCTTCTTCTTCTATAATTCTACATTCTTACCTAAACTGGCAATCGTTTGGTGCTCCTGGTATAAATCTTTAAAAATCCTGATTGAGTGCCTAACTAAATGGCCGCCTTCTAACTTTGTGCTGCAGTCTGTTAAATGCTGCAGCTGATATGTAAGATTATATGACTATGTGTAACACATTATTATTACAGCTTTCAGAGTAATAGGCAGTCTGTTGTTTGGAACACATCAAGAGATCTGGTTGTGATACTTTGTTGCCAAAGGGCTGAGCTAATCAAAAGTGTTTGCCAGAGGCTGTTTCAAAATTTTAAGTAGATATGACTTTCTAAATGGTTGCTGTAGCAACCAAAGGATGACTAGTACATTAAAAAAATCATTAAAACCACATTAGGAGTTAAAAAAAACTGAATACAGTATTATCTAATACTGCAGAACTGATTTATTTAAGAATAAGTATTATTTATTAACAAAGCCATAGATGCCCAAAGCATCGTGCCAGGTTGTAGTGTTGCCTGTAAGACATAGCACTTTTATCTTCTTGCTGGTACACATCTGGACCTCACTGAACATTAATATTTTACTTTTCGCACAGTGAAAATCTCTCTCTTGTTTTCAGACTGCCAGACGGCTTCACACAGCTCCTTAACCTGACTCAGCTGTATCTTAACGATGCCTTTCTCGAGTATCTTCCAGCTAATTTTGGGAGGTGAGGAGCAGAAACAGAGACTTTAATGTACATGCGCGAAACGATTTCATGTTGTAGTAGGAATGTGGCCCCTCACACTCGCTTTCTTATCATATGATTAGTTTACTCTTAAAATAAACAAAAGACAGAATCTACACAGACGTTTTTTTTTTTTTTTTTTTTTAAACTTAATTTTTATTTAAAAATTTTAGGTAGGGGGGAGGAATGAAGAAAATAAAAAATGGGGGGGGAGGGAAGGGTACAGAAAATAGAGATGGGAGAAAGTTCACATTCATTTACAATTTTACCTAACAAGATTTCTTAAAATATTCTATCACACAGTTAATATAAATATCATTTTTTTTTTCCTTTTTTTTGTTACAACAAAATTAAGTGGGTATTAATTTCTGGTTGATTTTCACTCAGAATCCAAGGTAACCACACCTTCTGAAAATCAGTGTAGGTGTTGTTATTAAGACTAACCATTTTTTCCATGTAGCAAATCTGCCAGACTTTATTTTTAACTTTGGAAATTGAGGGAAAAATTGTTTGTTTCCATACTGCCGCTAATTCGCATCTTGCGGCTGAAGATATGTGGCACAGTAATTTATTTTCATGTCTCGTGAGGGGGTAATATGGTTTGTTTAAAAGAAATAACCAGGGATCCATTGGTAGGTCCAAACCTTTGTGACCACATTTTGATTTCCAGCCAATAAGCTGCTATGAATGGGCACCCCCACCACATATGTATAAATGTGGCTTGTACTCCACATCCTTTCGGACATGTAGTTGGGTACTCTGGGATGAATTTAGCAAGTCTCATAGGGGTTAAGTACCACCTCATCATAACTTTATAGGCATTTTCTCTGATTGTGATACACATTGATGATGTGGCAACTTTTTGAAAAATATCATTCCAGTCTTCCATGTCTAATACCTCCCCCAGGTCATCCTCCCATTGTAGCATATATTTCAGTTTTTGATTCATTTGTGGAGGGGGGCTAACAAAGTATCCATACAATTTAGATATCAGTCCAGATGTGTTACTATCTGCTAGACAAAGTGACTCAAATCTAGTTAGCAATTCGGGGGGTCGGATTTTGTTATAAAAGGCTTTCAATTGAAGGTATTGGAGGAACTGATTGTTTGGGATAGCCTTTTCTTTATGGAAATATTCAAATGTTCTGGGAAATCCTTCTGAACCTACATCTTTTAATCTTGTGATACCTGCTATTTTCCAGTCTATAAACCTATTACGGCCTATTCCTGGACCAAATTCTGGGTTATCATATAGTGGAGTCATAAGTGTATTCCGTGTTGTAAGGAAGTGTCGATTTGCAATTTGAGTGAATGGGCTATAATTTGGCTGATTTGAGTATTTCGGGACTCTTTCTCACTGGGGACCATAGAAGATTACTTAATTCGACTGGGGCAACTAAATCCATTTCCAATGATACCCAGCGTCTGTGGACTGGATTAGAGTGCCATAGTATTAGTTGGCTTGTTTGGGCTGCTTTGTAATAGGACATAAGGCATGGTAGTCCCAGCCCTCCTGTCTTGTTTGGTATATTTAAGATTTTCTTACCAATTCTTGGTGTTTTATTTTTCCATATAAATTTGTTTATTATAGACTGTAGAGTTTTAATTTCCTCCAATACCAATGGAATGGGTAGAGTTTGGAAAAGATACAGAAGACGGGGCAATATGTTCATTTTTATACTGTGTATTCTGCCTATCCATGAAATAGCGTGGCCGGACCACTTCCCAATATCAGACTTAAGAGCTCTTAGGACCTTTGGATATTCTCCCTATACAGAGAACTATAGTTTTTTGTGATAAATATCCCTAGGTATTTGATCGTATTCGGTTGCCATTTAAAATCAAAGTTTAAAGCAATCAATTTAATTTGATCTTTAGGCAGATTTATATTTAGTGCCTCACATTTGTTACTATTGATTTTGAAACCTGAGATATCCTTAAAAGACGACAGAGTGGAGTATAAATTTGGAAGTGAAGTTTGAGGTTTGGTTATTGTAAGGATCACTTCATCTGCATAAAGTGCGATTTTGTATATCTGACTCTTCACCTGAACTCCTGTTATATTTGGGTTGTTTCTTATGTTTGCAGCTAGTGGCTCCATACAGAGGGCGAATAACAGTGGAGATAAGGGACATCCCTGTCTGGTTCCATTTTATATAGGAAAGGTCTCAGAGGAGAAACCTTGGGAGTATATTTTTGCCGATGGTGTAGTGTATAAAGACTCGATGGCTCTAAGGAAAGGGCCTTCCACTCCAAATGCCTGCAATGTTTTTGACATGTATTTCCAATTGATTCGGTCAAACGCATTTTCGGGTCAAGGCTCAGGACCATCGATGGTATTTTATTTTTGGTAGCTAATGACACCAACTCAATAATGCGTCTGGTATTGTCAAATTAACATCAACATGTTTCTTGCCTCGACCAACAATGGGGGTTGACTATGAAAATATTTAACCATGTGAAGCAAGTGATGGGATGGTTAACTGATCTGGTAAATATCCCCTTTATGGTACTGAACAATGTAAGAATAACTGAATTATGTGTATATATATTATTGAAAATGATATATCGCCTCATTACACCAAGATTTTTCAGAAAGCAGTGAATAATACCTCTATTCAGCATATGATGTGTAATCAAGGGATGATTAATTAATCACAAAGGAGGGCAAAGCTGGCCCCATTTGGAAACCAGAAATATGTTTAGTTTGTGGTTTATATCCATGTCATTTTTGACATTGTTTTTGTTGTCACACCTTTAACGTTTAGTTTAGCTGTAATGTTATAAGTTCAGGTGACTGGAAGTAATGCACATCAGAGTGCATATTGCGTGGGAACATTACAAAGGGACGAGCGTGGGTGAAGGCAAGGAAAGGAGAGCTCCAGATTGGCAGACAAAGGCACAGAATATTTATAGTTGCAATTTCTTCAATGTAAAAAAGACTCTAGCAACTGTTCATAAAGAAAGATGAACGATCCAGATATGTTTCTGTTCCCCAGCTTGTTCTAAGTAATCTATTCAAAGCTGAAATTGGGATAATGTAACTCTGTGCTCTGCTTACTGTATATGATGTGGGTTTGCTCCTAAAATATGTTATTTATTCTGTGATTTGCTGTATTGACAGAATATTGTTTGTTGTAGGCTCAACAAATTGCGGATATTGGAATTAAGAGAGAATCATTTGAAAACGTTACCAAAGTAAGTGACATATTTGTTGTAGCATGCATGTTGAAGGTCGTGAGGCAAAATAAACCATCAAACGCATTTTAAGATATCAGTTACATCCTAATTGAGCATGAACTAGCGCAATAAGTGTCCTGACAATGATAAAGACCTTCTAAAATGTAAAAAGATTCATATAAGTTTGTGTGGTACCCACGAGAAAGATGGAGCTGGGGATGCAGTGTAATGTCCCTCGTTCCCTAGTGGGAAGATTAATACGTAGCAACATGAAAGCTTGTCCCAGCTCTCTTCTTCAATTACTTTACAAACTCGAGCACCTGTCAACCTTGAAGAAGCAAGAGGCTGCTGACTATAGCCTACGTGTCAAAATGATGTACACGTACAGTATAATATTCCTATTACATTGATTACTATAATGGGGGATTGTCCAAAAAAAAAGGACCTCAACATGCACATTATGTTTGAAATAAGTGATCAGGGATATGATAAAAAAAAAAGATCTTTCAAACACCTCCAGGTTATCAGCATAGGAGGGAAGCATATTTTGATTAGCTCCATGCTCAAATGACTGGGCTTGATCAGACTGGCGGGATTGTCATTTTGGGGGGCTGCATCCAAGGTAATTACTAGGATGTAGCTCCTAAGATTTTTGATGGTAAGTCCAAAACCGCCTATGAACATCTGTCTGCGAATCAAATTTGGTTCAGAAACCAGTGAAGAATTTACAGCTCGAATGTGGACCCTTTCGCCCGTCTCTATTCCACAACCTAATCCCACCTTTCTGAACTAGAGTGACTTCCGCTTCCAACAGCAGATGCAGCTGACCAAGGATGGAAATCAGTTCTGGGTTCAGAAATATGTTTCTTTATTCTGACCTTCTGGGCAACCTTGAATAAATCACTTTCTTCTCTACTCTAACAGATAGGTTTTAGCGGCAGAGGCTTCTACTTTCCCATCCGTTTTCCATCCCCTTTTTAGTATATTGCATTTGCAGTTTGCCCAACTAGAAGATTAATTCAATTTAAAAAATAAATAAAATAAATCAGTAACCTCTTTGATTCTGTAGGGAGCTGTAACTCATTGATCTGTAATGCACTGTATTCTCCTCCACCAGTCTTCGTGCTATGTATCATGTACTAGGACAGTTTATTTTCCTTGCCCTGATTTTTAAAACCTCTTATTTCAACATAATTCATGACCCGGTACATCGATGCCCTTTGAAACATTCCAAGGTTTTTACTTTTTTTCAGCTAGCATTTAAACTAGACCTATGATGTGTTGGTGAACATTTTTTTCTTTATTAAGCAGTTTAAATTTCAGCAAATTAACATCATAGATAGATAGATAGATAGATAGATAGATAGATAGATAGATAGATAGATATTTTTTCAGACATCAAGAATAATGGTACAGTAGCAGCTGCAGTATGTCTTATATGCACTGAGGGTTTCTACCATGAGACCATGATTTATCTGCCCATCCAACAAGATCTGATAGGTTAAAATAGAAGTGTATGGTAAATTCTGTTGGAAATGAGTTTATACCTGCTTAGACGGTCATATTGGAATACAATATGGAAAATCTTTTCAACTCAAATCCATGTAAAAAAAAAAGTATACTTTTTTTTTAAAGTATTTAATCCTCGCAAAATTCTACTCGCAGAAAGTCACTCATAGAACACCAAATATGTTATTTTACATCGAATGACACTTGTTGTTCACTTATAAGCCGAAATCTTCAGTTCTTGTACCCAGTTTCTGAAAAAAAAGAAAACATATCTTACTATTGCCACATTCTCTATGATTGCGTTTAATTACATTTCAATAAATCATCTAATGAGAGGGAGAGCAGGAGAAATATCTGGCAAGTATCAGTAACAAAGTTTGACATACTGTATACACTATAACAGGATAGATTTAGCAAATATTAGAAAATCACCCCGGATAGGGGGAAAGATGGCGATGCACAGCGTGCCAGCAAGTGCCTCATGCGCGCTCTTACCTGTAGGCTCACATGAGGCCTGATCCTCCGCTGCAGGGAGCGTTGGGTGTACCTGGTTCGTCTGGTGACAGCGCATCCACCTGTGAAGGATCCTAGCACTGCTGGATACCCCTTGCACAGGATCCAATACAATACACACACACTTGTGTATATATAACAGGTTTACTGAATGCAGCTAAGAACATATATATCAGAATAACATATACAAGGTAGGCCTCGCACGGCCGTAACCCCACAGTGTCTCCCAACCACCTTGTTCACACCCTGGCGGGGTTTCCCCCAAAGTACTGAGGTTCCCTGGGCACACAACCACCCTTGTGTCCACAGGAGCAATTCCACCCCAAGTGTACGGTAGTACTACCCACATGAAGTGAGTGTTGAGTTGGTGCACTTGTTAAGGTACCTGCCAGGTGCTCCAGCACCTGGTACCTGCTGACTGAAGAAAAGGCCATCAGCGAAGGCATCTGCCTCTACGTGGGGTGGTATCCAGCTGGAGGGTCCCACCATGAAGAGCATCTCTATTACGGTGGTGGTCTGGTCCTAGACCACAGGCTGCAGATACTGCGCAGCATCTTGCTGCTGTGTCCCTGACACTGTATACACTACAGGGGCAATGTCCCTATCTAGAGGGGCTGTCCCTGTAGCAACCATAATCTAGGTGGGAGTGGGGGCCTATAAGGGGTCTCTGGACTACTGCAGGTGCCACTGACACCCTGCACACACCCTCACCCCTCTGTGTCCCAGCTCCGACTGGCATGGCTCGCAGCGCACCAAATGTATCATCTCTCGGCAGCAGGGGATAGTTGCAGCCCTATTGGCTGTTGTGCCTCACATTTTCCTGCAGCCCCACTGGTAGCTGGGGGTTGTAGTTCCCCTGTGGAGCTTAGCACAAGATGGCCACCGCTGCTTGGTGCTTTGCGCATGCGCGATCTCCCTCTAATGGCCGCCGCAACTCTGGGGCCTCCCGCGCATGCGCTAGATGTTACCACGCATGCACGCACATATTCAAGATGGCGGTGCCCTTGGCGGAGCTCCGGCGACCGAATCGCTAGCCCGCCTGCCGCTGCGCATCCTGCACATTCCCGGCACACACCAGATGCACCCGCGAACCCCTGTCGCCATATCTGGAGGTAAGGGGGCAATTGGGGACACCAGGGGGGAATATGGCCACAAACTTTAAACAAAGCAGTATTCTGAAAGTGCTGTTTTCTGTTGTAAGAGAAACCATGCGGTGAAATAAATGCATCTTTGTATATATTTACTGGTATTATTTCTTATTTTATGGGTGATAAGTGACATTATCATGCTCTGGTCTAAAACCGATAATCCTCAAAATGCCACAACAGATCAGGTTTTCAGGAAATCATTGCTTCAGCACATGATTGCTCAATAAGTGGCTCAGTCATAGACCTGTGCTGAAGCAGGGATATCGTGAAACCTGGCCTGTTGGGGGATCTTGAGTACTGGAGTTGAGCACCCCTGATCTAAAACTCTTTACATTTACTGGTTTGGGGAAGTAATTGCATGTAATCTAAACTCCCACATGGTTAAAATCTGAGGATTACTTCTATCTAATTTTGCAGTGTTCATTAGGAACACTGGCCGAGGCACAGGATTTAGCAACTATTTCCAGGAAAACATTTAGCTCTCCAATAAAAAGACAGCAGGTTTCATACTATGGTTGTTTTTTTAAATCAAGAACAGCATCTACAGGTATGCAAACTGGGGCAGGGCAGATTAGCCAATAGCTGCAGTTCCCAAGAGTTTTTATCGATTATTAATGTTCCCAAGTCAAAGGAAAATCTAAATATTAAAAATGTAAATATACAAAGGCATTTGTTTCCTTATAAAATGACTTTTGGACATGTGCCTGTGAGTGTCAATGTATTAAGGTATGTTGCTCATAATTTCGCTTGTGAAAGTCAATAATTAATAGAGAAAATAGAAGTAAAAGAGGAATTATGCCGTGTACATATTATAATAGGATGAATGAATTTGTGTATCTCAGAGCATTATTTTTTGCAACTTTTCTTAACATCAGTAAATGCTAATTGTCTGATATGGCATAAACCTCAGTGGTACTTTCATGAAAAACTTGTATTTAAGATCACGTTCATATTTTTATGAGATTCATTTTTAAGAGGTGTTCTCAGCTCTTTTGCTTTTCATTTATGGCAGTCTGAAATTCATGGGCAATTTTAATTTTAACACATTTTTGTAGTCTCATTAAAAGTGTGATTTATATATATATATATATACATATACTTTATTTATATATATTGGGATTCTTATCACATCACCCTGACGGTTTCAGTATTATATTATGCTATACTATGCTATAGTGAGTCAACAGTAGTTGTGTAACAACTGCAAAGTGTTTAGATAGCTACAAATGTTTCTCTGTCACTGTGATGACTTGGAGACGAAATAATTAAAAAATGTTCATGGAAAACATGGCTGTGACCTATCTGACACGAGTAAGTGCTCCGTGCTGAAATATTTGGATTGCTTTTGTATTGTGATTGTGACAGTACATCTTGGTACTCCGGTTTCCAAGGTTTTATCAAGTGGAAAGTATCCATAGCAACGGATTTTAAAGGGATGCTGAGTTATTTGCAGAAAGCTCAGAATAACAAATGACCAAACCTGATTCTATGGCAAGTTGTTATTTTTTTTTAAATTAGTTCTAAAGCCGCCCCCAAAGTTACTCCTAACACTGACAGTATGGCTAATGTTTACCTATCTGTAGCCAAATAAAAAAATGTCTGTGAATTCTTCTGCTCAATTTCAAGTTAAGCCCTTTGCTGCCAGTGAAAGGATTAAATAAGAGATGTCCAGTTACAGCACCTGCAATCTAATACAATTACACATTTTATTTACACCTGCAGAGCCTATATACCGAATCATATCTCAGTGGCTGAAGTAGGATGTAATAGGCTTTGGAGGAATATAGTCAAGATTTGGGGGCCTATTCATTAAGCCGTGGACACCGGATGGATTGCTGTACTCGAGTCCCACGGCCCCTTTGGCCAACGTCAATCATCTGACCACTTCTCAGAGCGGTCACATGATCGCGGCGTTCCTTAACCGGGATGCGGAAGAGGAGGAGTCCTCTTCCATCTCCCTGCATTACAGATTACCATCTCCCCTAGAAAATGAGCACACTGTGTCATGGGGCCCCCTAGGGTACCAAACCCCATGATGTAGTGGCTATATTTTGTGACACCCAAAAGGTTACGCTGCAAGAATGGAGTTTCCATATGGAAATGCACATTGTACCATGGAAACACAACTCTACTTCGCCCTTGTCATTAAACAGTTGTTGCGTGTCCCGGCCGGGTGGAGTGATTTTGTTTTGGTTTTGTCAAATCTGTGCAATTTGCAATTTTTTACAAAATCAAGTATCAACACACAACTTCTACAGTACATCTTGTAACGATGCTCGTCTCAAGCAGGAAACGGACCTGCAGGGCTGAGGTAGGAAGGTGAAAGAACCGACCTGAGCCGAGGGACAGAGTCCTGATAGAGTAGTGAGTCGTAAGCCGAAGGTCAGGGCTGGCAGCAGAGTTACGTAGTCGGTGTGGATGCAGAGGTCGAGGCGGGCTGAAATCAAAGGTTTGTCAAGGAACTTGCAATGGTCGGGGCGGGCTGAAGACAAGGGTAGTTGAGGTAGGTGAGCCGGGTCTGGTAACGTGAGAGACAAAAAGCATAAACGCGTTGCATGAACACAGCTGGAAACTGGAATTTTGCTCGGCAACGTCCTGATAACAGGGCTGGTCTTTTAAAGGAAGTTGCCAGGAGAAAAAATGGACGATCCAGCCACAGAGGGTGAGCAAGAGAAAAATCCCAAACCGGAATGTGAAAACCCGGAATGGATTTTGCCAAACCTCATAGTAGCCTGACCCCCCCCCCCCCCCATAATTGATCTCAGGACGATTTAACCCGGGCTTGTCAGGGAACATCCACTGGAATCCTCAGATGAAGGAGGAAGCGTGGACATCACTAGCTTCACCCAAGAATTCTCCTCTGGACCGTATCCCCTCCAAGATACAAGGTACTGGAGACTGCCTCGAGATCAACAGGAATCCAGAATCTGACGAGTTACATACTCCAGTTGGCCATCTACCAGAACTGGACCTGGAAGGGTGGGAGCAGAAGAGGAGTTGTTGCAGACCACCGCCTTTTGGAGAGACACATGGAAGACCGGAGGAGTCTTTAGGGTATCTGGTAGCTCCAATTTAAACGAGACCGAATTTACTTGTTTCGCAATCTTGTAGGGATATATAAAACTGGGCCCGAGCTTCAGGGAAGGAATCTTCAGACAGATGTTCTTGGTACTGTAGCTAACCATACATGATCTCCAACCTGGCCGCTGACGCTTATCCGCGTGATCCTTCTGCTTAAGGGAGGCTTTAATTACGTTGGCATGAATTCTCCTCCAGAGAGACTGTGGCTCCTGGACCTTGTCATCCACCGCAGGAACTCCAGATAGAGAGACGGAAGATGGAAGAGTCGAAGAAACTACCAAAATAGTCTGAGACGGTGGAATGGCTCCTGGAAACAAGGTGATTTGACCATTGAATGCCCAATGCGGTGGTAACCCCTCCCCAAACATCCCCAAAATCCTGATGTACGAGGGAAAGACCATCGGGGAGAGATACAGATGCCAGCGGTGACTGAGAGCTGGGGCGAGGTGTAGACAAGCAAGTCCCACTTTCGCTGGCCCCAGGTGGTCACTTGCCTTGTTAACCAGTTAACTGTAGGGTTGTGGGCACACCACCAAGGGAGACCTAACATTTTAGGTGCTGACTATGCCAAGAATTAAATGATTTTTCATTCCACGTATATGGTCTGATCTGTCTACATTTGCACTGAATTTGTCATGATACATTTTTTTTAAAGCAGAACCTCCTAAGAAATATTCAGTTGGCTTGTTCTTCAAGCTGTGAAGACTCTCAAACTTCAGCCTTATACAACTTATATATTTCACTAAAACATGAAATTTACTTTCTTAAAAATGAGGGAAGCTAATGTCCGGTGTCTTATAAACACGCTAAGATTACATTTTCCTTTACTTTTACAAAAATTATAGTTACCGCACTTTCTTCTCATTATAATTAGTAATCAGGTTTACAAGTAGATAAAACCGTTTGTTTGAAGTTATACACTAAGAAAACATTTTCTACAAATAAGTATTAGTAGCAATCCTTGAAGATCACCTCCATGCTTGTGATAAACACAGTGTGTGTGTGTGTGTGTGTGTGTGTGTGTGTGTGTGTGTGTGTGTGTGTGTGTGTGTGTGTGTGTGTGTGTGTGTGTGTGTGTGTGTGTGTGTGTGTGTACAGTAGATAGTAAGAAAGATTTATTTAGTATGTGAAGTGTGGCCTTACTACCATATGTATGGATTTAGGGCCTGCATAATGAGGACCCACCCAACAAAAGTGCCAGAGAAGGAGGAGGTAAAGCAGGTGGATTTAAAGTTCTAATTTAGAAACGGAATGGTCAAGCTAGCGAAGCTTTTATAGGTGGTTAAGGGAGAGAAGCATATTTCTACACTGACAATTAGGGGGGATTAGCCTAACATATGGCTTCCATCATCTTACGTATCCTTCTGAAATAGCATTTCAGTTAATTCAACTATAGCATCATGTTGTATTGTGCTTGATTACTGAACTTACAGGAATTACAGAACCTATTTGGGGAATACAAAACACATTGCTAAAAAACTTTCACCGTTTTGATGTTCTGTAACGTTCAAATAAAAATTCATCCAGATTCACACCTCCCTACAACCTACTGTATCATCTAGTTTTTTGTTTTGTTTTGGAGCAGCGCCCCCCCTGTGCGACAGCCCCAGCGCCTCGCTCCCACCCTTCTCTGTGACCTGGCGTCGCGGATCATGTGACGTCCTGCCACGTGACCCCGCTCCGTTATTTGACGCCGCGTTGCCATGGCGACGCGTACAGAAGACCACAGAACTCTGATAAGTTGAGGTTGCAGAGGCCTCACGCGGACCCCCGGCATTTAACTTAAATGCCTCGGGGAAGAGTGCAGGGCCGCTGCAAATGCCGTGCCCCCCCCCCCCCCCAGTTTGCGCACTCCTGTTCTAACCTTTTATACTCATCCACTCTGCAGTTACTACTGTACAAAGTTACTGGAGAAGACTGAGAGACAGCTTTTGTGAACATTTCAATCCTTTTTTCTTTTGATCATGAAACATTTTGATCTGTCTATTCCATGTAGGCTTTTCTACATCATTCTCTCACAGAAGCCAAAAAACAAACCGGGCTTGTTATGAATTATTAACAAATGATTATCTTGTTTTTGCACATTTTATTAATGCATATTTTTTTGAGGAGGTTATTTGGAACTGGAACATCTGTTGTGCACAACTCAAGCTAATAGCAAATAAAACACTAATATTTTATCAAAGGTTTTACTTTTCTATTCAGATGCTGGTTATTGTATCAATATGATAACAGGTTTACATCTAGAAGACTTTAATAAAGAATCGCATAACTGTTTTCTTTCAAAATGCAAATGGATTCAACATGCCAGGTGTTTGGATCTATTCTGAGACAGCTCATTTAACCAGCATTTTGCTGATGAACCATCTTGAGGCAGCAAACCCCAGGAAAATGCAATTAAAGTAGTAACATACCTTGCATACTTTTTCCCCCTCAAATCTCTCATTTAGATGTGTATTTTCCTTGTTTTGTTTCCCTGGCATTATTGATTGATTTGTGTAACGTGTGTGAAGGGTGCTGGCCAATTTAATATTCCAGTGTACATATATTTTTTAGGTATTTATATCTGCAGAATTTAACTAAAACATTTCAAATGATTCCCATCAGATCGATTTCTGTATAGAAAAAAATTAATATATTTTCTTTAGCAAAGAGGGGGTTTAAACATTTTACCCTCCCCCTCCCTCCCCCCCCCCCATATGTCATTTGGTGAACTATTTATTATCTTTTGTTTGTTTGTTTTTTTGGCAAAAGAGCACCATTGTATATGGGAGGCAATATTGCAAATTAACATGTTTTTCTCTGACACTTCTTTGCTTCCCAGCTGTTTACAATAATTGCCAGCAAAATATATCACCAAGATTTAATTCTCTCTTGTATTTCACTGCTTTGTATCACCAGGTTTCATTATAGTTGTTTCATATTTCTTCAGATTCATACATTACCTCATTAAGGGATTGAAATTAATCTGTCATTGTTGAGACAACTGCAGTAAAAAAAAAAAAACAAGCGCCTTCCATCTATTTAGCACCATAAACAAATCCTTTAACTCATTTGTTCTCTTTTAGGTTAATTAAATGTTAACAGGGGTGGCATTCCCTGAGCACCACATTGGTTTCTAGGTTGAAAAGCATCATACCTTGATAATGTATCTCTGATTAAATTCAGTTACATTTTCTGCATTGTGCTTTCTCAGTTTGAACGTCACTAAAGACACAGCTGTGTGTATTGTTTAGTCAAAGGGCTTCTGTACACACACAGTATAAATGTATACTTTGAAATCATTTGCCTTATTGTCTTAAAGAGTTGCTCACTTCACCCAGTGTCTTCGTTTTGACTCTAGAACATTTTGGGGGTTTCGGTTTTTAGCACCTGACGAAAGGGTTCCCCCCAAAACGTTGTGCTTCGCCTCTGCAAATAAAACACGAAAATATAATTTTGGCTCCTGTGCCCTTTTCTGTGTGCGGCAGTTCCTGCTCCATGTAACGTCTACTTATTTATTTTATTTATTTATTTATCAAATGTTTTACCAGGAAGTAATACATTGAGAGCTACCTCTCGTTTTCAGGTATGTCCTGGGCATAGAGTTCTGATGACAGATACTGTACATGGTTACAAATACATAGTTACATTAAGTGAACAGGGCTATACATTATGTATAAAGGCATTGCATGCACAGTTTAACATATTTTATCTTTTCGGCGTATGAATCAGTTACAGACCAGATTAAAACTTGGTGTTGTGGTTCACAGAAGGAGAGTACCCACCCCTCGCACTCTTACCTACAGACATTTTGTTTTCCCTAAAGTAGATTATGGGAAATATGTGCATTTGATGATAACAAATCATAACGTCATATTAATTGCAGCTGTTTTTGCTTTCTATCTAAATATTTGTAATTTACAATACATGTAGCAAAAATAATAAACCATATTGTGGCTGATTACCACAGAGTGCCCCTGTTTCATATATTATGGTTCATCTTCCCCCTTTTTCCCCTAGTCAGCGTCGTTGATTCTAACTGGAATCAACCACAAATGGTCCTTTTCAATTTGAAGGTATTCATCAAAAATGTACTGTCCTGTAGTTCTTTTTAATAAATACCAGCTTTTAAAAAAATTTCAACAGTAGCCTCCGACAACGGTCACTTACAATGCGTCCAGCAGTGATAAACATTCATTCAGAGCAGACACTGCAGGATGGACGTCTTAGGTAAACCATAGCCAGTCTGTGTAAAGGGCTCTATCTACAGATGTAGCTGAGCTTGCTGTCTTCGGTGCGGCTACCACCTGTGGCCGTGTGACCTTGGTGAACCTGAAGGGCATTGCAGCATTTATGATGACATTTGAGCAGATGCCTTAGCAACAACGAGCTTTTTGGAGGTGTTTATATCTGTGTCTGGTGGAAGTTTGGATTTAACTGAGGGTCAAGCACGATTGTGAAATTGTACTGCTCGGATTTCAATATGGTGGAAACCCTTAAGTCCTCATTAAACATAGACAGGAGGTTATGAACAAAGGCTTCTTCTGCATCTCCAGAAGTTGATTGATATGACCTTATTCAGGCTCACATTGTCTTAACTTATGTCCCATGTTGCTATTTTAAATGGTGGTTAGTTCACACAAAGATGCAATGATTGTCTAGTGTGCTGAGGTTCCCCCTGCCTCTATCTCAGGGGATGTTGTGTACAGTAGCTGGTGATGGCTTCTTGCTGGTCCTGAAGTTACTGCAGCATGTAGAGCAGGGGTGGGGAACATCAGGCCCGGCCCTCGAAATCATTTGGTCTGGCCCTGCTAAGGCAAATGCTATAACCAGGGTTGCGCTAATTTTTTTCAAAATGGCCACCGCGCGCCGATCGGGAGGAGGGAGGAGGTGGTGTGAGGCGCCGGCAGCCCTACACGATCCCCAGCAGCCACCGTACTAGCCCCAGCGATCCCCCAGCAGCCACCGTACTCCCCCGGCAGCAGTCCCCGCAGCAGTCCCCGCACTTACCCCATGCTTCTCCAGCAGTTACCCCCGCACTTACCCCATCCGCATCCGCCCTACACGATCCCCCCAGCAGCAGCATCAACTACCAGAGGTAGGGGGCGGGGTTCTGTGTGCCTACATGCCTGCTGTGTGCCTGCCATGTGCCTGCCTGTCTGTGTCTGTATGGCCCGCGAACAATGTTATAAATATCCAAATGGCCCTTGGCAGAAACAAGGTTCCCCACCCCTGATGTAGAGGGTGAATCTCTACCTTTTACCAACGTCTTGATTCAGTTGATGGCCTGGCAGATTATATTTTTCTTGCAACTGTTACACTGTTCTGCATACTGTTGCTAAATATTCTGTAAAGAACTACTAGGATTCTGATGAAGATGAAAAGTATCTACCAGTGCCAATTCCTTAGACATCACAGCAGCTAGTGTAACATGGAGTAGGTACCAAGGTGATTGTGACGGTAGGGGGTAACCAGGCTACATAATAAAGGTTAAGCTCTCTGGTTACCCCTGAAACCGTGGGGTCCCTGGTAGCTACATAAGCCCCATAAGCCAGGGACCAGGGATGATACATGCCGAAAATAAAGTGACCCCTGCTTTTTTCTGTTCCCATGTTCACTTGGCCCTAGAACTGTGAGATTTATTGTGTGTCAGTTTTAGGGGTGGTACTTGGGTAGAAATGCAATTATTTTGTTTGCAGGAGTTCGGGGGCCGAAGTTACCAGTAGTCCTTTAATTCTCCCTGGCGAGCAGGCATGATTGGCCGGTACACAGGGTGAATTACACCACAGCAACCCAGTGTCCCCTAGACTCCTGGATTTCGAGCCCAAATATCCCAAATCCATTTCCCTTATAAATATAAGGTTTCCCAATGTGTAAACTTTATTCAAATATACTTTATAACGTTGTAGACATTTACTATACGGCTCTATACAGTCAGCCAGGCATCAGCATAGACATCGGCATATCTGTATAAAGTCCGTAATTAAAAGAGGAGAGGATGTCCAGAGGTGAGAAGACCATTTGGTGGGCGAGGAAGGGCAAAGTGCCAAGTCCGGAGAACAAAGGGCCCTCTGTGGGGACACCTTTTGTGCCTGCCAGACTTGGGGGAGCCTGCCCAGCGAGTGGCATTGGGTTAGCTGGAGAAAGATGGCGAGCATAGGCGCTTTCCCCATTGGCTAATCCATATTTCCTGCCCATCTGGCTTTTTGATCCGGCTTAACACGCCTCATCCTCTGATGACAGCCCAGTGACGAGCCCCTGTTTCTATTGGCTGGTGAGGAGATTTTTCCATGCTCTGATTGGGCGCTCTTCCTTCCTCCATGCTGGACATAGCTCAGCAGAGGGTATGTAAGGAGAAGCCCCAGTCAGAGAACCAGATCCTTTTGTGGCTTGAGTCGATGAAGCTAGAGCAGGCTTTTCAAAGTTGCTCTGTCCCAAATAACAGAACAACCAGCTTCATTTTGAAGTTAGGAAAGCCTGCCATGCAGAGACTAAGTCAGACCCGAGGACCAAGTTCTCATTTTAGAACGTAGCGGTCGCAGTCAAAAGTTCCTGCCAAATACAGTTCCAGGAGTATCGGGACTAGGTCCCAATCAGGAGTTTCTGCGGAATCTGTCCAGGATGTTCGGAACAAGGTTCCGATCAGAATAAGCCCTTGCAAGCAGGCGCTCTGCACCTAGGAAAGGCTAGATCTCATACCCCAGACTCCAGTAAGTGTGTATATTTCTGTGTTTTGTGTTTTGTTGTATTTCCGAGGTCTTATCCAAATAAACCCCATTTTATTTCACTGCCTTGTTTTGCCTATTGAATGATCCCAGAAACATAAATGTGTTAAAGGACCGGGTCTACCGTGAAAGTGATCTGTTTTTCTACCTCTTCCATGCCATTTGTTGTCTCGGTTATGGTCGAACACTTTCCAAACAGAAGAGGTGAACTTGTTTGTCCTTTTGTCAGGCATGATGGATCATCATCAACACCTTTAACCGAATCCATCAACTTAAGGTTCAAAAGAATGATTAACTTCCCTAGAAGCATCCTTGATAGTAATTATTTTTCCTGGTTGAGAAATTTGAGAATGGAACCAGGAAGGGTAGTGCATCAGGTGCAAGCTGTTTCACAGTGTACAAAATGTCTCAACTCATGGCTACCCTTTTCGGACTCTCCAGTGGTTTCTTCCATTAAGACCCAGGTACAGGAACAATATCTTCTTTGACTTGGTGTGCTCATTCTTTGATCTCTCATTTTCAGTGTCTGATTTTGCATGGACTTGACAAGAAGGTGGATGACCTTGAGCACATGCTTGGGAACTGGGCACTTTATGAATACACTTAGATACAGTACTCTTTCCCTGCCACTGCATGTAGTGTATTGTATAGTGGATTTCAAGTTTCAAAGAGATTTGTTGATGTCTTGGAGGGCCTTGCCATGGTCATTTGTTGTTGTTTTTTTTTTTTACTGTACTATTAAGTACTATTCATGGTGCAGAGATGCAGGTGTTGAGCAGACTAATCTATATTGGGAGAAAGCAGTGTAAACACAAGACTTATATCCCAAGCCACAGCCCGATGACATAGGGCAGGAGTGGCCAACTCCATTTCTCAAGGGCCACCAACAGTTCAGGTTTTATGGATATCCCTGCTCCAGCTCAGGTGGCCCAATCAGTGGCTTAGTCAAAGACTGAAACCTGACCTGTTTGTGGCCCTAGGGGAATGGAGTTGGCCACCTCTGACATAGGGAATGAAGGAGACTGTTTCTTATACATTGTTAAGGACATCCTGCTATTAATAATGAGAACGGTGTGTAAAAGTTTTGGTGTGGCCTGTATATTACTAGGTTTCAAGAGGCAGGAAAGGAAGGTGTAACTAACCTTTACGGTACTCGTTTGACTTACCTGGAGTGTCATGGTCACGCTGTCACGCCTGCTTATTTTTAGTGGGTGATTGGGCTGCATGTGGGGTCTGACCACATCACATTTTGGTCATAGGCCTGACCACCATACAGTGTATGGCAAATTAGGGGCAACCTCATCAGCTGAATGAGCAGACCGATTATTATCATGGTAAATAGAAAGTTTGGGCACATTTTAATGAGTACTTCAGTATTAGGTGATACCTTTTTTATTTGGACTAACAATTGATATTATAAGACACGCTTTTGTGAATTTTCTCTCTTCCTCGGGTCAAACAATTCTGATTTACAGAGATTCCGTGAGTTTAACAGAGATGTAAAAAACAAGATAGCCATCTAAGGGACAATCAGACTGGGCAATAAGTGGATTAAAAGGACAATACGAAATAGGACCATACAGCCATCAGCATAGTGCAGGGGGGGGGGGAGGGCGTGCAGGGGGAAGAGAGGCAGGGAGAAACATTACAACAATTTATGATAGTGTGTTAGAAACCCCATATCAACATTAAGTCCTTTGGTTTTGTGTCAAGGAGCATTATCATTTTGAGTTGAAATGTTTTCCGTTCTTGGTGCTTTTAAACATTCCATAGAGGGTTTGGAATGTTAAATCATATATGGAATGATCCAGCCGTGAGAAGAGATGTCCCACTGGAGTGCACGGTGTTCTTTCTTCATGGCCCATTTTAAACAATTTGTCAGTGAATGGGTTAATGGTAACTCACAGCTTTTGGGGTGGCAAGTAAGTATTATTGCCTCTAAGGAGGTTTATCATATTGCATCCCTGGCTGAATCACCAATATGGCAACTTATGAAGCTACAATTACAAGTAAATGAGCTTCACATTTAATGGAAACCTGTTCACTTTTACCAAGTCTCACTGAGTTGGCGTCACTGTGCACTCATTCTCAGGATCAAGTCTCATACACTTCTGTAAAGTCTTACTAATCTGAAATCAATGAAAAACATTTTTTTTTGTTCCAGAACCCCCCAAACTCACTAGAATCCTTTGAAAGTGAACCTCAACATTAAACGTTCATGTATAAAATTGTCCTGGCTACAAAACAGATCATAGAAAAAAAAATTATAGGGAAAGCAACTGTTATTTTTTTATCATTCTGATAAATCTGTTTTTTTATTTTTTTTTAACACCAGTATTGCCTCACTTTAGCAGCCGTGCAACTTTTTGTTGTTAAATAAACTACAAAGTGCCTGGTATGAGCAACGTGATTCATACTTCTATATAAAGACCTAACTTTAAAATGTACCCCTACTGTGTTACAGGGCGATGAACAAGCTGACCCAGCTGGAGAGGCTTGACCTGGGCAATAATGAGTTCACTGAGCTGGTAAGGAAAGAGATGTTATTTTTGCTTTGGGAACATTAGTACATCGACTTGCATTTTAATGCTAACGCTGTTGTACTTGAGACTCAATGCGGATACTTAGATATTCTGTATTATGTGCAGTTTCACTGTGTAGCTCGTTGAACATGCAATGCTGATGTAACCATTTTAGTGCCTTCAGTGTATTTATTTGTTCACGTCATTACCAAGTGTATGTAAGATGTATTAACAAAGCTTTTTCATTTTCTTTCAGCCAGAAGGCCTGGAGCAAATACAAAATTTAAGAGAATTGTGGCTAGACAATAACTCACTTCAAACATTGCCTGGGGTAAGGATTTTTTTTAATATGCTTAGTATTTCCCCATTGGACTTTGGCACAGTATAGTTTGTTTCAAATCCCTGTATTTGCATGAAGTATACACACAGAAAATATGCAATAGCTCTGAAAGAAGATAACGCTACAAGGGAGCAAATAACATGTAATCTACTGCTGTGATGTGAATGGATCAAGATTCACTTTTTGACCTAATTTCCACTTTGTAAAGATGAAACAACACAGTGAAAAGAACAGGCTCCTTCTTACTAGGAGTTTGTATGCCATTACGCTTGCTTTTTGGGTCAGCAACTCCATTTTCTTTCCTGAATCAAACAAACGGCTTTAGAAATAGGATCGATTTTGTTTAGCCATGGATAACAATCAAGAAAATGTATTCCTACAGATAAACTGCAAATACAATTTGGATCAATTTATAGCATATTATGTCATTTTATGTAGTAAATTCATGTTAATATTGGACAACTCTTTGACCGGGATTCACTAAGCTGTGATGCAGGGTTATCTAACCCCGATCCAATGTTTACCATGATACCCGGCATCTCAGATTAGGTAATCTTGGCCTGTGTATTTGAGAGAAATATAATGGAGAATTTCCTTGTGTAAATTCTCACATTACAAAGCAAACAAATCACGTATTTATGTCTTTACTTTTAGTGCATTTTTTTTTTTAAACCCAGTAGAGTTGGTTCTGAGGTGTTGCTCTATTTGAAAATTACAGAATGTCACATTTGTTGTTGCAGTTTTTCAGCATATATTATAAGCGATTGTGGTTATAATTTGCTTTATTTTTGGGTAGCACCTTGAGTAGATTTATGAAATAATGCAAAATAATAATAACTTTATTTATGTAGCGCTTTTCTCCCAATGGGAATCAAAGCCCGTTACAGTTACATAAAGAGATACAGAAGAAAACATTTAAGGTTATAAAAGAGACCAAACACAAGGAAAGACGCAGTACAGGATGGGACATTCCGGACAGGTTGTGGTTCTTTATTAAATACCTGGGTAAACAGGTAGGTCTTGAGCCTGTTTTTATAGATTTCCAAGAGGGGGCCTCTCGAACTGTAAAAGGCAGACTGTTCCAGAGAGTGGGAGCAGCGTGGCTAAAAGGAAGTCAATGAGATTATGGGGACTGTTAGGAGTCCTTCCCCTGCAGATAAAAATAGACTATGATTTTTCCAAAGTACAGTAATATTTCCACAAGCAATAATTTTAGCTATGTTCAGTTGATCAAATTGTCATATTGATTTTACACATGGTGCGTACTCTCTTTCCTCTTGTTTTATATATATATATATATATATATATATATATATATATAAAAAATATATATATATAAAAAATATATATATAAAATATATATATATATATATATATATATATATATATATATCTTAATCTCTACAAAAAAAACCCAGATATTCTAGGCCCTTCTGTCAGCACAGGAGTTAACTGTCATACTGCACTGATATGAAGCTAATCTCATCGTAATTGAGCTATCCTTGAACTTACAAATGTGGAAAGAGAAAAATGTAACAAGCTAAAAGATATACTATTTATGTCATCAAGTCTACAGGGAAGTTAAAGCAGTTGATATACCTGGACGTGTCAAAAAACAGGATTGAGAGTGTAGACATGGATGTATCTGGATGTGAATCTCTTGAAGACCTCTTACTTTCTTCCAATTTGTTACAGCAGTTGCCTGACTCTATAGGTAAGAGAATAAAGTATTTAGTAAAAACTGTTTTCAACAAGATACACCGTAAATTCTATTTAGTTGATCACACACACTGCGCTAGATGTTGAATATATACACATAGTACTTGGTATTTTTTTATATGTGAAGCTGCTGCTTCATAGCTTTTATTTTTCTTTACAGCCTAGCAGCATAGTACAATTATCAGTATAATCTCCCATTAATATTTAAAGGAAGATGAAAACCCAATTGACTTGATAAACAAAATAAGACTCATTATAATTCTTCTCGGCTAAAAATACAAACCCACATCAGCGTCATCAACCACCAACTTAACAAATGGTTCTGTACATTAACTCCAGGAAGAGATCAGTGTTTAGATGCCCCAAGATTATCTGAAAACCTGAGTAGCCTTATCTTTCAGCTCCAGAATTCCTCACCACAGATGAATTCTGCTTAGGTTATCCTTCAGTCTTATCCTCCTCTCCTTCTCAACTGATTCAAAAGGTTTTAGATGCTACAAACATGCATTAATTATAATACCACCTCTTTCAACTGATGTCATCCTCCTACTTGCCCTGTTAGTTAAATTTGTCAAATTCTGCATAGAAACCATTCTCAGAGCAGCCAGCATGGTGTCAATGGATCAGATGCAGATCCTTACTGAAAATTAAGAGATTTCTGCACACCCTTCAATACTTCAAGTAAAGGGTTCACTTTTTTAGGAATTGTTTTCAGAAATAACCTCATTTAAAGAACTTACATGTTTTCACTCAGCCACCCTTTGACCTACATTTTTTGTTTTTAACTCTTCCCCTCTGTGAATCCCTCGCCACCACTTTTTCTCAACCTTAAATTAACCCCTTTAGTTAAGGTAGAGTCCGATACAGATACAGACACCTTACTCTTTGCCCTGGAGGAGGACAGAAGTGATGTCTTGCTACCTGCACCACGTCTGATCTGGTTATTAATTCAGCTTTCTCAAACACACTGGGAATGCTCTTCAATTCCCAGAACAACCAACTGGGCCAGCAAATCCCTTATCTGACACTGCGGTGCCCCGTCTTCTCCTCCTAGCTGCCACAAATAGCGTCCATTTCCTCTTCCGATGATGACTTAGAAGACAACGTGTTGCAACTCTTCTTAGTAGGCTCCATAACAGTAAATCATTAATTATTTCAGGATTTGCTGACACTGAGTGGCTGCAGCTGTTAGCGGAACTGGACACGTGCCCCCACCCTAACCACAACACCCCCCACCCACACCCCTCTTAATCCAAGGAAAGTTCAAGGGAGACTTTGAATTGGGGGATGAGGGGCATAATGGCCATGCTGCCCTATGCTTAACTCTGTGACGTCCTGTATATTGGGAGAAAGACGTTCACTCGACTCCAGCAGTGATTTTATTAATGTTACTGCTACATACTCTGCAAATCTCTATTGAATATTTAGAATTTCGGAGGATACATTGTTTATATATAAAAGTGCATCAGTGTATAGTGTACAGAATTAGGGCACTACAACGGTCCTTTAAAAATGTCATTTACTTATTTGATTTTCTGTGCTTTTGAAAGTTGTATTTAGCAATACACTGTTCACATAACAGAGGGAATGAATCTGGCAGGCAGTGACAACACATATACTGATTTGAGTTAAGTCATATTGGGGAGTATCCAGTATGTTGTTAGCATTTCCTTGCATTTATGTTGCAAGGTAAGTGAAGCCAGGACCACCGACAGATTTCCTGGGGCCCAGGACTAGAGTTTCTCATTTTGTAGTCAGTATTGTGCTGTATAAGCAGAGTATGACATTGCCATTTCTACGACTCTTACTACCAGAGCCATTGTTTTATTTTACTAGGTCTGTTGAAAAAACTTACAACTCTGAAAGTGGATGACAATCAACTTGTAGCGTTACCAAATACAATTGGAAAGTGAGTACAATATGTTTCATTTCTAATTTTTCCGGCACATGTATGCAACCTGCGGATTCTCACTCCCTGGCCCTTATATAATATGTGGTAAAGCTGTTTCCCCCGTGCTGAAGAAATTGTAGACCCAATTATTGAAATTAAGCTAAAATCATCTCCAGCACTGCGAAGAGGCTTCATGGCTTTTTGATAGACTTTTTTTTTCTAGTCTCATTAATAGTTGGCACATACAGTACTGTGTCAGTGGCAAAGAAGCTATGTGTTGGTCTGTTTCTACACAATATGGTTCAGTATTGTGCTGTGTGTGTCTTTGTCATTTTTATCTTATAATTATGTGCCGTTTCCAAACTACTGTAGGTTAACTATGCTACACTCTATTCTCTTATCTCCTTCCTACTTCTTCCTTCTTCTTCCTTCTCTTTCCTTCTCCTCCATCTGCTTTTCTCTTTCTCTTTCATTTGATCATAACCCCGTTATACGTTTCCTACAAGGAAGGCAGAAATCAACTGCAAAGAGGGAAGAATTTATTTGCTATTGTAAAGTCCAGAATGAGAGTACTAATTCAATGACCAAATTCAAGAGATAAAAGCCAACTACAAAGAGGTTGAAATATAGAAAAATCAATCCATAGTCCAAACACTTTAAGTAGTTTGTGTCTTCAAATGCTAAGTGATGGACTCAGCATGCAATCAACACAAAGCAGTAACTTTCACCAGAAGTGTCCTTGTAACCATCGAAAAAGAGCTAATTTAAGTAAAGTAATTGAAGTAATTCACATTACATAAATTACTCTTTTATTAAATTAGCTATTTTTCGATGGTAAAAATAGGTGATGAAGGTACTCAACAATAAGTCCGTAGGTGGAAATCCCAGTAGGTAATTTGATTTAAGTGGCAGGCCAAGTAATACCTCCTAATGTCCGGAAAAGACAAACCCACTCCTGCTTTTAGAAGCCAATAAAACAGATCTAGGAGTTCTTTGTATATAAATTGGAATTTAGCATTTTGCACTTCTTTCAGGAAAAGACTTTAGTGGAGTTAATTATACAAGAATCTCGGAAGGGTGTTCATCTTAACTGATGTTATGTGATGCCGCCAGGAAATCTGGTACCTATTCTATTTCAGGAAATCCTTCTTAATCTGTGAGAACAGCCCCAAGAAATTCAGTCTAAACCGCTCCTGATAGTTCTTAGTGAGGAGAATATCTAGATACTTTTGCAGTATATGGGTGTCCCTTCATTTGAAATTGAAGTTCAACTGAAGCAGCAATACTTCATACTTAGGTTGTGTCAGATTTGGAGCCTCAGATTTCCAGAATTTACTTTACCTGAAAGTTTCTCAAATTCATTGAGTACTGCTTGGAGATTTGGGAGAGAAGTCAATAAGTTTTTGTATGGTCCGATTTACGTAATCTGCAGGATGAATCATTTGTAATTGTTGTCCCCAATTTGTATACACTGAATGCTTGGATTCTCTCTAACTGAGAAAGGCAAGGTTTTAATAGTGAAGGCAACAGAAGGGGAGGAAGCGGGCAGCCTTGTCTTGTCTCATTGGTTATATTAATCTAATGTACATTCCCTCTTGGTAATTTAAGGGTAGCTGTTGGGAGATTATTCGAGTCTTGAATTCTCTGTAGATAGGGGCCTGTGAACCCAAAGGCTGCCAGGCCAGGGTCCTGTTCAAAAATGGCCAGGTATCTGGTCAAATGCCTTTTCTGCGTCCAGGCTCAACAAGATAGCCTTAGATTTAGTGGAGTTAATGTGCTCAATTATATTAATAATCTTCCTGGTATTATCAGAGGCCTGTTTTTCATTAACAAACCCCACTTAATCTCTATGAATGAGAGACAGTAACATTGGATTTAACCTATTAGCTAGAATGTTACTATCTATTTGTAAATCTGAGTTCAGTCGGGGCATTGGCCTGTAGCTCACACAATTTAGGGGTCCTTACCTTATTTATGAATCACTGCAATATTGGCTTTGGGCATTTGCTCAGGAATTGGCTTACCTTCTAAAAAGGAATTGACGTGTGTTAATAAGTAGGGGGAAAGAATATCAATATATTTCTTTTATAATAAATATTTGAGAATCCATCTAGGAGCGGCGGGGGTTCATTTGATTACAGTTCTTTGAAAACTGCTAAAAATTCTAATTTGGGGATTTTAGCATTCAGCACAGAGGTTGAGTGCACGCATCATAGGGATTACTTTTCTCCACTTTGATTTTAGCATTCAACCCCATTATATCTTTTTTTTGTTTGTTTATTTCAGCAGTTTACAACCCCCAAGAAATGGGTCTATTTTTAAAAACTGCTAAACCAAATTTGGGGGATCCTTGTTCAGGTTAAACAAATGGGCAATGGTGGAATTCCATGGCTATCATGGGTGCGTTGTGTGTAATATTCCCATGTCTCATTTTTTAGCATTTATCTGTGTTCTTGAGTGTACCCCTCTAAATTAGCTGGCTAAAATGTGGTACGCTTTATTCCCCTTATCAGAAAATAGTTGTTTTGTCCATGTCAAGGCCTTTTCTGTGTCCTCGGATTGTATCTACTTCAGATTGTCCCTGGCCTCCAGGAGACATCTGCATTTTTTTTTAGTTGGACGGCTTTTAAGCTCACATTCCCCTTCTAATATTCATTTCTAGCTTAGCTCGCGTTTTATGCGAGGTGATAGAAATAAGGGTCCCTCTTATTGTAGCCTTGTGTGCCTCTCATAGGATAGACTCTGTCTCCTCCATAGACCTCATTTAGTGTAAACAAATCTTTGATGGATTCCCATAACTCCGATCTAGGACCCTTGTCCGCGACCAAAGTGCCGCCGGCGATCCGTCGCCACAGTACATTTCACCGCGCTTTGGCTGCTCGGCGCTCCTAGTCCCATGGCCACCGCTCCAATAAGCGGCAGCCACAGGACTAGGAACGCCGGGTGGTCACAGGACTAAGAGCACCAGACTGTCACGGGACTCAGAGTGCTGGGCAGCCAAAGTGCGGCGACCTGCCCGGCGGTGAGTTGTAGTGGCAGCGAACCACCAGCAGCACTTTGGTCGTGGCCAAAGGTCCCATTCTGCCCATAGTCTGTTGTCTATTTCTGGGTAATTGAGAAGCAAGTCACTTAGCCTCTATTGTCCATTTCGTAAACGCTCAAAAGCAGTAAAGACTAGTGTGACAGGGGCACGGTCCGACATGTAATTGGATCTATCTGGAATTTGAGACCCCTGAATTTAATGTCTCTTAACTGTTCAAGGAAACCTATCATGCATTTGTTATCTTTATTGGTCTTTTTGTTAACCTTCTTTGCCTTTGCTGGCTTTGTTTTATGAATGTTGGCAGCTCCTCCAATAAAGAAGATATTAGCACATTGAGCCATAATTTAAAGCAGTTTTCTGCCACAAGACATTTTAAGTCAATATGTTGTAAGGTCTTTTTCAGGGTGTAGAAGTTGTTTTATAGCAGAAGACGACCTAGTCAATTTGGTAATTTCCTGCATCAAATACTTGATTTCAACCAGCTAGAATAAAATATTTCACTAAATGATATATATTTTATAAAGAATCAATTGTAATTTGTTATGGCATAAATGTCTAGAATGCATAAAACAGGATATGAATCAAATGTTCTAAGCATTGTGTATAATTAATTGGTGTGACTTTAATGCAATCTGTATTGACTGAGTGACTGAGAAGGATGACCTTAAACATTTGTTTTAGCTCTTCCTACTTTTGAGAACAAGATTTTTTTTTTTAAATGACTGTGTATAAGTTATAATAACTCCATTGGATAAAAAAAATACTTTTTGTTTCACAATTTAAATTTTTTTAAATAATAATTCTTCCCGTATCCAATATTAAATATTCTATAATTGCAGGTATAAAAATACATTGCTACTAACCATGGTACTCTTTGCCAAATGTGAGGCACAATATAATCAGTCATAAATATAACAAAAATGCACCCTGAGCTATGATCAACATTGCAGTTTGTAAGTTCAGCATCTTCTAGTTTTTGTAATGTATTTCTAACGCTAGAATAGTCTTGCAGGAAAGCTATGGAACAGGCTACATTGTATCTACTTGTAATACAAACAGCCTTGACATTTGTACTAATGTAGAATCCACTAGAGATGTGCAAAACGTCCGCATGAGGTCGCGCAGCGTGCAAAATGTGTTCTTTTGAGTTGCAAATAAAAGCTGAGTGAGCGCTTGCAAGCGAAGCATTGAGTACGTGTGCATCGCGTGAAATATGCTCATTTGTGAAATCCTCTAAAATCGCTAGATTCGCTTGATGCCGAGGCTATGAATATGGAACACGACTCTTGCCTCACAAACTGTATGGCGATATTTCGCTGGAACCTTACTTATTTGCTAAATTATTAGCGCCTTGAGGCTTTGCAAAACATTTTCACAGGGAATCAAATTTTGGGCAAAAAACCACTTGAACCTTAACGAATGCATTTTGGATAGTTTCGGACAACCCTAGAAACTGCACAGTGGACCACTACAGGGTGAATATGTATATTGCATGCGTAGGCATCAGTTGACCAATACAATAAGCCGTGTAGCTGCAAAGCGTGGGCACTTTCACTCCTCTTTAGGTTCTAAAATGTGAGGAATTTGGTTGTGGTTCTAATTAAGAAAAATGTGGGTTTTGGTTTTGGTTTTGCAGTGTAAGATTCTGGTATGTTCTGATCTCACCCAGTGGCGGATTTCCCATTAGGCCTGATAGTCCCGGGCCTGGGGCGGCAATATTTTGGGGCGGCAAAATTTTGGGCCGGCAAATTTCTTCTTCTTTTTTCCCCCTCTCTTTTTCCACATATACAGAGACCGCACTGATTGCCGGGGGAGAGCGCGGGGCCTCTGTAAAGGTCTCTTACCTTCTCCTTAGTGCCACCCTTCTCCCTCTGTAGCAACGTCACATGGCGACGCGTTGTCCTGGAAACACATCGTCACGTGACTTTGCGGCGTCATTTGACACCGCGATGCTACTGAAGGAGGCGCCCGGGCAGCAAAAAAGTAAGTGACTATGGCGGCAAAATGTTACATCCGCGACTGGAGTTCACATAGCCAATTTTTGCCCATCTCTAGTGGCTACTTTGCAGCTACTATACTCCCACTTTACCTGATTGTCAGTCATAGGAGATAAGATCAATCAAAGCCTCTAAGTCTGATTAGTGGGTGACATTGCGCAGACACAGCTTAGGACTCATCTCAGACGATTGCTTGATCTGGGAAATGGAAGCGGTGACTTTCCTGGGAAGTGATTACACTGTGAGGTCATGGGAATTAGGAGAGAGAGTAGACAAAGACATTCTTAATTGTGTATTGATTGTAAAGTTATTGAAGTAATCAGTTTCAGCACTTAATAAATCATCGTTTATAAAGCATTGCTTCTTTAAAATTGGTTTCCAATCAGCCCGTAGCTGCATGTTACAAGAAATAAACACACAGTGTTCAGTCAATGCTTCTATCTATCGCTAGCTGTCTAATTTGTTCTAGAATAGGGGTGCTCAACTCCAGTATTCAAGCTCCCCCAACAGGCCAGGTTTTCAGGATATCCCTGCTTCAGCACAGGTGGCTCAATCAGTCCCTGCTTTAGCACAGGTGGCTCAATCAGAGGCTCAGTTTTCGACATATCCTGAAACCCTGACTTGTTGGGGTGGGGGGGGGGGGGCTTGAGGACTGTAGTGGAGCAGCCCTGTTCTAGAACTGCCATGTAAGGACAAAATATGGACTCCGTATCATGGAATGATTCTCAGATAAAGTATAACATCAGTCATAGGGGTCTATTCTGGTAGCTTCGATAACCAACTCATTGAGGATTTTGAGCAGCTATCACAACATTTTGCTAGGTACAGTAGCTATTCAGAAAGGCTCGATGATTTGCTTAAATCTTGTGGGGAAGGCATTTTCTCACAATTTCTGGCTCCTGGCCAAACACACTGTGCTGGAGCTGGCGAGAAGCTCAAACTCATATTTTTTTATAAAATCGTGCTATTCTAGTAGCCTCGATAATCTCATCGGGGCTCTGGAATTGCAATTTTATCAAAGATTCAGTTTGCTGGCGAGAAGGGATGTGAGAGAGGGACTTTTAAAAAAATGCATTTTTCCTGCATCGGATTGATGCCGGGGGTCTCCGGAGCTGATACACATTAATACCAGCACCGGAGACCCCCGGCATCAATACGATGCAGGAAAAATGCATTTACAGGCAGCTTCATTACCCTAGCGGCTAACCGCTAAGGCAATGAAGGGGTTAACTGCCAGTGCCGTGTTTATTGTGGGTAGCAGGGGTGGGTGAAGGTGGTATTTGGCCCATGGTGGGTGTTTGGGCTTTGCGGGGGGGGGGGGGTTACGGGAGGAGTTAACCCCTTCATTGCCTTAGTGGTTAATACCACTTCACTACCTTAGTGGTTAATACCACTAAGGTAGTGAAGGGGTTAACCACTCCCGCAACCTTCCCGGCAGGCCTAACCACCGACTCTGGGGCAACTAACCCCTTCATCCACCCCCTCTGCCCCCAATCAACAGGCTATTCAAGTTTAACCCCTAGCCGCTAAGGTAATGAAGCCGTTTTTATTTTATTTTAATTTTAATGCTAGTGTGCGTGAGCAGGGGGTCTCTGGAGCAGAACCGAATGGTGATTTCATGTCCGGGGACCCCCTGCTTCCCGAGATACAGGCCCCGTTATGGGGTGCTGGTATCCCCATGCAATGTTTAAATGTACCACATCACATGACCGGGACATTTAAATCCATAGGAGATAACGGCACCCCATATCGGGGCTGTATCTCAGGAAGCAGGGGGTCTCCGGACCTGAAATCAACGCTGTTCTGCTCCGGAGACCCCCTGCTGACGCACTCTAATATTAACATTTTAATAAAAACACTGCAATCACTTGCGAGAGCTGTGCAGAGAGAGGCAGGTCTCCCTGTGCAGGGAGATCGCCTGCGAGAGCTGTGCAGAGAGAGGTGGGTCTCCCTGTGCAGGGAGATCGCCTGCGAGAGCTGTGCAGAGAGTGCCGGGTCTCCCTGTGCAGGGAGATCGCCTGCGAGAGCTGTGCAGAGAGTGCCGGGTCTCCCTGTGCAGGGAGATCGCCTGCTAGAGCTGTGCAGAGAGAGGCGGGTCTCCCTGTGCAGGGAGATCGCCTGCGAGAGCTGTGCAGAGAGTGCCGGGTCTCCCTGTGCAGGGAGATCGCCTGCGAGAGCTGTGCAGAGAGAGGCGGGTCTCCCTGTGCAGGGAGATCGCCTGCTAGAGCTGTGCAGAGAGAGGCGGGTCTCCCTGTGGAGGGAGAGGCGGGTCTCTGTGCAGAGAGAGGCGGGTCTCTGTGCAGAGAGAGGCGGGCCTGCGAGAGCTGTGCAGAGAGAGGCGGGTCTCCCTGTGGAGGGAGAGGCGGGTCTCTGTGCAGAGAGAGGCGGGTCTCTGTGCAGAGAGAGGCGGGTCTCCCTGTGCAGGGAGACCGCCTGCGAGAGCTGTGCAGAGAGAGGCGGGTCTCCCTGTGCAGGGAGACCGCCTGTGAGAGCTGTGCACGGAGCGCCGGGTCTCCCTGTGCAGGGAGACCGCCAACGAGAGCTGTGCAGAGAGAGGCGGGTCTCCCTGTGCAGGGAGACCGCCTGCGAGAGCTGTGCAGGGAGCGCCGGGTCTCCCTGTGCAGGGAGACCGCCAGCGAGAGCTGTGCAGAGAGAGGCGGGTCTCCCTGTGCAGGGAGATCGCCTGCGAGAGCTGTGCAGAGAGCGCCGGGTCTCCCTGTGCAGGGAGATCGCCTGCGAGAGCTGTGCAGAGAGCGCCGGGTCTCCCTGTGCAGGGAGATCGCCTGCGAGAGCTGTGCAGAGAGAGGGGGGTCTCCCTGTGCAGCTCAGATTGCGAGAAAATCGCAGGAGAACTTTGAAAAAATCTCAGATCACTTTGCTGCTACGCCGAACGGTTTTGGCATTTTCTTGCCGCACGGTTTGAGAGGGGTTCAGATTCTTTCTGAATACCGTAATAACTCAAATGACAAACAGTTCGGTGAGAATATGCCAAACTTTGCGATGCAGCAGCAAACTCATCAAACCTACTAGAATAGACCCTTTGGGGTTTATTACAATACCCCTTTCTCTTCGCCCATCATATGACCTCTTATATTTGGAGGTGTGGGTGTGCAGTGACGACGTTACAGCTTCGTGGGTTACTTACTAAAACATGGTAGAATTTACCTCATGACATCAACCATATACTTAAAGTACCATGGTGTGGTGTGCAATAAAATGTACCATACATTAATAAATAATCCTCATAGATCCCAACTTTATGAACGGTATTTCAGGGAGATTTGATCAGAGCTATGCAAGTGACAGTATAAAAATGGCAATTCCAAGATGCTATGAAAACCAATAAAAACGAAGATCTTTGTTCTCTTACCTACTGTAAGTCAGACCCTATGTTACCTTCTTTATTATAGAGTCTAAAACAACTTTGCACTGTGTGTTAAACACTTTGCTTAAGCAACATATCGCTCACCTTTTCAAATTGAACATGTTACTAGATAAGCCGTTTCTTCCTCATAATTACTAAGAGGCCCCTTTCATTGCATTGCATCCTCCCCCGCATTGACCACTGTTGTATCTACTTCCTAATAAATGACCTCCCTGCCGTGGAACTTTCTCCCTTGTGATCTATGAAGTAATTTACGTTGGCTGCCCTGTGTTTCAATAATAAAAAATACAAAAATTCATTTGGAGAGTGCTGCGGACCCTTTCTTTGTTTATGTGTGTGTGTGTCTGTGTGTGTGTGTCTGTGTGTCTGTGTGTCTGTGTGTGTGTGTGTGTGTGTGTGTGTGTGTGTGTGTGTGTGTGTGTGTGTGTGTGTGTGTGTGTGTGTGTGTGTGTGTGTGTGTGTGTGTGTGTGTTTTTGTCACATTGGAAGTAGCTTTGGACATCTTTTTTTGTTTTTTGTTGTATACATTTAGCCACGCCCACTAGCACTCCTTTTGACACTTATATACATTTATATATTATGTGGTAATGTTTGAGGTTTCTCAGAGCTTGTTTGGTATCTGTGAATATATATATATATATATATACTAGCTTGTGTACCCAGCTTCGCCTGGGGAATGTTATATTGAATACATGTCCCTCCCTCCCCCCGCTGGCGGAACATCTCCCCGCCCCTCAACCCACCCTCCCCCCGCTGCTGGGTGTAGTGCGGGGTGAGATTTGTCTCTGTCTGTGTGTGTGTCTGTGTGTGTGTGTCTGTCTGTGTATGTATATGTGTGTGTCTGTCTGTGTGTGTGTGTCTCCCTCTGCTGCCGGAACATGTCCCTGCTCCCCCCTCCCCCCCTGCAGGCACATCTCCCCCCTCCCCCCGCTGGCACATCTCCCCCCCACCCCCCTCGCTGGCACATCTCCCTCCTCCCCCCCAATGGAACATCTCCTCCCCTCCCCCACTGCTGGCACATCTCCCCCCCCTCCCGCTGGCACATCTCACGCCCCCCCTTGGCACATCTCCCCCCCATTGGTACATCTCTCCCCCCTGCTGGCAAATCTCCCCCCCCCCCGCTGGTACATATCCCCCCCCCCTGGCACATCTACCCCCCTCCCCCAGGCTGGCACATCTCCCCCCCAGCTGGCTCAAATCCCCCCCCCCCCACTGGCACATCCCCCCCCCCACTGGCACATCTCCCCTGCTCATCTCACAGAGACATACACACAGCTCCAATCCAGGCAAGGACACGCCTCCTCTCTTAGTA
Organism: Ascaphus truei; assembly: GCF_040206685.1. NCBI lineage: Eukaryota > Metazoa > Chordata > Amphibia > Anura > Ascaphidae > Ascaphus > Ascaphus truei. The sequence goes on along the minus strand of NC_134492.1, from coordinate 12,118,122 downwards.
GCCACCCACCCCCCCCCCCCCCGCCCCCTGCTCCTGCTCTAGCATTATTGCTGGACAGCCGAGTGAAACTTAGAATGTCCATAATTTGGGAGGTGGATCACATTGGTAGCTCAAAATAGTTGCATTGACCTACAAATCTGCAGCAGAATGTACAGTGAAAGTTTCATTGTGCTACGTGGTGCCATTTCTGAGATTTCGATGCTTCTGACATACAAACAAACAGATGGACGGAATCCAATTTAGAATTATAGTATAGATATATATATATTCTCAAAGTATTGTAAAGCAATGTGTATATTTTATCAGTGCCTAATTTCATTGAATTTGGTTACATTGCATAAGTAACATTGAAGCTTTGTGATATGTCTTAATAAATCTTCTTCTAAAATTCCAGTTTATCTTTATTAGAAGAGTTTGATTGCAGTTGTAATGAGCTGGAGTCTTTGCCTTCCACCATTGGATACCTACATAGTCTTCGAACATTTGCTGTTGATGAGAATTTCCTGACCGAGTTGCCCAGGGAAGTGAGTATCATAAATATATGATTGGTTACTAAGGTGGGATTGATGGTTAGATGGATGAGACATAGATTGAGGGATAGGTGACAGAGTTGGGATATAAGAAGTACACTTGCAGGAGAGGAAGGTGTCAATCATTATAGAGGACTAGAAATGGGTGGATTTTTGTGGCGGGTTTGGATCCGCCTCGGATCGGCCATTTCCTCGAATCAGTCTCGAAAAGGGTGATTCATCATTTACTGATTTTTTATGTACCACTGACAATCCAGATGGTGGATTGTGCAATCCGTTGGCGAATTTTTAAGAATCCAATCCGGATTGCAAAATCCACGTGCGTAAAAATCCGTAAACGGATTGCCGAATCCACGGATTGGATTCTTAAAAATCCGTACGGATTGTATCCAATGGCGGTTTCGGATTAATCCATACGGATTGAAACGGGAGCAATCTGTCGACTAATGTTACACCGCGGAACGGAAAGTTCGGGAATTTACGGAAAACGGATGTTTGTCCGTCTCTACAGAGGACCTGGGGGTCATTATTTAATCTGACTTCAAATTAAACAAAACAATGGGGGAAGCCAGTAGGATTCTAGGTGATAAAGTTATACAGGGAGAGGTTTAGTAGCAGGAAGAGGAAAGTAGGGATGACACTTTATAGATTACTGCTAAGACCTCACCTAGTGCTCACCTGTATTCAGTTCTGGAGAACCGTGACTCCAGAAGGACAGAAATAAATTAGAGATTGTGCAAGCCGGGGCATGGTCTGAAAACTTATCCGGAAATTGGAATGAAAACAAAGGAAAGTGTGCCGCTGCTGTGTGAAATGGAAGAACTTGTTAACCAAGTTTCTTACTTATTGGCAGTGGTGGGTTACATCATCTCAAACATGGTAAAGTTTGTATTGCTAAGCAAAGGGAAGAACACGCTCCGAGACAAAGAATGGGATACATCCCTTCCGAATGTAATATGGGCTTACAGGACAAACTAAAACACAAACCAACATGTGTAAAGTACTTGGTGCACTGGCTCCTATTCAATATGCTATGCTAATACGTCTTCCCGTGCTGGAGAAGACTTCTGTCCCAGTCACAGCATATTGAAAAGGGGACTTAGGCCCAGGTCCACAAAGCACCATTATTGACTTAACAAGGTGTTAACGGGGAACATCAAGACTCACTAACAGTGTTAAGTGTTGTTTTTTTAAGTGTTGTTTTCAGCCGTAATGGACGTTCGTGCTAATGATAAGAAAAAGAGGTGTTACATCTAAGAACGCAGATCCACCAAGGTCTGATAAAGTTACTGCAGGGATTTAATGAGACGTTAGTTAGGTCAGAGCTACAGGTGGCATTAATCTCATACAGACCCTGAGATAGGTCTTTTACAGGGTCTGGATAAGTGTAAGACCACACAGTTAGATATGATTTAACTAAGATACTGTTATTTACCGGGTTCTTTCCTCTCCTGTCTTCTCTTTTTTTACTTTAATTAAACACTAGTCAGGGACCTGGTAGACGTAACGCCACCTTTGGGTGAGACTGGCTTAACGCCATGTTATGTGAAGCTAACGCGAGGCAGCGCTAACATCACATGCCACTAACCCTATGCTAACGAGATCACTAACGGACTTTGTTTTTGCATATAATTAGCTCTGTACATTCATGTTAACCTCAGGGAACATAACGTTTGTTATTGATTTTGATAACATGGCATTATAAGCCCGGATTTAATAGAGCATTGTGGGTCTGTGCCTTAGTGGCAGTTTATCGGTAAAAGAAGTGCTATTTTTGTCTTGATAAATTAAATGGTTGTCTCACGAATACAAACAAATCGAATCACAGTTTAATTTTATTATATAAAATTCTCATTCACTTTAGTAGAAACATGGTAAATGGAATACACACTCAGGGGAGGGCAAGGTAGCACCTTAGGGACTTGTACTTTTTTGAGTGAGGTCTGTATCTGCAATAGGTAAGAGACCTATGAAAGGTGAATTCTTTGTTCCTTCTTTTTTTTCCATCAGATCGGGAGTTGCAAGAATGTGACTGTAATGTCTCTTCGATCTAACAAGCTGGAGTTTCTTCCAGAAGAGATCGGGCAGATGCAGAAACTGAGAGTCCTCAATTTGAGTGACAACAGGTAAAAAGGTTACACGGGACTTGGTTCAACGTTTAAATGTAAATGGAGGTCACAAATTTCCGTTTGTAAAATCTCGTAGGATTACATTTTCAGACAATGGGCAGGAATTAGCATTGGAGAATCTTCCTTTATTTAGGGAAAGGTGTACTCAAACACTTTAATGTATATATGCAATATTTACAACATATTAGTCACATAAATGCTATCAGTTAAAAGTAGTCTAGAATATTTTACAGGTATGCTTTGCAAATGTAGAGTTGTTGGAAATGTAATCGAAAAACCCGACCTTCTACAGTAAGAGTTCAGGTGACAGTGGGAGTGATGGCAGTTTTGCCCCTTGTGAATCAGCTCTCCAAATTTGTGACTTTTAGCTATCTTCGATTGGCAAAAATGTTTTCCTGTGATTCAAATGTTCGCAGCATTGTTCACTTAACGCTAAAAGTCAATTGGCATCGCGCATTCGATTCATCTAGATATCTTACGCTTTCAAAATTCAATCAAACATTACAAAAAAAAAGAAAAATGTAAAAAATTACTAAGCTGTTATTTTGCCACCTTACAAAAAGACAAATTGTGAATTTTGAAGCCTTTAGGCTACAAGTTCTGGCTCCAAAGTTTAAGGCCAAATTTTTGAAGGTCTTTCAAACGTTTTGTAAAGTTTGATGGAAACAGCACTGAAGGTTATGTCAGGTTAGCACATTTCAATTAATCAGATAAATCACACATCTGGCCTAATCATGCATTTGCAATTAGCATTTATTAGGCCACAGTGCTTCATAAATGTAATTAGGGGTGGCGGGAATATTACTAAAATATGTATTTACCACACACTGCATGTCATTTAAGGACCCGCCAAAACACCTGTGGGTCTGTTGTGTAGAAATTATACACAACGTTGAACATGTTTAATGGCTCACTTAGGCTATTTGAGTTATTTTAGTCATGATGTGGCTGTATAAAGCTGTTAAGCACTTTCGCCTTTACCGAGTATGTGAAGATTTGGGGAAATTTCACTTATTTGAAAGGGGCTGAGATCTTTTCGAGCAAATAATATTAGCTTCACATAATATTGAAGAGGGGTCTTTGTTGTTAAATGCAATGGTTTCCATGTATTATCTGAACATGAATGTGACAGCATACCAAGAAAAGAGGTGCATACAAAAACATAACTAAATTGGTATAAGGTGCCGTTCTGTGTCAGAGGAATATCAGGGGGACTGATTTGCTTGTTAAGTGTGGAAGAGGGTCCATTTTACTACAGGTACGCATTGCAGATTTCCAAATTAAAAAGGTGACATTTTTCTGCCATTTTTTTTTGCAGGCTAAAGAATTTGCCGTTCAGCTTTACTAAACTCAAAGAACTTGCAGCTCTGTGGCTCTCTGACAATCAGGTAACAGCTTGTAAAATGATCCAACCCCATTCCAGGCTCCCACAGAGGACAAAATACTGTAGTAATATTTCCTTTATATATCATAAGATTTTAAAGGAGCAATGCGAGCAATATCCTACATGTGTGTGGTGTTTTTTTTTTTTTGTTATAAATAAAATAAGTTTTAATATACTGATCATCCTTTGATTTCTACAGCAGGTTTTAGCCCACCTCCCCAGCAGTGCAAGATATTTGCAATACTTTCCTGTTTGTGATCATTTGTTGCCAATATTCCCAGCATTTTGAGTTGCAAATTGTAACAATAGATAATGTTACCTTAGCAATATCAGGATACTTTGTAGCTGCTGAGTTACACTGACTGAAGGATAGATTGAAACTGTAAGGCAGCCATTTAGTGAACCCTGGGAAGCAGGATTTTACTGATCGATCACGGGAGAACTAATCATCGGCAGCTTAGGTAATTAGTTTTCAATAAAGGTAATCAAAGGATGCATATATTAAAACAGAAAAAGGTACATTAGCTATTATCTATAGATTCACGTTCTCACATATCTATTTGTTACCGCTCTTCGTGGTTCTACAAACAATTGTAGAATTATTCATTTGGAAAAGGCAACAATAGCTAAATACATTTCTGTAAAAGTTTATTGCAGTTTTTCTCTAAGGTAACATCCTATCATAATGTTTTATCCATTATAGTGTATAGGGAGAATGGCAAAGCTAGGACAGCACTGATGTGTGTCATACTCAATTATCGATACACATTTAAATACATGTGGAAAATCATTACTATTACTAATAGTGTATACAGTCAGCCCAATCATAAAAAAAAATGCGTTAATTGAAAAAAAAACCCCAATCTTGTCAGTTTGCTTATCTTTTCCACCCTTTCCTTTGCAGTCCAAAGCGCTCATTCCTCTTCAAACTGAAGCTCACCCAGATACAAAGCAGAGGGTTTTAACAAACTACATGTTCCCCCAGCAACCCCGCGGTGATGAAGGTAAGTTACCTGCTAGAATATGTTCTGCTTCTTCTTAATAGTCTTCATATTATATGTAGTTGCAAAGTTTCAACTTTCTGTAGAACCTTTAACATTTTGTTTCAAGACAATTCCAAGCATTTTCTTTCAGTATTTCTTAGTGCCACTTTTTTGTGCAACAGCTAGCACATCCCCAAACAGAGAAGGTCACCCAGCACTATTAGGCAACTGCTCGATCTATAGAGATGGTGCACGGGGGGGGGGGGGAGAAGAGAATCTCCCCTAATCCTCAGAGCATAATATAGTTTAAAAAATGTACGAACAGCACTCTATGTAAATAACTTAGACACACAAATACTGAGAAGAAAAATTCTCTAATTATCAAGTGTGAAAACACCAAGCAATTGCAATCAATGTACAGGGTAATACTAAGGAGCAGTGTGCCATAGGCTCCAAATCCTGGAAAGAAGCAGGGAAACAGAGAACACTAAAACATGAAACATTTAAACAAGAGACACTAACAATAACACAAATGGTGCTAAAGTGTGTACAAAACATGACTGCCAGGAAAGCTACAAAGGCGCTAGGAAAATAGTACAAATAAAGGGGGGCTATGTTTCGGCCCTGTGGCCTTTCTTCAAGCCCGTTCCCACCTATCAGTGGTACTTATAACATGAAACGCGTCAGAGGTTCCTCTCAAGACTCCTGTCTGCTAGCATGTTGCAGTGCATCCAATAAGTAAATTTTTTTAGCGACCCAGCCTCCGTTTTCCGTTTTTTGGAACGCAGTGCACTGCCTTCACTCTCCCCTCTGGGACATCATTTCCGGTATCAGTGATACTTCCCTTAAAACAAGTCCTCATCCATGGGAAAAGATAAAATAATACGCAATCCCAGGGGTTCAAAGCGCTGTAAACTGGTATCTTCTGCATCTGTACTTTGTTCTCAGCATCGCCTCAAACGTCCGCCTGGGTCCCGTGTTCCTGGTGAATGTCCACAAGACCATCTCTTTGTCAACTTTCTTTCTCATTATCTCGTTTCCGAACATTGGGGCCCTCACATTTTCCTTCTCTCCTAAGAACTACCCCCATCCTCGTTTTTCCCAATTCTACCCTATTTGTTCTTTGCTGTCCACGTCCCATTGTGGAGACTGTGCTCTCCTCAGGCCACAGAATCATTCAGTGCGGAGGAGCAATTTTAGTACCTATCATTAAGGGGAAGAGTAAGCATTGGACCAGCTGGGGTTCTGATGAACAATTGTCAGGATTCACTCAGAGAGACACAATGGAACTTATTTGTGCAGGATTCAGGTGTCTTAATTCTGTTTGTCTAGATTCTCTTGTTTTTGTCACCATTGTTAATTAGTTAAAAAGCATCAATTAAGACCTCAATACTGTTACATGGTAGGCAATGTCAGAATGGAAATGACCCTCATTACATTTTATTTTGTACTTTAGTTATTGATTTCCAATGGACAAGGTTTTCCAGAAATGCCTACATCTTTGTGTACCCACTTCCTTGCTGAGAGGGATTGCAATGCTTTTGTGGCATTGCCGTTGCAGCCCCACTGGTAGCGATGGAGTTAAAGTAAAAAAATACAAATCTGCTTTAGACGACCTTGTTAACAAAGTATTTATGAGCAGCAGTGACGCATGTAATGCCATGTTGTATTTTAATGTAGATTTCCAGTCTGACAGTGACAGTTTTAACCCTACACTTTGGGAGGAACAGCGACAGCAGCGCATGACGGTGGCATTTGAGTTTGAAGAAAAGAAAGAGGAAGAAGATGGCCCAGGGAAAGTCAAGGTAACATTTTAGTTTTTTCACATGCATGATTTATTTTTTATTTTTTTTATTTATAAAAATGTACTGACATTGAGAGTTACTTCTCATTTTCAAGTATGTCCTGGAAACCGAGTTATAACAATGTATGGTTACATTAAATGCAGCAATTTTAACACCAACAAACATCAGCAAACGGCAGCAAACAGCTCACACCCTTTGGCTGTCCTTCGGTTGCGCCAAAGGCTGTGCGTTTCTGGGGCGACGCAGATGTAGACTGAAGGGGTTCAGAATGAAAACAGCTGTGATTTCAGAGTCCTCCAGGGTATTAGAATTCCAGAGGGGGGGCTGACGAAACACAGCAGTAAGCAAACGCAGAGATTAACCCTTAGCATGCTGGTTATGTGCAGAGGGGAGCAGCTCTTGGGGAACCCCATCAGGCGTCCGCCTTTGGGGCGATGCAGGTGTAGACTGAAAGGGTTCCAATAGCAGAGGCGGTTGAAGCACATGGGTGTATAGTACACTGCCCCCTGTCCTTCTCTGGCAGCTCTTATTTAACATGCGATACTTAGGGCAAGATTCACTAAAGCGTGGTAAGCTCTAAATGGCCTTAATTCACATACATTCAAAACAGAGTATTACAGTCTAATACAGGGATCAAACGCCTCCCTGTAGGCAGGCTGCACACTTAAAATGCAACAAAATATAACAAAACTGCCCTTCTACCCCGGTGAATCTATCTAGAAAGGTTAATTAACATGACTTTATGGAAGTATCCTTCTATTCTCAGGAAGTGGGGGTATTAGGGAGTTGTGATGTATTGTATTGTATTGTATTGTATGTCTTTATTTATATAGCGCCATTAATATACATAACGCTTCACATTAGTAATACATGTGGTAATCGAATAAATAACAGATAATATAAATAACAGATCATGGGAATAAGTGCTTTAGACAAACATAACATTAAGGAAGAGGAGTCCCTGCCCCGAGGAGCTTACAATCTAATTGGTAGGTAGGGAGAACGTACAGAGACAGGAGGAGGGAGTTCTGGTAAGTGCGTCTGCAGGGGGCCAAGCTTTATGTATCATGTGTTCAGAATGTTCACAGTGCTATTCGTATGCTTCTTTAAGCAAGTGTGTCTTAAGGTGGGTCTTAAAGGTGGATAGAGAGGGTGCTAGTCGGGTACTGAGGGGAAGGGCATTCCAGAGGTGTGGGGCAGTCAGTGAAAAAGGTTTAAGGCGGGAGAGGGCTTTAGATACAAAGGGGGTAGAAAGAAGACATCCTTGAGCAGAACGCAAGAGTCGGGATGGTGCATAGCGAGAAATTAGGGCTGAGATGTAAGGGGGGCAGAAGAGTGTAAAGCTTTAAAAGTGAGGAGAAGAATGGAGTGTGAGATGCGGGATTTGATCGGAAGCCAGGAGAGGGATTTCAGGAGGGGAGATGCTGAGACAGATCTAGGAAAGAGTAGAGTGATTCTGGCAGCAGCATTTAGGATAGATTGTAGGGGAGACAGGTGAGAGGCAGGAAGGCCGGACAGCAGGAAGTTACAGTAATCAAGATGGGAGAGAATGAGGGCCTGAGTCAGAGTTTTAGCAGTCGAGCAACAGAGGAAAGAGCGTATCTTTGTTATATTGCGGAGGAAAAAGCGACAAGTTTTAGAAATGTTTTGAATGTGAGGGGCGAATGTGAGAGAAGAGTCGAGTGTGACCCCTAGGCAGCGTGCTTGGGCTACTGGGTGGATGATCGTAGTTCCAACAGTAATGTGGAAGGAGGTAGTAGGGCCAGGTTTGGGAGGAAGTATGAGGAGCTCTGTTTTAGCCATGTTGAGTTTAAGGCGACGGAGGGCCATCCAGGATGATATAGCAGAGAGACATTCAGAAACTTTGGTCTGTATAGCAGGTGTAAGGTCAGGTGTTGAAAAGTATATTTGTGTGTTGTCAGCATAGAGGTGATATTTAAACCCAAAAGATGTTATTAGGTCACCTAGAGAGAGTGTGTACAGAGAAAAGAGAAGAGGTCCCAGGACAGAGCCCTGGGGTACCCCCACAGAGAGATCAATAGAGGAGGAGGAGGTGTTAGCAGAAGAGACACTGAAAGTACGATGGGAGAGGTAGGATGAGATCCAGGATAGAGCTTTGTTCCGAATACCAAGAGTATGGAGAATGTGAAGGAGAAGAGGGTGGTCCACGGTGTCAAATGCTGCAGAGAGGTCGAGTAATATGAGCAGAGTGTAATGACCTCTGTCTTTGGCAGCATGGAGTCGTCAGTTATTTTAGTGAGGGCTGTTTCCGTGGAGTGAGCAGTGCGGAAGCCAGATTGTAGAGGGTCTAGGAGAGAATAGGTGTTGAGAAAATGGAGCAAGCGAGAGAATACAAGACGTTCAAGGAGTTTAGAGGCAAAAGGCAGGAGGGAGACAGGTCGATAGTTAGAAAGACAGGTAGGGTCAAGCTTGCTGTTTTCTGAGTAATGGTATGACTGTTGCATGTTTGAAGGAGGATGGAAAGGTTCCAGAGCAGAGGGAGGAGTTAAAAATGTGTGTGAGCATAGGGATTATAGTAGGAGCAAGAGGTTTTAGGAGATGGGAGGAATGGGGTCAAGAGGGCAAGTGGTAGAGGGAGAAGTGGCGATCAACAGCGACACATCCTCCTCTGAGACAGTGGAAAAAGAGTCAAGGAAGGCAGGAGGAGAGTTAGGAAGAGGTGTAGGATGGGAAGAAGAAACAGAGGGGTTGTTCTGACGTATGGATGCCACCTTTTCCTTAAAATAGTCAGCAAAGTCCTGAGCGGAGATGGAGGAAGGAGAGGCAGCTGAGGGTGGTTTGAGTAGAGTATCAAAGACAGAGAACAGTCGGCGTGGGTTAGACTTGTGCATGTTGATTAGTGCAGAAAAGTAGGCTTGGTTAGCTTGCGAGAGGGCAGAGTTGAAACAGTATAGCATAAATTTGTAGTGAAGGAAGTCTGCAAGAGTGTGAGACTTCCTCCAGAGGCGTTCAGAGGAACGAGTGGAGGAACGCAGCATGCGTGTGTGGGAATTTAGCCAGGGTCTAGGATTAGAAGGGCGAGTGCGGCAGAGAGAAAGTGGGGCATGTAGATCAAGAGAGGAGGACAAGACAGAGTTGTAGTACCTGACCAGGTTGTCGGGGTCTGTAGCAGAGCTGAGAGAGGAGAGGGAGGAGCGTAAAGTGGACTCAAAGTCAGGTAAGTGAATAGAGCGCAGGTTTCTGCAGAACCGGGGTGTAGATGGAGGTGGAGAAGGGGAGAAGCGAGATAGAGAGAATGAGATGAGATGATGGTCAGAGAGAGAGGAAAAGGGGAAATGGAGAAATCAGAGAGAGAGAAGTTCTTAGTGAAAACCAGGTCTAAGTAGTGGCCATCCTTGTGGGTGCTGGCTGCAGTCCAAAAGAAGAGGTTAGAGAAAGAAAGCGGGAAGCCCAAGGGAGAGAGGGGTCATCAATGTGGCAATTGAAGTCCCCAAGGAGAAGAACAGGGGAGTCTGAGGAGAGGAAGAAAGAGAGCCAGGATGCAAAGTGAGAGAGAAAGGCAGAAGGGGGATGAGTAGAGGTAGGTGGGCGATAGATGACCGCCACATGAACAGGGAGAGGAGAGAAAATCTGGACAGTGTGAGCCTCAAAGGAGGGAAAAGCAAGAGAGGGAGGAATAGGAAGGGTTCGGTAACGACAGAGAGAGGAGAGCAGGAGCCCCACGCCTCCACCCTTGCCATCAGTGCGCGGAGTGTGGGAGAAGGAAAGGCCACCGTAGGAGAGGGCAGCTTCCAGAGCAAGAGTCAGACTGAGTGAGCCAGGTCTCAGTTATAGCAAAGAGAAGCAGGGAGTGAGAGAGAAAGAAGTCATGCACAGAGAGGAACTTGTTAGAGAGGGAGCGAGCATTCCAAAGGGCACAGGAGAAAGGGAGAGAGGAGGGAGGGTGGCAGGGGATGGGTATGAGGTTGGCGGGGTTGACACCAGAAGGAGTAGAGGTTGCAGTTGGCAGGCGAGGACGAGCACATGTAGGAATAAGACAGGGACCAGGATTGGGAGAGATATCCCCAGAAGCAAGGAGGAGAAGCATGGATAGAAAGAGGATGTGTGAGGATGATTTGTAAGGGTGTTTTTTAGTGCAGGGGATATAGCTGTGTGGTGTCAGAGGGCGCAGGTAAGAAAGGAGTTCATGTGAACTGAGAGGTGGTGAAGGAAGGAGAGATGGAGATATATGAATAGAGTTTGAGACATTCTGAGGCTGGTAAAAAGAAGTGCATAATTTGAGAAGAAGTGAAGTCACAGCAAATATAAATGGTAAAGGCAGCATCACAGCAGTAATGATGCAGTTTGGTATTGATGATATCCTCCTTTCCAGCGTAGTTCAAATGCAGGAATCAGGGCCAGATGGGGTGTCCACTTCTTCCTCACTTCTTTTGAACTTCCTTTTAAACTTCAGTTGTTCAATAGTCATGCCACTTATAATGGGCCACTAACTTCCTTTTAAACTTAAGTTGTTCAATAGTCATGCCACTTATAATGGCACACTAACTTCCTTTTAAACTTCAGTTGTTCAATAGTCATGCCACTTATAATGGGCCACTAACTTCCTTTTAAACTTCAGTTGTTCAATAGTCATGCCACTTATAATGGGCCACTAACTTCCTTTTAAACTTCAGTTGTTCAATAGTCATGCCACTTATAATGGGCCACTAACTTCCTTTTAAACTTCAGTTGTTCAATAGTCATGCCACTTATAATGGGCCACTAACTTCCTTTTAAACTTCAGTTGTTCAATAGTCATGCCACTTATAATGGGCCACTAACTTCCTTTTAAACTTCAGTTGTTCAATAGTCATGCCACTTATAATGGGCCACTAACTTCCTTTTAAACTTCAGTTGTTCAATAGTCATGCCACTTATAATGGGCCACTTGGATATGCGCTGCAAGCAGACTAGCTGTTCTGACTGGGTTTATATAGGCCTAAAAAGTCACCTGACAATGTTTTTCTGTCTGCTTAATTAGCACATCTGAGGCACATTCAAACAAATGGTTTTCTACACAGGGTGTTCCCTGCCTAGGTGGCAACACTTAATTTGATTAGGGGTAGACAGAAAACAGCATTCAAATATGTTTTTTACCTAGCATTGGATCACTTGCATATACTATATAATACACACAGCAAAGGCTTCAATGATGATTTAGAGATGGTTTTTACCTAGCATTGGATCACTTGCATATACTATATAATACACACAGCAAAGGCTTCAATGATGATTTAGAGATGGTTTTTACCTAGCATTGGATCACTTGCATATACTATATAATACACACAGCAAAGGCTTCAATGATGATTTAGAGATGGTTTTTACCTGAGGAGAGAAGAAGATAAGATCCATTAGGGTAAGAGTTCCTTCCTTTTAAACTTCAGTTGTTCAATAGTCATGCCACTTATAATGGGCCACTTGGATATGGGCTGCATGTATGTCACTGTGAGGCTGCAGCACGCTGAGATTTGTTGCTAACTCCTCTGGTTTCCACCTCCTATGTAACAACACCAACGTGTTTTTCCTCACTGCTGTCATTATAAACATCAGATGAAGAAGAGAATAGATAGGTTTGTACTGTTCTAGAAGAAGCAGAAGCCAGGGGGGTTTAAATTAAATCCTAATGCGCCAACCAGTGTTAAGGGCATAATTAATCCAACACGGCAAGCCCTGATTCCAGAAAAATACAGATGTTGCAACTATGTTATGACAGATTTGATTTTGTATTGTTCTTACAATGTATACATAACGTTTTACACATATTAAGGCCATATTTACAGTAGGGTCTAGGCTGTCTTTAAAAAACAGAGCAATTCAAGCAATATCCTACATGTGTGTGTGTTTTATTTAGATAAATCTGTAGTATTAGATAATACTTACTACATTTTTTGTATTCAACTCTTAATGCCATTTTTAATGCGTTTTAAAATAATGAGAATCCTTTGATTTCTTTAGCAGGTTTTAACACACTTTACCTGCAGTGCAAGATCTTTGCAATACTTTCCTGTGTTGTAACTTGTATTTTTTTTATTTATTTATTTATAACAATGTTTTACCAGGAAGTAATACATTGAGAGTTACCTCTTGTTTTCAAGTATGTCCTGGGCACAGAGCTATAAAAATACATGGTTACATTAAAAGAACATGGTTAAACAGTCAGTTCACAGACATTTCATGGACAGATAGAGTTGGAAAATTGGGTACAGGGGATAAAGGGTTTGTGATTTTCCGATTTAAATAGAGCAGCAATAACAACACTTTAACATCACCAAACAGCAGCGAACAGCAGCAAACGTCTCACACCCTTTGGCTGCCCTTTGGCTGTGCCAAAGGCTGTCCTGTCCACCTGTGGGGCAAGGCAAATGTATACTGGGGTGGTTGATTTTAATGCAACTGTGAACAAAAAGTTCTTGGCTCATTAACATTCCAGTGGGTGGGGTTGACGTTCCACAAAGTACATGCAAATGTTAACCCTTAGCACGCTAGCCCTGTGCAGGGGGGAGCAGCTCTTGGGGAGCCCCATCAGGCTGCCTTTAGGGCAATGCCAATATTCCCAGCAGTTTGAGCTGCAAATTTTAGCAATAGAATATTACCTTAGTAATTTAAAAATACGTTGCAGCTGCTGAGTTACACTGACTGAAGGATTGATTGAAACTGAGAGGCAGCCATTTAGTGAACCCTGGGAAGTAGAGTCTCTGCTGATCGATCACGGGAGAACGAATCGATTGGCAGCTTACGTAATTAGTTTTCAATAAAGGTAATCAAAGGCTGCGTGTATTAAAGCAACAAAAAAATTTTCATTTTAAAGTGCCACTTGGATTGCCTCCTTAAATATGACATCAGCTTGGTAAGGCTTTAGGTTAGGCTTTGGGATAGGCTAGGCAAGGGTGAGTTTGTATACGGCTTGGCACTGTATATCCCTCTGCCTTAAGTACTAATAATAGATAGTAAGCACTTTAAGGCTGGAATCTGTTTGTTATACAAACAGCTCGACATACACTTCTGGTGCTATAATGTATGTAGTATTATAATCACACATAATCCTTGTTCTTTATGCCATGTAGGCAGCACATCATCAGCAGGAAAAGAAAGTTATGGATCAGCTTGATTCCCCGCAAGAAAATGTTTTATTCCACATTAAATATGTGCCTCTATTTAACAAATCATCTTATAATGTAAATGGAATAAGCCACATTCTGAACCGATCGGCTCGGCAGCAGAGAGCTGACACGCTGTGCTCACTCTGTTCAAGGATATGTCTGACAGTTATGTTGTTTAGTGAAACACTGAAGTGACCAAATTAAATGCTTTCCTGTACCCATACAGCACAGGATGTGTTTAGAAACTCTAGAAAAAGAATGCCGCAAGGGAGATGTCATTTTAAATGGAATATAGCTTTGGTTTCTACCAATGATTCCCAGTATTTTCATGAAAGTGTTGGTGATATCGATATGAGAAAGGCTATGTCAAGATATAAACTAGTTTGTTCCCAACCCAGATGTAGTTTTTTTCTCTCCACGTGCCGGTTTGTGCTTGGACATTTGGAGTCGTTTGATGAGATCTGGGTGCAACACTTACAATGGGTTATAGCGATCGTTAAAAAATATTAACGAGAATAGTCACTAATCTGCAGTGGCAATGTTTGTTCAGTAACGACCCTGGAAGAGTACACAAAGCACTCCTAACATGTATTTATGCAGATTTTACTTGTAATAAAAAACAACACAGTCTATTCATAAGTAAATCAAATTACAACCGCCAACTAATTAGTTGCTATTAGGTACTGGGTCACCATTTAAATGTGTCATTTAACATTTTAGTCAAGAACCAGGTGAACAGCAATTGTACTGTGTGCTCCTATAAACTTCCACCTCTCGTTGTCCGACCCTAATAAATGGGTTTAGCCCGGGTTTAGTAACCGTGAAGAATTTTCTCATTTTTTTCCTCCATCCGATAAGTCATTTGTTATTCGCAGTTATGAACTGCTTATGTTAAGATGATCTTTTGAATCTTTATTTTACTCTGTCAAATGTCAAGGTGAAAGCCAGTTTGCATTTATGTTATGAAATAAATCTTTCTTCTGGCGCTCCGCACTGTGTGTGTGCAGAATATGTCCCATCAGATTCTGATTCTTATTATGATGATGATGGGGCCGCACGGAATAGAACATGACAAACTACATACCTTCTTGCTGAAAACACATTTCAGAACAGACTTCACATGTGACATCGACCACTAAACCTTTGCTGCTCTGATTATCATTCTCTAATGAAAATAATCAAACAAGGCTTTGCTGTGCTGGAGAAAAAAACATATGCAAATCTTTGCAAAACCAGCGTTTGGTATACCTTGATAACAGAAGGCATTTGATTAAACTGTCAAAAGTAATTGTAAGAGCAAAGAATATTCTCATCAAGAAAGTATGTAGCACTGCATGATGCTTCTGAACGTGACAAAATCTAATGTGCTGTTCACATATTGCGAGCTATAATTAGTAGTGCGCCCTAGACGAGATCATAATAGGCTTCACTTATTTTTCTGCAAACGTATTCTCAAATCCACTGTGTTTTGATAAGCTTTTGATTTTATTTTTATTTCCTCAAATAACCCGATGAGGTTTAAATCGAATCCGCATTTACAGGAAATATATTGTGAGTACCATTGCAACGCAGACTCATATTTACTAAAGCATGCTAAACCGCAGCGCGTCTAAACTCCCATTCATTACAATGGGAGTTATATTGTGCTAAAGTATAGCACTTGTTAGTGAATATGGGCCACAGAGAGACAGCACTTTGCTAACCACATGTCTATTCCTGTGGGCTGATTAATTTGCAGGATAGGTGTGATCTGTGATTGATTTGATCCCCCAGCGGTAAGGAACACCTTGGAGGGGGGCTGGAAATGTATAGGCAGCAGAAAGTGGAGTTGCTTCTGCCCACACAATCCCTATAACTTTTGTGTTTTGAAATTGTGGCTAATTTCAGCATATTCTGCATTTGATGTGCAAACCTATCCTGCATATATTGACATGCTTTCCTGGATCCTGCCCCTTCCCACAGTCTCCATATATCTGATATTTGTTGAATAACCTACTTTAGCAATTAAGATCGGAAGTGAATTTGATGAGGAGCAGGGACAGCTGGGACCTGCTGACATTATATGTGTGACAGTCACTGATATGGTGTGTTAGGAGCCCAAATGTCCCCCCGCACCACCAAATAAAAACAGACACACTATGTGGAGAGAAACAAGGTCACAGTTTTATGAATATTTTTACCTGAGTTTTACCGACTCTTCTTTACCACCAAGCTGCACAACTGTAGTACAGAGCCCCCAACGGCGGTGCCGCGGCTCGCAACTCCCGACTGCAGTATAGAGCCCACAGCAGCATCGCCACGGCTCGCAACTCCTGACTGTAGCATAGAGACTCCAATGGCATCGCCGTGGCTCGTGACTCCTGCTACTACCCATACCAGGAGTAGCATAATTATTCCAACCAATATAGAGAAAAAGAAAGAACAGCAGCGCACTGCCAGGGAGCCAGGTGGTTAAAAATAAATACATTTATTGATCAAAATAACATCACCCACAGGAGTAGTGCCACCCTCCAGGTGTTAAAAACCAGTTGAATGCATCTGGAGTGGTGAGATATGCACTTACACGGAAAGGTAGATAAGACATTGGAAAGAATAATGATAGTTACCGTCCAGGAACCACGTGATGGATTGTCCAAGGGGTATCCCAGGAAAGAGCGTTCGCATGGGCCGATCGCCAAACGATGAAACGTTAAATGCTTTAAAACCCTGAGGAAGTCGCTATGCAAAGCGATGAAATGCGTAGGGCAGAGACGTACTTGAGGCTAGTGACGTAATCGGAATAGGATGGAGTAGAACTGAGCTTCAATGAGTGGGTGATTTACTGGGCATTCCATCTTGCTCTGCGGAGCACTGCTCCTCCGGAATATACTTTCTGGCAATTGTCAGCTGGCCTTTTGTTTGGCTTTCATCATTTGGCGATCGGCCCATGCACTTTCCTGGAAAATCCCTTGGACAATCCATCGCGTGGTTCCTGGGCGTAACGATAATTATTCTCTCCAATGTCTTATCTACTTTTCTGTGTAAGTGCATATCTCCAAAAACGCCACATGCATGAAATTGTTTTTTTACGTTATTGCACAAGGAGCATGTGCTTTTCACATGTATACATAAAAGAGGTCTCATCTCTTAAAAAAACAAATATAGTTTAAACCTGAAAATTGAATTTAAATGGTGCTTTTGCCTAGAGTGAGATTTATTGCACTTTAAAAACATACGGGCAATTGGTATGGATGTTTATATGTTTTTAACCCACACACCTATTTTATTGTGTCCTTTTTCAGGTTGAAATCAATCTAAAGCGATACCCCACGCCGTACCCTGAGGACTTAAAGAACATGGTAAAATCAGTGCAAAGCATTGCAGGCAAAGGCAGCCACGGGACATCTATGGATAATTCAATAGCAACGTCGGGTGCTGAGCAGAACCTGAAAGAGAAGTATGAACATAAGTGGCCAATATCAGTCAAGGAGATGAAGTCTGAGGTGATTTAGCATATATTACTTCCTTTAAATGCCCAGATCCACAAAGCTCCAATAGGTAACGTAACGTGACATTAACTTATAGCAATTTAACTTAACACTAAGCCTTGCTGCATATCTTCAGGGGCCAATAACGTAACATGAAGTCATGTTTTCTCCTGTAAACAGCGTACGTTAGAGACAATTGTCACGGGAGACACAGACTTTTTACACCTTTTATATTTGTACCTGGATCATACGTTAGGCAAAACAACGTAGTAGAAACAAAATGTAGTTTATTTCGGTAAACCCGCACACAACAAGAAGAATTACACAATAGACAGACAAAAGCACACTTACTTGGGGTCTGGGGGAACAATCTAGTCTTTCCTAGGTGCAGGGCGCCCGCATGGATGAGCATACCCTGTCCAGGATATACACCCGGTTCTCCTGGTCCTCTTTTCGGCTTCAATTCCTAGCCGAAACTGCTACGTTCGATTTGTAGCACAGGTGGCTCAGTCAGAGGCTCAGTCTTTGACTGTGCCTCTGATTGAGCCACCTGTTCTGAGGCAGGGACTGATTGAGCCACCTGTGCTAAAGCTGGGATATCGTGAAAACCTGACCAGTTGGGAGGGATCTTGAGGACTGAAGTAGAGCACCCCTTCTTTAGTACATTGGGTTCCAAGAATCACCACAACAGAAGAGGCGGAGAATAACCCTCTCCATTGAATATAGTGAGAAGCGGCGAAACGCGCAGGTCATGATGCAGATCACTTCTGTTGACTTTGAATTGGAAATGATGCCGACATCTGCAGTGGTCAAAGTGACATAAAAAAAAAGTCGTGTTCCTCCTGTGCCTGACAAAAAATGTGAATGTTAACAAACCCTGAGGAAAAAATTCTAGTCTGACCGTGTTAGCTTTTGAGACCATACGGTAGTGTGCATGGTGCCATAGTTCAAACGTTTCTGCACTTAGAATTGCAGACATGCTAACTTCCTACAGCTAAAAGTACGCCATCGAAGGACACTTCCGTGTAACTCATTAGTCAGATAAATATACTTAAAAGAAACCAAAACTATTTGACTTATATATTGCGATAACTCCAGGTCCTTTGGGGAGGACATAATCAGATCTTTGAAATATGAAATCATATTTGATATGGTTTGTGTCGAGCTCAAAACCTATTAACTTGCTAAGTAAATATCAATTACAGAGCAATGTAGACTTTCCTTTTGCTCTTGCCAAACATTTTGAATAATTATTCATTTTAAAGGACTGTTAAGTGAATATATGAAGACTTTCTTTCTTCAAAAATGCATGGGGATGGATGTAAAATCAAAATGAAGTTTCTTTATCTTGAAAGTGTTGCTGTAATATTTCGGGGACTTGTAACATGTCTAAATGTAACAAATAAAATGAACATTGTATATTAAACTCTTTAGTTTGAGGGGTAAAAGGGAAATTGCATGCTACAGAACATTTGTGGAGTAGAGTTGGGTTTTAGCAATATTTTCAAATCCACAGCATTTCTTTGTTTTTCTGGTGTGCGGGATTTTAGGGGTCAATCCAAGAACATAAAGAATTCCAAAAGAGCCAGATGTCTGACTCGGGCAACATTCGGAGCTTTTCATTGGATGTCCCTAAAAGGAAGGAGAAAGAAAGTCATTCAGAGAGATCAGAGGTACACAACCAAACTTAAGGTGCATGGCTATACAAAATACAGCTTTCTGCTATACGAGACCTGACACCAGGACTAGCCAACTACAGCCCTCCAAAGCTACCAACAGGTCAAGTGTTCAGGATATCCCGCAGGGATACCCTGAAAACCTGACCTGTTGGTTGCTCTTGAGGACTGGATTTGGCTACACCATCAAAAGGTGTCCTGTGGCAGGACTGCTTGGTAAATATGGGCTGATCTACATTAATGGTAGAAGTGCGGGAATCTGTCTTGGCAAACTTTGTTAATAATTCTCCACATTTCCAGGGAAAATTGCAATATTGAATGACTGAGCCAGTGATTGAGCCATCTGTGCTGAAGCAGGGATATCCTTAAAATGGTGCATCCAGCTTTTAAATTGTTACATGTGTAGGGTGTTTAGTTTAAGCAGAAAATTAAATAAATGAAGGTCCCAATTACTACATTTGACTCCCTTTTCCTTTGGGAGCAAAGGAAATACAGTAGTTTAGTTATGGGAACTTTAGTTATAGGAACTTCCATATTTGAACTAATTAGACTGACTACTTTGAATATTCTATATATATTTTTGTAGGATATAGGACATTAAGACTTACAACTGATGTGCTTTTACATTGTATCTTTTCCACGTTATTAAACATGATAAAAGCTGTATGTGCACGGTAATGGTAGTTGGTGTAAAGGTTGCTAATGTCCTTTTAAGTCTCAGGATGCCTTTGGACACCGACAGAGTGAAATGAGAATGGCAGAGCTTTGCCCCTCTTTAATTGAGACCCCATTGTACCCACCGAAACTTGTACTGCTGGGAAAAGACAAAAAAGGTAATCCGAATAAAACATTTTTATAATATTTTGTACTTTGAATTCCACAATCTTAGGCTTTATCTTCTCTTTGGGAAATCACAATGGCATTGAAACAAAACATACTGGCACTTCTCTATCCCCCCCCCCTCTTTCTCTTTCCCCCCCTCTTTCTCTCCCCCCCCCCCGCTCCCTCTTTCTCTTCCCCCCCTTTCTCTTCCCCCCCTTTTTCTTACCCCCTTCTTTCTCTGTCCCTCCCCTTCGCTGCCCCCCGCTTCTCTTTATAGAAACTATAAATTAATAATCCATAACACCCTGTTCAGATTTGCTTGTGCCTGACAGTGCTTGTTTTGTTACCTACAATAGTAGCTAACAGAGGAGCCCCCCTTATATAGCAATGGCTTGCCCTGTTTCTAGGTGATTTAAGGGTATTGCAGGTGGGCAGAGGGGTCACCAACTATACTTTTGTGCTGTTTTTGAAGCATGTTCATTTAGATGTTTGTAGGCATTTACTTTGCTATATACTTTTTTCTGAAATATTTATTTGCTGCATATACAAATATATGAGCTAAATCAGGGGTAGCCAACTTGGCCCCGAGGGCTACCAACAGGTCAGGTTTTCAAGATATCCCTGCTTTAGCACATTTGGCTCAATCAGACTCTCAGTCTTCGACTGATTATTCAACCTGTGCTGAAGCTGGGATATCTTAAAAACCTGACCTGTTGGTGGCCCTTTCAGGACTGGAGTTGGTTACTCCTGAGCTAAATCAATCTTTAACCACTTTTCTCCTGGAGGAGACTAAAAAGTGTTGCTCTGTATTTGATTTCTGATACCAATAGTACTAAATGTATTAGGGAAATATTGATATTTTATGTTTAATGTATTGTAATTGAAAGTTCTTGTAGCTCTGTGAGTCCGAAAGAAGAGTACATCTGTTGTCAGTTGAGAAAACTTTTGATGGACTAAAATAGAAGCTCTTAATAGATGCAATTGTCTGTATGAGTGAGATATCTATGAGGTTTCAAAAGTAGAGATGGAGGAATATTCGGCCAATTTTCAATTTGCCATAAGTATAAAAAAAATAGGTTTTTTTGCATTCTTGAATATTTGTGCATGTTTCCAAGAAATGGAGAAATCTGCCTTACTATATATATATGCATTTCTTTTTATTTGTCTATTCGTATATTCACACATCCTAAAAGAAAAAATATTTGCAAATTCAACAAAAGATAAGAATCAAATTTACAACTGTATATTGGGGTGCGCTTCTGTTCTTCTCGTGTGTGTTGTTGGTGGCAGCAGCATCATTTTCTTCACTACTGTGTGTATACACAAACACACACACACACACACACATTAATGAATATTTACCTACATTTGTTGAATAGTTCGCAGAGCGATTTTGCAGACATTCACCCCTCTCTGTGGCTCTGCGCACGTTGTCACACCAGTATGAAGAACTCTTGGTCTACAGCATATAAAGAATCACAACTTACAATCTATGCTAACTTCTTGAAATGATTGTTTTATCTTCTCTAGAGTCTACAGATGAGTCAGAAGCTGATAAACATCATCATAACAGTGTTTCATCCGGCACTTATTCCGATTACTCGCCTTCCCAAGCTTCTTCAGGGTCTTCTAATGCTCGTGTCAAAGTGCAGATCACTGCTAAAGAAGCCGCAAATAGCTCAATGTGGGGTAACAGGTTTGTTAAACGTTGCAATACAGAAATGCATTATTTCATGAAACACTCCAATTTTTTCCCATTGTAAGAACTTCAAGAGTTGAACAAAGAGGTCTATATCCTTCACCGATTGTATTATTTCTAATTTTGTTTATCAAAAATACATTTTTACATTTTCATGTAATGTTATGTCTGAATACTCTTCCTCCTACAGTGTTTTAACTGCCTTAGAAACCTGATGTTGGGTAGAAGGAGACATTCAATACATGCATGCTTAAATGAGTATCCTATTAATAATAATGAACTGTAAATATATTACAAGAATATTTTGTTTGTGTCAGTGCTAATTAATCCCAGTTGTTAAAGACAGCTGCTGATCTACACGTTTTCTTCTTTTGTAGACTTACTCAGTCATTTCCACAGCCTCTTGAAACAAAGCCGCTACTGAGCCAGCGAGATTCAGTACCAGTAGGAAATCTACAACAACGCAACGACAGACAGGCTCTCAATGACTCGTTTACTGAGAACTGGAATGATAGCTCGCACTATGATAACACTGGGTTTGTTGCAGAAGAAAACGCAGTGGAGAACCCAAGCAGTAACCCAATGCTGAATGCAAAATCAAGAAGCACATCTGCTCATGGGCGCAGACCACTAATTAGACAAGATAGAATCATTGGCATTCCCTTGGAACTTGAACAGCCAACACAGAGAAATGCACCGGAATCAGACGTAGCTCCTAGCAATCCTTGGCAGAACTGGACTAGAACCCCAAGTCCTTTTGAAGACAGGACAGCCTTTCCTTCAAAACTGGAGAGCACCCCTGTCAGCAGTCCTTTACCAGACAGGAAAGATCATAAACAACAGTCAATGGAAAACCCAAGCACATTTTCTTCAGGGGCAGCATGGAATTTTCATGATTCCAACTCCAATAGGAGTATGGGAAATATATTTGCACATGCTCATTGTCGCCCAGAATCTGCCAAAAATACAATATCCATGAGCAAAAGTACAGAGAGGCTGGCTCCATTAATGAAGGATTTGAAAACGGGCAGGTTTAAAAAATCACAAAGTATTGATGAAATAGACATTGGGGCATTCAAAGTATATAATATCCCATTACAAAATTATGATCCCAGAAATGTCAGGCAAGGAAGTCATGACAGATCAGACTTGGCTATGGGGCAGGAGCAGAGTATGTCACGTAGTCAGTCGGTGCCAATGCTTGACGATGAGTTGCTGGGCTACGGAAGTAGCAGGGGACAACAGCAGCAAAAACCTGCAACAAAAAAAGTATATCAGTTTGACCAAAGTTTTAATCCTAAAGGAGCAGTAGAAGTTAAACCAGATAAAAGAGTACCTCCGCCCTTTTCTTACAATCCAGAGTATGCTGCACAGCAAGCGAAAACGATTGCAAAAGATTTAATGAGCCCGAGAGCCTATCGAGGTTACCCACCCATGGAACAAATGTTTTCCTTCTCTCAGCCCTCAGTCAATGAAGATTCTGTTCATCCTCCGTTTACAAGCCAAGGAACAAGGCCAGGGTTTTTGAAAAGAGCAGATTCATTGGCGAGTGCCACTGAAATGGCCATGTATAGGAGGGTGAGTGAGCCACACGAACTTCCCCAGACTGACCGGTATGGCAGGCCTCCTTTTCTAGGAGCCATGGAACGCCAGAGCAGTCTGTCCGCGGCCGAATCTCAGTTTCTAAAAAGGAATGGAAGATATGAAGATGATCACAGCTCGTACCCGGAAATTAAACCTCAATCTGGTAGTTATCATGTTAAAACCCTTACACAACGAAGGCCGTTGTCTGCAAGAAGTTACAGCTCAGAGACCTATGGGACTTCTCAGACCCGACCTGTTTCTGCAAGGCCAACAATGGCAGCCTTGCTCGAAAAGATACCCTCTGATTATAACTTGATTAACTATGGTGATAAGACATCGGATATCAGTGATATGAAGACGAGGCCAAACCTGGGGAAGGCAGAGGATATCTGCGCTAAAATGCCAGCAGATTGGAGACAGCAGCTGCTTAGACATATAGAAGCTAGAAGGTTAGACAGGGTATGTTTGCCATCTCTTGGTATGAATATCATTAAAGCCTTTCATCTTACATTTAAATGTATCTAGGTATATGAAACTAAGGAGACAGGTACATCTTATAAAAGCTTAGATAGTATTAGCACAGTATTTTACGGCTGAGTCACTGAGAAACTAAGCAGACTATTTTTTTCTTACACCAAGAGAAGATGCCCATTGCATAGAATTACTACCACTCCAGCGAAGCAATGGTGCATATAACACACCCTCACAAACATTTTCAGCACCATTCATCAACTGATTTAGTGATGTTTCCAATGCAATGCATTGGGATTAAACTGATGTTGAGATTGCTCTTGCCTTAATGGCTCTGCAGTTTATAATCAATTTACAATCATAGTTTAGTGAAAGTCATTACAATCTGACAGCAGTTTAATGTGTAAAATGTTTTGTCAGCCAAGTCTAATAACCCATACATAGATATCCACAACTTAAATCTTCACTTCGGCACGGAAAGAGATTGAAAATCACATTTGTATTCTCAACTGATTTAATAAATCGGGGAAACTTAACTATTCAATTTCATACATTGTGCGAGATGGGATTAAGACACGCGGGAATCTATGAAAGTGCTGTTCTAACACTTCTGTATCGTCATGCGTTACATTTGTTTATCCAAGAGACATTTGATGTGCTTCGAACAATACACTTTTAAAGCATCAACCATGCCATTGGCTTGGCTAACTATCACTATACACATGTAAAATATCGAACACTAAGGATTCTGGGTATCTTTTAATGCTAACACATATTTTTTATTCTGTCCTTGCATTAAGAAATATGCAACCCAATATATGTAACATGAGAAATAAAGCGGGAGGTCACATTATGTTATATAAGAATTCATTTATATTAGATATTTATGTGTGCAGTGTATTATTTACATCATTTAGGCAACACTGATTGTCCTTGTTATAACAACTGACATTTATTTCTGAAACTTTATAGTGTGTAACAAAACCAATATTGCATTGTATAATTATTCTTATCAAAAATAGCAAGAAGGGATTTCACAAAAGTATATTTATTTGATAGTCGGTTACTATGCTAATATTCAACAGCAAAGATACAATGTTGGAGATAAGATGTAAATCTATAAGGCATGTTTTGACTGTAATGATTATTTTTTCCGTGCTTGATGTGTTTCTTGCATTATATTCATGACTTGAGAATATGAAGTAACACTTTTGGTAAGAGTAAATTTGAATGGACTTTTCTGATTATGTTTTGTATTTTACGGGAAATATCACTCTTGATAGCCTGTGGCTGCAGGTAGCATCCTTTTGTTGGCGACTACTACTTTAGCGCAAGTGTTTTTATATATTATCTAAGGCTTTTTTATCTTAATATGTTTGGCTTGGTATATAAATTAAAGGTGGGGTTCCTCCTAGGGTTTTCCTTTCTTCCTGGTGAGAAGCAGGGGGTGGGGGGTCCCCGGAGCAGAACAACTGTAATTTCAGCTTCAGGGAACCCCTGCTTCCCAGGACACTTACCTGCGAAGGTTCCCCGAGTATCCTCCCTGGCTGGGTAAACAATACAGAGGTTTAAATCACCTGCAAATGGGAGCCAGTATGAGCCGCAACGTAACCCGTCACAGCTTCCTGCGCGTTTCGCATGAGATTTAAGAACCAGGAAGTACCAGCAGCACATACGGGGGTGCGCCCCGCAGCTGAAATGAATGAGGTTCAGCTCTGGAGACACCCTGCTTCATAACTATTGTTATTTTTACATTTGCTTGCTTTAATAGAAAGATCTAAATGCCTAGCCCAGAGTTAAACATGTCTGCAATTTTCCAGCCTGTAACAGTAATATATCGACGATATGTACAACAAGAACAAAAAAGGTGCATCACGGTTATCTTAGGCTGTAGAGCATAATGGATCTCTGTCAGTCCTGTGTTGCAGTGTTTATGTAGTGCGTATTTGTGTATCACAGGCATTGTATGCTTATGTCAGACCCAGAATGTGCTTCAGCTCACGTAAGCATGATCAGACTATGTGGCCCGAGCCTTGTTTGTGCAATATTCTTTTAGTAGGCTGAGCATGTGTGTGTTCATACCTTGTCACTCCATTATTTCCTTCATTCAGAATGCTGCTTATAAGCACAACACTGTTAACCTTGGCATGCCGCACTCTGGATGTTTTTCGGCAATGCATGCTGGGAAAAGCATGACTTTAACCTTGCAGCATAGATCTAAATATCAAGAGCTACCTCTCCAGAATGTAAGTATGTGTGAAGATCCAATAGAGATCAGCATCCGCAGAGTACAGCAACACGTTGCCTTGTTTGCTTTGTGTTTCCCTAATTTTGCACTTCTTCCGCATGAATAATTGTCTATATCTACATTCGTTGTGCAAGGTTTGTTCTTGGAAAATTTAAAGTGCAGTATTTGGAAAATCAAAACCATTAACATTTACCTGTTGTCAGGTCATATACACAACCCTCTTATGTTTCAATACAATACAATTTTCGTATTGACCACTGTCTTTTATTCATGCTGACAGTCAGTTTCTGAAAGATTTTGAGCATGAGTATTGAATCACTGTGGCCAACCTGTGATAGCTGAGGCCTATGAGATTTGGGGAGGATTTTGGGGTTGTCTCTTTGTTTCCATTGACTTGAATTGGGTTGCAGGGAATTTAACTGGGGAGCAAGTAGAAAAGTCATTCACCTTTTAGTTATGACCGGGACACACATACAGTGTAAATAGTACGATTTGGCCGACAGGCACTGAAATGTCGATAATACCAATAAAGATGGAATTCGTCCAAGACACTATGGGGTTTATTCTATATCCACCAAAGCAGCCAGTTTGGCTATTTTCACCCACAATTCCCCGTTGACTTCAATGGAGAATTTTGTCCGAAGTCGGCTGCTTTGGCGTATTTAGAATAATATACAGTATGTATAACTTTATTAATATAGCGCCCACAGTGTAATGTACTCAGCACTTTACAAAAGAGACAATACAGTACAGGGAATAATAATATTACCCACAAGCAAAATCAGATATTAGCAAAGGAAATCCCTGCCCCGGAGAGCTTAAAATAAGTGCAGTAGATGGAAGTGCTTGGCCACAATGGTTGGTAGGAGAGACTGCGGATGTGGGACAGTAGCCATGAGTCCAGCTAATTAATTGCTTCATTTAAGACGTGCGGTTTAAGGTTTGACTAAAAGGTGAGGAGAGAAGGTTCTTGCGTATACTGAGAGTGAGGGCTTTCCATAGGTATGGGGCAGTGAGGAAGAAAGGTTTAAGACAAGATAGAGCAGGACAGGTGAAAGGGGAGGAAAGGAAACAGTTATGGGAAGAGCACAGGAGACTAGCAAAGGCATAACAAGAGATCAAAGTCGATATGTACGGAGGAGAAGACGAGTGGAGAGTCTTAAAGCTGAGGAGTAGAACTTTGTAGTCGATCCAAAATTTGATGGGAAGCCAGGAGAGGGATTTAATGAGGAGATGAGCATAGACTTTTTTGGGAGGAAAGTGACATTATTCTTGCAGCATAATTTTGGATAGTTTGCAAAGGAGAAAGTTGTGAGGCCTGTTAGCAAAATGTTACAATAATCCAGATAGGATAAGGGCACATATTAAAGTTTTAGTAGTAGATTGACAGAGAAAAGGGCGGCTTTTGGCAATATTAATGAGGAAGGGGCCACAGATTCTAGCCATGATTTGGAGAAGGAAAGGGTAAAGTCAAATGTCACTCCTAGGCAACGTGCTTTGGTGACAGGATAGCTGGTAGTACCATTTAATGTGATGGAAAAGTGGATATTAGACCAGATTTAGGGGGAAATATGAGGAGCTCAGTTGTAGACATATTAAGTTTAAGACGGCGGAGCACCATCCACGAGAATATAACCAGGAGGCAACCCAAGACCTGGGACTGGAATGCAGGGGTGAGGTAGGGGTGGATAGATATATCTATGTATCATCTGCATAGAGATAATACCTACAGACAAAAGAGTTGATGAAGTCCCCACGTGTGTAGAGAGAGAAAAGGAGAGGTTCCAGTACAGAGCCCTGAGGTACACCAACAGGCAGATCAGTAGGAGATAAAGACTTGTTGGCAACAGAAACCAAAAATGTGCAATTGGAGAGGTATGAGGGGAAACAGGAGAGAGCTTTGTTGCGGAGACCAAGAAAGTTTAAAATATGAAGGAGAAGAGGGTGATGGACAGTATTGAAGGCAGCAGAGAGATCACGCTAGTATTAGTTGGGTAAAACGACCATTCTGCTTCATGTAGATCATTCACTACTTTAGTTAGCATGGTCTCTGAGGGAGCCGTACAAATGCCATATTGTAACGGGTCCCGAAGGGCATCGGAATTAAGAAAGTTGTAAGTCCCTGTGGCTCATATTTACTAAGTAGTGCTACTCCATTAGACACCCTCCAGAACCAGAAGATATCGTATAGCCCATTAAAGTGAGTAGGCTGTAAAACAAATCATCCACATAGGTTGGGGACTGCTTCTTTAATAATAAGGATAACTACCAACATCCTTATTACAACAACTTGAAGTGAACATTATCAGTGCCCCATGGGGCAGGAGATGCTGGAAGCAAAACAACCACAATTGTGAGCGAATCCTCTCCATGTTTTTAGAAACATTAACATGGTACGGAAACTACACACATTATTTTTCCAAGTACGGCTGCTTTAAAATCTAATCGCTTGCCTCTATCTGCTTAGAGTTTCAGTGGCCGTTTGCAATTATGCAAAACGTGTTGGGATTATTTGTATTGCTATTTGCTAATCCTCTGTCATTTGGTGTCTTTGTCTCCCTGTTCATTTTATACACATGAATAAAACAAGACCATTAAATGCACGACATTGACCCTCTTGGGTTGAGGATTTAGATCTTCTCAATGAGTCCCAGCTAAAAGCAGTCACCCGTGTCCTTAGATATTTGTGCATTTCTTTCCCCATTTCCTTTCTGCTCTTGTGCGTAGCCCAAGTCGTCACTGTTTATAGCGTATGTCTGTTTCTGTGAGGCGCATCCTGGTTACCATAGTAGAACTATTATTGGAGGCAGAAGCAAGAATTAACTCTAAAAGGAAGACCATTTGTGTGGTCAAAGAGCCAACGTGAGAATTGTTTCTTGGTCTCGGGGCGCAGTGCAGAAGGTTTTAATACTTAACTTTATAGACCAGTGCTTGTAGATACTTGAAATATTAGGAAATAATGCTGTATTAATTAGACAGTCAAGATTCAAGTTATAAAAAAAAAGCTTCAAGAAATTATAATATTGCAATTAATATGACACTGAGACATTGATTTTCCAAAGGTGCTTACTATACAATATTGACAAAGAAGGGTTTCTGGTACAGCTGTAAATGTATCATAGAATTTGAAATACCACGAATGGGAAATATATATTTCAGTTAACAAATTCTTATTGCTCTTGGGGGTAAATTAGCGCTTATAATGAGTGCTCCATACATATTGGTTTATATTTAATATGTATTGTATGAGCTCTATGAATTGGAAAGTCAGTGAAAAGAATCAAAACCTGCATAACTACGCAGCTGTCTATAATATTTGTATCAAATGGAAATAAATCAGCCTTTTCCCCTACAGCACATGCACATTACACTGCGCATAGATATAGAGGCTGTAATTAAATACAGAGACCTGTCTTTTCAGAACTAATTTTGATTTCTGTGGCATACAAGATACACACGGATAAATTGCTGCTAAGAGAAGCATTTTAACATTAATACACATTAGCCATTATGTGCCATTATTATTTAGTGCGTTTTTAGACAAACGATTACGGAGTCTGTTATATAAATGGCCAATACAGATTCATGTTTTTGATGCTTTTCTGTAAGAACACAGATGCGTAAATAGGAAACAGCCATCAACAAACTTATCTTACTCCATACATAGACACAGTATATATTAGGTTGTAAGTTGTTTGGGGGCAGGGTCCCCTTTTGCCTTCTGTTGTGATTTACCTGTACATTTTTGTGCACAGGTATCTCTCTACATATAGAATAAAGGTGTGTTTGGATAGGTATATAAATCACTGGGTTACCGTTCAGTTATTCCCATTAGTGAAATTAGTGAATAGGCATTACTACTAACCTAATGGCCATTTAAATTAGCTTAGTGTATCTGGGCCACAGTGAGGAAGCCGTATTATAATGAATTGCGCACCAAGTTTATGAATACATTATATTATGCGCAGAATGAGTCTACTTTATACTTGTGTGGGTATTTAAATAAATTGGGGGAAAACCTTGTCCATACAGATTAGACAGAATACAAAATAACAAGCAATAATAAAATCCCTACAACTAGGCAGGGTTTCGAAACATCGCACCATTCACTGTATAATCCTTTTCTTATTATTTAGCTTTATAAGTGGAGTAACAGCACTGGCAGCCATTGCCTTTCATAGAAATACATTAGCGTGCTTCTCTTTGTCCTGCTGGGGGGTTTAGCTGGACCTCTTAAATACCAGTTCCAGAAGCTTTAGTACTTTTCATGACCAGAAACCATCTAAATCGTTTCATTGGCGTTGAATGCATTTAAGTCTCATTTAGTTGTGTTTTTTTAAAGAGACCCTCATGCCTACAGGCTTTTCTTTGTTAATATTTCTTCCCCTTAGTGCGCTGCTGTGTGTGAATGCTCCAGATACTAATTCACTCGTATAAAAAATATCATTTTCAGTCATTCTTTAAGGAAAGCAGTGGGAAATCTACAAAACCGTTTGTGCTTGGGCAATTTTCTGCTTAATACATTCTGAATTTGTATTGGCAAATGCTATTAAGATAATATTTTATGCATTCTCTTATTTGATCTAAATTAGAAATATTCAAAGTAACACTTCTAAACATTTTGGGGGTCAATTCTATATACTCAGTAACAGCTGGATGGTTGTTTTTGGTCCACAATTCCTACGGGTATTTTTGGCTGAAAATGTCCCAAACGCACGTCAGCAGATATTGCTTAAAATGTGTCAGGTCTGCATTGCTCAATGTATTGCAAAACAGTGGCTTACAGACCTAGTTATCACGCTCATTTGGTAACTGGATGGGTGTATATACGTGGGACACGCTTAGAAAAACATCTTGTCTAAGGGAATACCCATTAGGGGCCAATACGAATTCACAGTCGTTCTGTTAATTCATTCTTAGTTTTCCTTTATAAGAAAGAAAGTTCAGGATGGCAGCACATTTTCCAGCCACTTAGGGGTTAATTTATCAAAGTCTCCTGGCTGCAAAACTGGAGGGAAAATAAGCCCCCGCATTTAACAGAGAAAAACATTTCCATTGAAATCAGTGGGATTTGTTCCCTTTGTAAATCTGGTGCTTTATTCTTGCATCAATTACTCCCTACAAAGTAGCAATATATGAATAATGAAGGCAGTGTACAGAGCCGATAAGATACTGAGGTGTATAGTTATTATCAGCAAGTTGTTACAAGCTTACAGTTCACCAGGCCTCCCCTGTAGAGAGTTACACATTTACAGTACTTCACCTTCAGATATGCAGATCCCCGCTTTGATAAGAGTGAGCCCAAAGGGTTACAGAAGAAGACCCACAGGAGGCTAAATGCACCCTGCTTCCTATAGAACAGGTGTGGCCAACTCCAGTCCTCAAAGGCCACCAACAGGTCAGGTTTTCAGGATATCCCTGCTTCAGCACAGGTGGCTTAAACAGTAGCTCAGTCTTTGACTGAGACTTTGACTGAGTCACTGATTGAACCACCTGTGCTGAAGCAGGGATAACCTGAAAACCTGACCTGTTGGTGGCCCGCTTGACCCCGGCGCCAAATTATGTGCGGGGTCATGGGACGTCACATTGCCATGGTGACGTGATGTCATGTAACCCATTGACTCCGGGTTACGAGGACGACGTGTCACTGGAAGGGAAAGCAAGTGTATTATAGAGGCCTCGTGCAGTCCTTCTGCATTTAATTTAAATGCCTGGGGGGAGAGCACTGGACCTCAAAAACTGCCGTGCGCCCCCACCCTCCGTCCCCCCCAGTTTGCGCACCGCTGCTCTAATACTACAGAACTGATATTATATTTTTTTTAAACACACGTAGAATATGGCATGGATTGCTCCTTTGGTGATGGGTTACCAGTCAGTCCCCCTTGCCCAAGTGCTAGGTCAAGGAGATGGTGGCTAAGCTTCATGTCAGATTTTTAATAAAAACGCTCTGAAAGACCTGTTAGCTACGGTACAATAGACACAGGAATGATTGGTAATGGTCACTCACATCTCCAGCCATTGTGTAATATTTGGCAGGCTGCAATAAATAAGCCAGAGATTGTCCAAAGAAAATCAGCTACTATGAATGATTTACATCAAAATAACATGTTAGGAAAGTCTCAAACACCTCAGTAGGAAGCTGTGGAAGAGGTGGAAAGAAAGGACGGAGAGAGGAGATGTGGAAGAGACGTGTGCAGAGGTTCATATAATGGAGACCGATTAGGGTGAAATTATATCTTGGCTTTATTGAGCTTGTTCCTTTATCCAGGCAAAACATACAAAAACAACAAAATAACAAACCCCTATCCCTGTGTAAGGGCTAACTTTCTTCCCCAGACCCTATCTGCAGGACTGGAGGGATATTCCCATTACCAGCCTATCACCCCAAAGCCTCAGGAGGTACCTTAAGCAGGTGGCCCTACAGTACATGTCAGTTTATGGCAGGTTCCTGGGTCCTCTGTGTCCAGGAAATATAGGTGTCTGGGTGTCTTGATTTCGGCACAGCCTTTGTTCTCAAGACAGTGTCTGTATGCAGGCTTCTCTGCTCTCCTTCTGTCAGCCCAAATGTGAGCTAAGGAATCTCTCTCCTGTGTCTCACATGAGGCTTTTTACAGAGATCTAATTAGTCCAGGTGGAGACTAATTAATTTAGTTGCTGCAATTAACTATCTCTCTGCTGGATTCTCAGAGCGCCGAGGCTGCTTTATATAAACAGGGATACGTCCCGGTTACAAGTATGAAAGAAACAAAGGTATAAATAATCTGCAGAATGGTATCATGTTTCATAGAGAAAGCAATAGAGTAAGTAATGATCAGAAGCTGGAATTTCTTCCATGAATAGGTAGTGGATGAATTAAACAATCTCCTCCTTGAGGTAGTGGGAGCGGAAGAGTCCATCACTCAGCTAGACATCACAGGCTATATCAGCATAGAGCAGTTTAAAGCGCTAACAAAATAGCACATAGGACTGTTAGAGAAAGCAAGTATTAGGGACAGGCAAATGTGCATATAATATATATATATATATATATATATATATATATATATATATATATATATAAAAATATATATATATATATTTTTGTAGGTAATCTTGGATGTGGTTCATCCTTATTGAGAGCAGCCGAACACCCCCCCATGCCAGCATTAATTATCCACATGGTTTATGGACTGATTTAAAAAGGACAGGTTGGACTTTTTCCTTCATGCTTTTTTGCACTTTTTACATATTTCATGTATATGTTGTGAAGTTTTGTGTGATACACCTTTTATTTAATCACTTATATGTTGTTTATAAGTAATTACACCTTACACTTTTACACCTAAATTCACAATATTCTATTAACACTTTAGTCACTATTTGCGTTCATCATAATAATACTATGGCGCTACAATTTTTTGTTTTTTTGTATATATATATAATAGTGCCTGCACTGCACTTTCTCCTCTTCTCCTCGTGTCAGCGGTGTTTGGGAATTGGGAGGAGAAGAAAGGAAGGCAGGGATATATTGTTTTGCTTTGTTTTTTGTAATTATTACATTTATTTTTCTTAACGTATAGAAGAAGGGGAGGAGGGGTTCTGCTGCCCTTCCTGTGAAAACTAGGAGGGATTTTTTGCCAGCTCTAGAGTTTTAGTTTTCTCAGCAGGCACAACAGCATCACCAGTGGTAGACGTATCAGTCGTGTTAGCTGGTACCAGTGCCAGTACCAGTACAAGTAGTACTGTGGCTGCACTCCCTGTGTGCGTCTCAGGAACCTGCGGCTGCTGCTGCTGCTGTTCAACCCATGTTGAGGGAACAGGTTGTGGTGGAGTTCACCTTGAAAGGAGTTCATTATTCCACCTTCTTCAACTTCCTCCAATAAAGAGCTACTGTGCATCCAAAGAGTGAAGCAGGTCAATGTGAGGATGGGCTTGCTGCTGCCTCATTGGAGAGTTTCTTGTGCCAGGTCTAACTTTGTCAGCAGCTATTTCATCTCTGTCATTGGTCTCGGCTGATTCTGTCTCTGTAGTGGCAGCGAGTATTTATGCTTTCTCCACCTAAGGCCTCGGCCATGTTAGTTGCTTGCTGGCGGAAGCGTGCTGAGGCGCGCTCCCGCTCAGCACTGAGCCCCTACAGCCGCAATTAGGGCAATGAGGGCGAACCAGCTCCGTGACGTCACTGGCCCGCCCCCGGCCCACCCCCTGCAGGCCCGCTGACGGCGCGTGCGGTAAGCAACCGCAAGGCCAGGGAAAGCACCCGCTTTCCCTGAGCCTCAGCGTGCCTCAGCATGCCAGCAGGGAGCATGGACTCAGCCTAAGCCCGGTATTTTTTGAAAAGCTGTGTGAGCAGGAAATGCAGCAACATTTTGTACATGTGGATGCAGGTCAGGGTGTGGCCATGATTCCGGACCAGGGCCCAGTTCTAGTCTGTTGTGGTACCTCATAACAGGTTTTAAATGTGTATCGCTGATTCTAGTTTCGGTTGCACCGCCACACTCTGCTACACCCAGCACTTCTGCTGATGCTTTTTCTGCTCTAGCTGGTGCTGAGGAACCATTAGCAGGTAGTGGTGATGTCAAAGGTGGGGAGGAGGCACTGCATGAAGCACGAAGGGGTCGTTGGAAGTACTTCTGGCAGTGACATGACTGCAAGTGAAATCCCGACTGGGTCAGGTCTGCGAATAAGACTGGAGAGGGTGACATCGGTGGTGATGGTGACTCTTATAGTGAGAATAGTGAGGAGTTACAGAGGAAGTTGGATCCTCTCCCAGCCGTCATTGTGGTAGGCACCACTTTATCAAAGTGTGTGTACGCACGAAACGCGTAGGAGTGTCGCACCCTCCATTTTTTTAATGCAGCTTAAATAAAGTTTTCTTATTTTCATGACCTGACTCTGTTGCTGTGCGCTGGAAAAACACTTTTTTGAATATTCTCTGGACTCTGGTACGGCTGCATACTTGAAGAGACATACTGGGGAGATGCAGTGAGTAATCGTATGCTTTATTTAAAGGGCTATCCCAATGAGGAGGGTAAGGTTGTAGTCTTATGCCACTCTCCACCTTCAGGGAGTTCTTTGCCCTTACTATAGACTCTTATGGTTTACTTCTGGAATTATTGAATTATGTTTCACAGACCCCATGAATTGTCTGTTCTCTGATTACTCAGAATTATTATCAACGTGGGACCAAGTACTGAGCACCATTCCACCCTTCACACACATTCCTTGGTATGCCAAGCATTGTATTTCCCGAATATAATTGTCTGCCCAGAGGAACCACCTCCTTGGTGTGGGAATTCTTTGAATAACCACATCATAGGATGTTGAGTGATTCCACCATCTCCACCCTCTGACCTAGATGGAGAAGGTCACCCTCAAAACTAGGGCTGCATACTAGGCCCAAGTGGGCTCTACCACCGTCAGCCACCCCTTCTAGGAGTTTACCTCTTAGCAGGAGTCCCGTGGCAAGTAAATCAGATGCTTATTCTCGACCCATTCACCCACCTGTTAAAGCTCCTTCTCCTCCACACTCACCACCACCATGCCAGACACAACAGGGTCAGTGAGTGAGACAAAGTAGGTGGCAACATGGGACTAGATCAGATGCCTACGAGGAGACGTTGTATTCTTTTGCGTTTCAGTACTCAGAGATGCATTGTCAGGTATGTGAGCACATTGTTAGTAGGGGTGAAGTACTTGAGAACCCGTGGACATGAACTATTGGCGAGCATGTGAGACTGTGCCACCCCCTCACTCATTCATTCATATATTTTTTAATGATGGTGTATGATCTTACACAACCCCTTACTCAATTCGTATTCTACAACATACAAATCCTCATGCTATTTGCATCTGCTGCTTCCTCCAAGGACTCTTAGGCCGCTTCCATGGTTAGTGCGCGGGCGAGCATTCGCACAGCGTCACACACGCCTGTAGCAGGAGAGATTTGGGGACTATGGGTAGACGTGACGGGGGCGTGTCGGAGGCGTGGCTGTGACGTCGCAGAGCTGGTCCGCTCTCATTGGGCGAACTGCTCATGTGACCCGGCCGTCGGGCGACAGAATCAAATGTATTTGTTTTCTCGCGCATCCCAAGCATCGTCGCTCTGCATCTTGCGCGCGCGGTCGTGCGTTCTATGGCCTGACTCATAGAGGCACGGCATATTGGTCGCGCTCACCATGGACGCGGCCTAACACTGATATGGTTTGAACGCCGCTGCCTCCGCGGTTGCGCAGTGTTCATGTTACGGAGCCTCCGCGGTTGCGCAGTGTTCATGTTACGGAGCCTCCGCGGTTGCGCAGTGTTTATGTTACGGAGTCTCCGCGGTAGCGCAGTGTTCATGTTACCGAGCCTCCGCCCTCTTCATTTGCTTTGTCTTTTTTCTTTTCTGCTTTACATTTATTTATTATTTTTTTTTTAAAGTTTCATTTTCAGTTTTTAAATTGAATAAAGTGAGAGTAGTACACAGCGTTTATATTCTGTAATTGTTTTCACTGCTGTGTGTTCAAGCCTGTAATGACTATTATTTTAATATGGAATATGTCACATTGACGCTGCAATGTTTTAACATTTTTACGCTGGCATAGCGCAGTTGGATGAAATCTCGCTGCTACAGCCTCTGCTTTCCTAATTTCTTTCTTTCATTCTTTTTCTTTTTTTTATGCTAAGTTGGCAAAATCCTATAATATATCACATCGGGTTATATTTACATTTTTTATTAGATTTGTAATATGCACAATTGCTAAGGCTAAAGTATTGTGCACCAATTGTTTTATGACTTGATTAATAGTAGCCAAGGTTTAGCGTTTTGTCACTGACGACAAGTGACAGTGTATTATGTGCTCTTCTTTCTCTCTCCCAACCTGTCTCAGGACGTTAATACTAATTTAGCTCATGGTGAACTAGAGGAGTGTTTTATTTGGGGGGATAGTTAACTGGGCATCTTATATATATATGCTCATAGGTATAAAATGTCCCTCTGTCTTATATTCTCTCCACCTGTCAGTACTAGTGCAGGACACGTTGTAGTACTGTAGTATGACAAACAGTATACTGAAATGGTGTTTCTATTTTTGGGGTGCACTGCCAGCTTACATATGGGCTGTGCAATGTACCTTCCTCTCTGTCTGCCTACCCCCGCCTCTAACCACACACAGAGCTACAGTAGCAACACTCCACCAGCTCCCTTTTCCAAGCTACACAGCCTGCATTGTTAGACTGTCTTTGTCTGATGTATATGCAATGCAGAAAATAATAGAAGTGTCGTACACCGAAATAGGAAAATCAGAAGAATGCTACTTGGACCGCTGCTCCTAGTCCATGGGAAGACCATTTGATTTCCTGTAGTTTGGGCGTAGTCAACTCCAGTCCTCAAGGGCCACCAACAGGTCAGGTTTTCAGGATATCCCTGCTTCCGCACAGGTGGCTCAATCAGTGGATCAGAAGTCGACAGAGCCACTTATGCTGAAGCAGGGATATCCTCAAAACCTGACCTGTTGGTGGCCCTTGAGGACTGGAGTTGGCCGCCCGTGCTGTAGTGTAGTCTTGTGGGAAAAAAAGATATTTATTATAGCCAGAACGAAACCAAAGTTTCGGCTGTCATCCCAGCCTTTCTCAAGATATGGCGAACCCCTATGGCGGCACCAACAGCCAAAACATCGGGGTTTTTTCTGACTATAAGTGGGTTTTTTTTCTGAATCCGAAGTACCCAAGTTCTCTTCTCACCTAACAGTATGTGCAATGCAGGCAGTTTTTTTTTTTTTTTTTTTTTTAAGATTAAAGAGCCAGTGTTTCCAATCTTTTCCCCCTTATAATTGCACATACATACATATATTGAATGGATGTCACATAGCAAACCATTGTGTACTGTGCTGAAGGTCAGATTTGTGCAAATCCCGCAGGACTATCTTTAAGCCACTCAGTGCTTTGATTTGAATGCTCGATTTATCTCGGCTGATTAGACCCTGCAGCTGTGGAAGCAGTCACACAAAACTCTGTTTTTTAGTGTGCGTGTAATAGTTTTTCACGGGACAAAAAACTCAATAAAAAGGGGTATGTCCTTGGACCATCCCTCCAACAGCAGCTAGGATATGCACTAAGCCAGCCACCTACGCACTGTACAAATAGAGAGGTAGTATGTGTGGCTGTATGTTTGAGCGCTGGCTTGTGTGGGCAAAAAAAAACATGTAAATAAAGCCACTAGAAATGTGACAACTATAACTAGCAGTAATGATGAAGGTGGCTGATTTATTTATTTTATTTATAACATGTTTTACCTGGAAGCAATACATTGAGAGTTACCTCTCGTTTTCCAGTATGTCCTGGGCACAGAGTTATAATGACAAATACATGTTTACAAATACATAGTTACAATGAGTGAAAAGGGTTATACAGTACATTATATACAAGACATTGCATGCACAGTTAAAGATAATATATATTATAGGCGTATGAAATAGTTACAGACCAGATTAAAAGTGAGACAGCTTTAGTTTTGAAAGAGCTTAGACTGGTGGTGGCTGTGAGAGTCTCCGGTAGATTGTTCCAGTTTTGGGCTGCACGGTAAGAGAAGGAGGAGCGGCCAGATACTTTGCTGAACCTTGGGACTATGGACAGTCTTTTGGAGTCAGCTCTCGGATGATAAGTGCTGCATGTGGTAGGGGTGAGGAGCTTGTTCAGGTAGGCGGGTAGCTATGACGTGATGGTGACGTTTGCTGGTTCCTGAATCACATACAGCTAGCTAGTAGCTACCCTCCTCCCAGCTAGGATATACATGGAAACAAGACAAGCACTGTATCTACATGGATGTTCTGTGGCTGGCAATGTCACATGAGTACTGGTTTGTTTGTGCCCGCAGCCCCACAGATAATAAATGATGCAGATTTCTCCAGTTGCCCATCATCACCACAACTACATCTACCACCAGGAGCCCCTTGACTTGAGGTCTGGAAGCAGATTACCAGTGTTGAGTTATGTGGAGATGTTGAATATGGGGGCGGTAAATATATATGCCATGGTCAATGCCTGGTGGTGAAGCCCTGCCAGCCAGTACAGTCAGGCAGCAGCTTGTAAAAGCCTCAGCCTCTCACTTTCACAGACCCTGCAGCTGTGGCCAGTCACACAGAACAATCATCTCCAGTCTCCAAAGGTATGAGGGTTTCACAGGGTACAAAATGGAAATAAAAGGAGGATCTCCTTGGGCTCTCCCCACCGTCCTTGTATTACAGATGGAACAGTTAGGACATACACACAACAGGTCCAGCACTATGCCAGCACAGATAGGACTACATTGTGGATAATCATGCTGTAGGAGTGCTTGCTTGTTTGTGCCCCACAAAATGATAGATACATGATCTGGCAATAATGATGAGTGGTGACGGTAGACACTAGTGGGTGGGCAGTGGTGATAACATCTATTGAAATGGGCAGGATGGCACCATGGTGTCAACTCGGTATCAGTCAGCTGAGTTAGCAGCAGCAGCAGCTTAACCCTCTCAGTCTGACTCTCACTTGTCACTGAGGTTCTCTCTTACTAGACCCCGCCGCTGTGCAGTCAGACACACACAAAAACACATGTTCGAGTGTGTAACCCCCTTTACTTTACCTCAGACTATAGAACCTGTCACTGAGGTGGGGGCCTGAGTCCTGTAACTTGGGGTTTAACTCTTATAGTGGGTGGTACACAGAGTGGGAAGCAGGGGGTAATGAGATACAACACAAACTGTAAGGAATTATGATAAACTTTATATTTCTGTATTTATAACTTGGAACAGGGATACATACACTGTATCAATGTCTGTTACAATGCAGGGGGATCTCCTTCATTCCTCTGGCTGTTACAATGCAGGGGGATCTCCTTCTTTCCTCTGGCTGTTACAATGCAGGGGGATCTCCTTCATTCCTCTGGCTGTTACAATGCAGGGGGATCTCCTTCATTCCTCTGGCTGTTACAATACAGGGGGATCTCTTTCTTTCCTCTGGCTGTTACAATGCAGGGGGATCTCCTTCTTTCCTCTGACTGTTACAATGCAGGGGGATCTCCTTCATTCCTCTGGCTGTTACAATGCAGGGGGATCTCCTTCATTCCTCTGGCTGTTACAATGCAGGGGGATCTCCTTCTTTCCTCTGGCTGTTACACTGCAGGGGGATCTCCTTCTTTCCTCTGGCTGTTACACTGCAGGGGGATCTCCTTCTTTCCTGTGGCTGTTACAATGCAGGGGGATCTCCTTCTTTCCTCTGGCTGTTACACTGCAGGGGGATCTCCTTCTTTCCTGTGGCTGTTACAATGCAGGGGGATCTCCTTCTTTCCTCTGGCTGTTACAATGCAGGGGGATCTCCTTCTTTCCTGTGGCTGTTACAATACAGGGGGATCTCATTCTTTCCTCTGGCTGTTACAATGCAGGGGGATCTCCTTCTTTCCTCTAACTGTTACACTGCAGGGGGATCTCCTTTTTCCTCTGGCTGTTACAATGCGGGGGGATCCCTTTCTTTCATCTGATGTTACAATGCAGGGGGATCCCTTTATTTCCTATGGCTGTTACAATGCAGGGGGATCCCTTTCTTTCCTCTGGCTGTTACAATGCAGGGGGATCTCCTTCTTTCCTCTGGCTGTTACAATGCAGGGGGATCTCTTTCTTTCCTCTGGCTGTTACACTGCAGGGGGATCTCCTTCTTTCCTCTGACTGTTACAATACAGGGGGATCTCATTCTTTCCTCTGGCTGTTACAATGCAGGGGGATCCCTTTCTTTCATCTGATGTTACAATGCAGGGGGATCCCTTTATTTCCTATGGCTGTTACAATGCAGGGGGATCCCTTTCTTTCCTCTGGCTGTTACAATGCAGGGGGATCTCCTTCTTTCCTCTGGCTGTTACAATGCAGGGGGATCTCTTTCTTTCCTCTGGCTGTTACAATGCAGGGGGATCTCCTTCTTTCCTCTGACTGTTACAATACAGGGGGATCTCCTTCTTTCCTCTGGCTGTTACAATGCAGAGGGATCCATTTCTTTCCTCTGGCTGTTACAATGCAGGGGGATCTCCTTCTTTCCTCTTGCTGTTACAATGCAGGGGGATCTCTTTCTTTCCGCTGACTGTTACACTGCAGGGGGATTTCCTTTTTTCTCTGGCTGTTACAATGCAGGAGGATCTCCTTCTTTCCTCTGACTGTTACAATGCAGGGGGATCCCTTTCTTTCATCTGATGTTACAATGCAGGGGGATCCCTTTATTTCCTATGGCTGTTACAATGCAGGGGGATCCCTTTCTTTCCTCTGGCTGTTACAATGCAGTGGGATCTCCTTCTTTCCTCTGACTGTTACAATGCAGGGGGATCCCTTTCTTTCATCTGATGTTACAATGCAGGGGGATCCCTTTATTTCCTATGGCTGTTACAATGCAGGGGGATCCCTTTCTTTCCTCTGGCTGTTACAATGCAGGGGGATCTCTTTCTTTCCTCTGGCTGTTACAATGCAGGGGGATCTCTTTCTTTCCTCTGACTGTTACAATGCAGGGGATCTCCTTCTTTCCTCTTGCTGTTACAATGCAGGGGGATCTCCTTCTTTCCTCTGGCTGTTACAATGCAGGGGGATCTCCTTCTTTCCTCTGACTGTTACACTGCAGGGGGATCTCCTTTTTCCTCTGGCTGTTACAATGCAGAGGGATCTCCTTCTTTCCTCTGACTGTTACAATGCAGGGGGATCTCCTTCTTTCCTCTGGCTGTTACAATGCAGTGGGATCCCTTTCTTTCCTCTGGCTGTTACAATGCAGTGGGGTCCCTTTCTTTCTTCTGGCTGTTACAATGCAGGGGGATCTCTTTCTTTCCTCTGACTGTTACAATGCAGGGGATCTTCTTTCCTCTTGCTGTTACAATGCAGGGGGATCTCCTTCTTTCCTCTGGCTGTTACAATGCAGGGGGATCTCCTTCTTTCCTCTGACTGTTACAATGCAGGGGGATCCCTTTCTTTCATCTGATGTTACAATGCAGGGGGGTCCCTTTCTTTCCTCTGGCTGTTACAATGCAGGGGGATCTCCTTCTTTCCTCTGGCTGTTACACTGCAGGGGGATCTCCTTCTTTCCTCTGGCTGTTACAATGCAGGGGGATCTCCTTCTTTCCTCTGGTTGTTACAATGCAGGGGGATCTCCTTCTTTCCTCTGGCTGTTACACTGCAGGGGGATCTCCTTCTTTCCTCTGGCTGTTACAATGCAGGGGGATCTCCTTCTTTCCTCTGGTTATTACAATGCAGGGGGATCTCCTTCTTTCCTCTGGCTGTTACACTGCAGGGGGATCTCCTTCTTTCCTCTGGCTGTTACAATGCAGGGGGATCTCCTTCTTTCCTCTGGCTGTTACAATGCAGGGGGATCTCCTTCTTTCCTCTGGCTGTTACACTGCAGGGGGATCTCCTTCTTTCCTCTGGCTGTTACAATGCAGGGGGATCTCCTTCTTTCCTCTGGCTGTTACAATGCAGGGGGATCTCCATCTTTCCTCTGGCTGTTACAATGCAGGGGGATCTCCTTCTTTCCTCTGGCTGTTACAATGCAGGGGGATCTCCTTCTTTCCTCTGGCTGTTACACTGCAGGGGGATCTCCTTCTTTCCTCTGGCTGTTACACTGCAGGGGGATCTCCTTCTTTCCTGTGGCTGTTACAATACAGGGGGATCTCATTCTTTCCTCTGGCTGTTACAATGCAGGGGGATCTCTTTCTTTCCTCTGACTGTTACACTGCAGGGGGATCTCCTTTTTCCTCTGGCTGTTACAATGCGGGGGGATCCCTTTCTTTCATCTGATGTTACAATGCAGGGGGATCCCTTTATTTCCTAAGGCTGTTACAATGCAGGGGGATCCCTTTCTTTCCTCTGGCTGTTACAATGCAGGGGGATCTCCTTCTTTCCTCTGGCTGTTACAATGCAGGGGGATCTCTTTCTTTCCTCTGGCTGTTACAATGCAGGGGGATCTCCTTCTTTCCTCTGACTGTTACAATACAGGGGGATCTCATTCTTTCCTCTGGCTGTTACAATGCAGGGGGATCCCTTTCTTTCATCTGATGTTACAATGCAGGGGGATCCCTTTATTTCCTATGGCTGTTACAATGCAGGGGGATCCCTTTCTTTCCTCTGGCTGTTACAATGCAGGGGGATCTCCTTCTTTCCTCTGGCTGTTACAATGCAGGGGGATCTCTTTCTTTCCTCTGGCTGTTACAATGCAGGGGGATCTCCTTCTTTCCTCTGACTGTTACAATACAGGGGGATCTCCTTCTTTCCTCTGGCTGTTACAATGCAGAGGGATCCATTTCTTTCCTCTGGCTGTTACAATGCAGGGGGATCCCTTTCTTTCATCTGATGTTACAATGCAGGGGGATCCCTTTATTTCCTATGGCTGTTACAATGCAGGGGGATCCCTTTCTTTCCTCTGGCTGTTACAATGCAGTGGGATCTCCTTCTTTCCTCTGACTGTTACAATGCAGGGGGATCCCTTTCTTTCATCTGATGTTACAATGCAGGGGGATCCCTTTATTTCCTATGGCTGTTACAATGCAGGGGGATCCCTTTCTTTCCTCTGGCTGTTACAATGCAGGGGGATCTCTTTCTTTCCTCTGGCTGTTACAATGCAGGGGGATCTCTTTCTTTCCTCTGACTGTTACAATGCAGGGGATCTCCTTCTTTCCTCTTGCTGTTACAATGCAGGGGGATCTCCTTCTTTCCTCTGGCTGTTACAATGCAGGGGGATCTCCTTCTTTCCTCTGACTGTTACACTGCAGGGGGATCTCCTTTTTCCTCTGGCTGTTACAATGCAGAGGGATCTCCTTCTTTCCTCTGACTGTTACAATGCAGGGGGATCCCTTTCTTTCATCTGATGTTACAATGCAGGGGGATCCCTTTATTTCCTATGGCTGTTACAATGCAGGGGGATCCCTTTCTTTCCTCTGGCTGTTACAATGCAGTGGGGTCCCTTTCTTTCCTCTGGCTGTTACAATGCAGGGGGATCTCCATCTTTCCTCTGGCTGTTACAATGCAGGGGGATCTCCTTCTTTCCTCTGGCTGTTACAATGCAGGGGGATCTCCTTCTTTCCTCTGGCTGTTACACTGCAGGGGGATCTCCTTCTTTCCTCTGGCTGTTACACTGCAGGGGGATCTCCTTCTTTCCTGTGGCTGTTACAATACAGGGGGATCTCATTCTTTCCTCTGGCTGTTACAATGCAGGGGGATCTCCTTCTTTCCTCTGACTGTTACAATACAGGGGGATCTCATTCTTTCCTCTGGCTGTTACAATGCGGGGGATCCCTTTCTTTCATCTGATGTTACAATGCAGGGGGATCCCTTTATTTCCTATGGCTGTTACAATGCAGGGGGATCCCTTTCTTTCCTCTGGCTGTTACAATGCAGGGGGATCTCCTTCTTTCCTCTGGCTGTTACAATGCAGGGGGATCTCTTTCTTTCCTCTGGCTGTTACAATGCAGGGGGATCTCCTTCTTTCCTCTGACTGTTACAATACAGGGGGATCTCATTCTTTCCTCTGGCTGTTACAATGCAGAGGGATCCATTTCTTTCCTCTGGCTGTTACAATGCAGGGGGATCCCTTTCTTTCATCTGATGTTACAATGCAGGGGGATCCCTTTATTTCCTATGGCTGTTACAATGCAGGGGGATCCCTTTCTTTCCTCTGGCTGTTACAATGCA
This sequence comes from Ascaphus truei, assembly GCF_040206685.1. Classification (NCBI taxonomy): domain Eukaryota; kingdom Metazoa; phylum Chordata; class Amphibia; order Anura; family Ascaphidae; genus Ascaphus; species Ascaphus truei. Next base: position 12,073,577 of record NC_134492.1, on the reverse strand, counting down.
GTGGGATCTCCTTCTTTCCTCTGACTGTTACAATGCAGGGGGATCCCTTTCTTTCATCTGATGTTACAATGCAGGGGGATCCCTTTATTTCCTATGGCTGTTACAATGCAGGGGGATCCCTTTCTTTCCTCTGGCTGTTACAATGCAGGGGGATCTCTTTCTTTCCTCTGGCTGTTACAATGCAGGGGGATCTCTTTCTTTCCTCTGACTGTTACAATGCAGGGGATCTCCTTCTTTCCTCTTGCTGTTACAATGCAGGGGGATCTCCTTCTTTCCTCTGGCTGTTACAATGCAGGGGGATCTCCTTCTTTCCTCTGACTGTTACACTGCAGGGGGATCTCCTTTTTCCTCTGGCTGTTACAATGCAGAGGGATCTCCTTCTTTCCTCTGACTGTTACAATGCAGGGGGATCCCTTTCTTTCATCTGATGTTACAATGCAGGGGGATCCCTTTATTTCCTATGGCTGTTACAATGCAGGGGGATCCCTTTCTTTCCTCTGGCTGTTACAATGCAGTGGGGTCCCTTTCTTTCCTCTGGCTGTTACAATGCAGGGGGATCTCTTTCTTTCCTCTGACTGTTACAATGCAGGGGATCTTCTTTCCTCTTGCTGTTACAATGCAGGGGGATCTCCTTCTTTCCTCTGGCTGTTACAATGCAGGGGGATCTCCTTCTTTCCTCTGACTGTTACAATGCAGGGGGATCTCCTTCTTTCCTCTGACTGTTACAATGCAGGGGGATCCCTTTCTTTCATCTGATGTTACAATGCAGGGGGATCCCTTTCTTTCCTCTGGCTGTTACAATGCAGGGGGATCTCTTTCTTTCCTCTGGCTGTTACAATTCAAGGGGATCCCTTTCTTTCCTCTGGCTGTTACAATGCAAGGGGATCCCTTTATTTCCTATGGCTGTTACAATTCAAGGGGATCCCTTTCTTTCCTCTGGCTGTTACAATGCAGTGGGGTCCCTTTCTTTCCTCTGCATGTTACAATGCAGGGGGATCTCTTTCTTTCCTCTGGCTGTTACAATGCAGGGGGATCTCTTTCTTTCCTCTGACTGTTACAATGCAGGGGGATCTCCTTCTTTCCTCTTGCTGTTACAATGCAGGGGGATCTCCTTCTTTCCTCTGGCTGTTACAATGCAGGGGGATCTCCTTCTTTCCTCTGACTGTTACACTGCAGGGGGATCTCCTTCTTTCCTCTGACTGTTACACTGCAGGGGGATCTCCTTCTTTCCTCTGGCTGCTACAATGCAGGGAGTTTTCTTTCTTTCCTCTGGCTGTTAAATCCTGATATTTCTCCTCTTAGCTGTTGTAGTGCTCCCTGAGGTGTCACTGTACTTTGTACTGGTCGGGAAATCCACCAGTCTCCTCACTCCATGGATCTGTCAGGCACTTGCAGAGTGCTTCTGCAGAAGCCTCGCCATATCAAAAACAAACTGCCACTCCAGTCCCCTCAGCAATCCCACACAATAGCCCCCTCCATCAGACTCGGTGTTCCACTCCCTCACTGGCTGATCCCTGTCACATGTCCACTACTTAGCATAACTCTTAAAGGGGCAATGTCCTGTGCTGTTTGCAGACACATGGGGTTATAAGTGTTTCACAGGGGAAGAGGCAAATAAAAGGAGTGTGTGCTTTCAGATGGACCAGTTGGGACATGATCCCAGTAAGCCAAGCACTGTACCAGCACAGATGTGACAGAATGTGGCTGGTAAAGCTATATTAGTGCTGGCTTGTTGGAGCCCCCATAAAATAGCAGGGGGGAAATCTTATGACCACACTCCCAAATTTGTAACTGGCACTAGTGATGATGAATGATGAGTTTGCCGGTGGTGGGTAGTGAACTGCTGGTGCTAGTAATATGCAGTGGGCACGGTGCAGGAAAGTACTGGTGGTCTGGCAGCTATTCTGTCATGGTCTTTAAGTGCTATAATTGGTAGTGGTGGAATCTAATTATTGGCCTCCTTTTAAATACTGGGTGCTCGAGCCTCATATTTCTGAACTAATACCAGCTAAACTAAATACTCTTTGACAAAAAAAATAGCATGAGAACAACTCAGCTACGCTACTGACGCTCTTGTAAAAACAAGCCATTTTGTATTATAACACCCCTGTATTCAATGGAATCAGATGGAGGAAACAGGAATTAAGTATCAGTCATATCTACCATGTCCATAGCACTAGCTGCATTCGATGTGGCTTTCTGCTTAAGCCCTATTGTGAACTATTCCACTACCACCGTCATTACTTATACCACTAGAAGCCCCTTGACTTGAGGCTCGAGGGCAGCCAACTGGCATCATGATGTGAGGATGCTGACCACTGTGTTGTCCGTTTGTGTGGAATGTATCACTGATGCCCCCTCTGTTAACCTACTAATTCATAGCCCTTGTCTCTCTACCTTTCCTCCTTTTCCATCACTGCCCTAACACAATTCATTTGTTCCTGCCTCTTCTCCTTGGGGCAAAAATTCTCAACTTGAAGTGAGGGTCCAACAGTATTGCCTGAGGGAATTCATCTCTCTGTTTGATACAGACAACAAAGGAGTAATTTCTCAGACATTCAAGTTTTGTTTCAACTATTGCCCTATTTCATCATCACCTATCACCCATCATCATCCAACATCATCCACCATCATCATCATCATCCATCATCATCCATCATCATCATCATCATCATCATCATCATCATCCAACAACATCCATTATCACCCATCATCATCACCCACCATCATCATCATCATCACCTATCACCCATCATCACCCATATTCATCATCACCTATCACCCATTATCATCCATCAATCACTGTTATGCTGCATACTAATTCGTTGATGGGATGATCTGGTTTATGCCAGCATCGTTACAGCTCACAGGAGTGGGGACGTCCTCAAAGGGCCTCTGCAGCCCATACAATTCTCCCATCAGATGACACTGTTTAGGCTGCAAATATGCCTCATCCAGCAGCCTAGCATGCTCCGTGACATTGTTTAGCACCTTGCTACAGCTCATGGAGACGCTAAAGCTAATGTTGAATTCTAGTGTAAGGTAACTGGTAATGGGGCAGGTCCTACACAGACTGTAATGCAGTATAGACCGCTCATTACAGGCTGTGTATCATCTTATGAAGGGAACACACTTATTCGTGAAACAGACAAAATGTGGTGCAGATCCCTACACTGACCTAGGAAATTAGTCAGTTTAAATTGAGTACATGTGCAAAACAAGGAATGACAATCTTGCTGCCCTGTTTTAGTGCTGCAGCCAAGTTGGATCTGTTATTCCCGGACAAACCCAGCCTCAAGTCCCCTTGAAGTTAACCAGCGTTCTATCACATTCTGTCATTTTGCTAAAACATTGAAACCTAAAGTATATGGGCCTTTTATTCAAAACAATGCAGGCACAAAGTAGCAAGACAATGGAACATGTTCCTGCTGCTGCAATGTGCTGACTGACTTTCTCCGCTTTTGCTGTTTCACAGTATTATCATTGATGGGGGGTATTTGTTCCCCTTCTCAAAGGCTTCCCGAACTGTAGACTCCTTGAGAAAGTACCCAAGTGGCGTGAAACGCGTGGGAGACTTTGGAGATTTTTTTCTTCTGCTGCTTTTAATTTTTGTTATATGAGTTAATAAAATATTTTATACTTTTTCAGCACTGGGCCACTATTTCAACAAGCAGTTACTCTGCATTTTCCAGCTCTCTTTCCTGCACATCTTCCTGAACTGTAACCGGTTTTTGTTGCATCAGGTTGGATATCTGGCTGCTTGTACTACTATTGCCAGGGCCAGTTGCATAACATCTGTCTTGCACACAGTTAGCGCTCTATACACCCATACCATCATCCTCACTGCTATTCAGCATACCTATTGTACCAAGATCATCATGATCCAATTGTAACCGTGAGCCATTCTCTCCACCTCCCCACCTTCAGCACACTGTGTTGCATGACTCGTACTAATGCTTTCTTATACTCCAAGTCTGACCTAGAGTATGTAAGTCTCTCTGCCACATTCAGCTGTGATGGTTGATTGTGTGCCCTTCTAGTGCTGAGGTGGGTACCTGCTTTACCCCTTCTCACAACTGTTTCAACTAAGCAACATTCAGCTGCACCATCTTCATTTTTCACAATTGTTAAATACGACCAGACAATAGCTCTGGGGTAAAACCCAGTGGCATGGCTTAGGGAAGACCTGACTAGTGGTTGTGGTCATTGTAATCATAGTCATGGTTGGTCACATGCACCACTGGTCCCTGATTATGATAATTATTCTGTAGAACTGGCATAGACTGGGTAACAAAGGGTGTTGAGGACGAGTTGGATCTAATTGATGTATGTGATGCTGTAGTTTTGTTATGTTTAAATATTGAATATGTAGGCATGCTTGCAGTTTTTCCTTTATTTGTTGATGCATTTTCACAATCATTCCCAATGGTCACAGTAGCATCACTTCTCTCTGAAGTATTATTCCCAAAACTACTTTCCAATTCTAAATCAGTCTCTCATATCTCCACGGACATCCGCAGCAGCTCCTGGATCCTTATTCACAATTGATATTTGATTAGAGGAATCTGCATCAAGTTCACCACCCTTGTCCTCAGAGATACAACATCATGTTCCTCTGCCTCCCTCTATTCATCTACCACTCCTAACAGCTCTTCAGAGTCTTGTACTATTAATCCAAAAACTGTTCAGCGTTCAACAATGCTGATGAATGTGGTAAGAATGATCTGGATTTTTCAGATGACTTTGTGGCAGCACTAGGTGGCTTTTCCTAAGAACGGACAATTTGATGCTCAATCTGCACCTGGATTTTAATACTGGGTTGAATTCCAAGTTTAAATCTCTGTAAAGGTTGAGGGTCATGGTCAAGACAGGAGAGGATTTCAGGCGGTGGGATGTGTCATTTGCCCTCACCTGATTAATGCTACTGTGTGTAGTAGCACCCTTTTACAGATTTAACTGAACTACGTCCACCCTGACCACAACCACATCCACCTCTAGCCTGCCCATCCCCCACCCTCACATGTCTATATACTGTACAAACAGTCATTTAAAACCCATAATACTGTTAGAGGAGCTGACTGGGAGAGAGTAGAAACAGGTCAGGTGATGCCCATACATGACCTAACGGTTTTAACAACTCAAGTGGAACGGGTTTACTGGTACTGAGATGGTATGTATATATGAGAGATTCCTTCAAGAGATGGATTTTAAAGGGTATTGTTCATTAACCCCCACTGGAACTGAATTTACTGTTACAGTGGTACTAGACGAGTAGACACACTATAATATATATATTAACAAAGTGAATAATTATACCAGCACACAAATTATGTGAAACAGAAGTGGTTCCCTATTTATAGTATTTAAGTATTATAATTTAAGTATTGGGGGGTTATTAAAATATTCAAAATATTCAAAATATTTTTTAGATATTGTAAAAACTCCATTAGGCTCAACTTTCTTTGAAATCTGATGATTTCATGACTATTTGAAAATGCAAAGAATTTCCGTCTTTGCTGAAAATGAGAATTTTGCTAAGAAATGCGTGCACTTCCAGTGTTAACTTTCCAGGTCATAATATAAGCTAATTACTATATTAATCACTTGTATAATTATTCTAATCATGTTTTGCTATCTGCACAGGATTTAGATGAGTTTTTGTCCTAATTAATAAGGGTCGGACGTTTCACACGTTATGGTTTTGCCAAAAAATGCACCATGCAAAATAATCAGGGAAATGCTAGAATAGCATAATAATGCACGACAAAGCTTGAAATAGGTCAATAATATAACTGAAAACAGGTTGTGGCAAGAAACACCCCAAGTTTTAATTTCCACTGTACAGATGGGCACATGAGTTTTGGTTTTGGAACGTAATTTCTGGTAGGTTCTAATTTCACACACCCGGTTTTGTCCTATCTCTTCTTCTTATTACATGTATTATTTAAGGGCTATGATCCAGAGAGTATGAATCATTACCTTCACTGCAACAGCAGACAAGCTGAACAGACACATAATTTTGTGTCACTGTAGGAAATATATTACAAGAATGCATCACAGCTAGATATAGAATTAATCCAATTTTGCTCTTCACTTTTCCCATTCTTCAAATATTTTATTAAGTACGCTTTATTATTTTATTTTTACCAGTGCACAACTGAATTAAATCTGTGATAATCTTACCTGGCTTCATGAGACTAATGTGCATGAAAAGTTGACCTTTCCCAAATGAATGAATAATTTGTAATTGTATAGAATGCAGATATGATATTCATTTTAATAAATCATTCTACTAGGAGGTTGGAGGGAGTGGATTCCGGTCCCAGGAACCTGATTAGTCTGAGGATGCCAATGGTCGATTTTCTGAATGCAAATATACTCCAAATGAAACCAATACTGGCTAATTTGGCTATCTGATTTATCTTACAAAATGCATTAGAAACCCATGATTAGTTTGTTTTGAATTCACATTAAGAATTCTTTAATATAAGGATTTAGAATGTTTTCTTTGTTTGAAACAAAACACAGACTCCGTCACAACAGAGCAACATTCTTGACAATGGACAAGAGGATCTGTCTCCGAGTCAATGGAATCCTTATCCGCTGGGCCGAAGGGATGTGCCGCCAGAGAGTATTACTAAGAAGGTAGTAATGATATAAAGGAAAATGCATGATATGTGGAGCGATACAAGCAGGAGACTTTATGCACATGCCTTAAATTAGACTGTGGATAGAGACTGTTAATTTAAAAATAAACATAGAAAAACTAATAAATATTCACTAAAATATTCTAGTAATTACGCTTGGGAATTAGAAGTAGAATTTCTTTAAGGTACTGTTGATAAAGAAACCCCATTATAAATCATTCTTTTGCTGCACTCATGGCAAAGTGTATCATTTCACACTGGCATTTTTCATTGAGAATTAATTAGATTTAAGGTCACACGGACATGGTAATGCTGCAGGATAATTACACAAGATTTTACAACAAAACGTTAAGTTATTTTTCATAAATCCTGGAAGAACGTAATGTAGCGGCAATATAAATCAGGGGCTTAGCAATTGTGCAAAGATAATATTTTAATTGATAAATCTACTCTTTGCACAAGTGAAAAATGGATGTATCTGCGTCTTCCTTTTTTCCCCACCGTTAATAAAACTTTACAATGCAGGAATGGGACAAATTGAAAAGCTCTTACCCAACATGTTCACAGGGTACAGATTTGGCAAAGAAGTTTCATTATATTTTTTTACATTTCATGAACATTACAGAACTGTTTCTCTAAGATCTTTAACAGTTGGGGGTTTGCATTATTACATCTTGGAGGACTTGAACAGGGCCGTCTTAACAGCATTATAGGCCCCGGGGCAAAGCAGTGCACTGGGCCCCACCAACTCTCCGCTACAAGTCGTAATGTTTCTTCTTCTACCGAGTTAGCGGGAGATTTGAATGTTGAGACGGGTGATCGGAAAATTAGTGTTAAATCCTGGTCTGTGCATAGATTAGCATGGGGCCCCTATGCTCGTTAAGACGGCACTGGACATGAATGATATGCGCCTCCCCCCCCCTGTTATATGAGAAGAGAGGGTACTAGACAAAATGTTCCTCAGTTGGAGGTCTGCACTTGGGTAATACTGCTGAGGTTCTTCCTCCAGCGGGATGTGCACAGGAATTTGAAATAAAAGCTTTAGCAAGATCCTCGGAGTATATCACCAGGCCTGCCACACCATGCATAGCAATACTTTTGTTGGCCCCATAAGCAATAACATGTGTAAAACGGCAAAAACACCCTTGTTTTGAAGAATTGCCTTTATGCTTTGGTAGCATACAGTACCATAGAATATGTTGATAATATATTTTCCTAGGTAGGTAAACAATCTATAATATTACAAGATCGGGGAAGTTTTATTCTACCAAACCCCTAAAAACACATGCAGAAACTGTCAGAGTTCTGCTGCAGAAAGATAAGTGTAAGCTCTTCGGGTCAGGGATATTTTTCCTAATGTTGTCTTTTATGTCTTATTCCCATTATGTGTTATATTATTATGTCACGTGTATTACTGCTGGGATGCGCTATGTACATAGACAGCGCTATATAAATAAAGATATACATACACATACATACATACATACACACATACATACATATATACATGAAGTATACTGCTCACTGAATTGTATTGTATGTCTTTATTTATATAGCGCCATAAATGTACATAGCGCTTCACAGTAGTAATACATGTTGTAATCATATAAATAACAAATAATATAAATAACAGGTCAAGGGAATAAGTGCTTCAGACAGAAAAGTAACATTAAGGAAGAGGAGTCCCTGCTCCGGAGAGCTTACAGTCTAATTGGTAGGTAGGGAGAACGTACAGAGACAGTAGGAGGGAGTTCTGGTAAGTGCATCTGCAGGGGGCCAAGCTTTATGTATTATGTGTCCAGGATAATCCAGTGCTATTCATATGCTTCTTTAAGCAAATGTGAATAACAGGGAATGTCGTGGTCTGCACCTTTCAGAGCTCAGACATTTCTCTAGTTGTAGGGAAGAGAAAAAAAACCTGAAAAATATTACATGCAAATCTAAGACTATTTATTCCCACGTAGACGCCAGCAGAGATGTGCAAAGCTGCCACGGTTCTCTAAGCAAATGTTTTGCTTTCAATTTTTTTTTACAAACATTGTAGTTGTGAGAACCCACTCTTTATTACAGATGTAGCAAGACTTGCTGTTCCCAGCGCCGTGACCCGAAAAAGCAAAAGTCTGTGGCGCTGGGGACAGTGTCTGCCGCCATCACGCTGCAGGGGGATGCTTCTGAATAGGATCCCCCCCCCCCCGCCTTAATCCTTTCATCCCACGAGCGTTGAAGTCATGACTACAGCTGTATGTTACTTTCCTAAAGATGCAAGGTTTTCTGGAATACCCGGAAGTTTTGAAGTTTGTCAATTCACATTTGTGTTCCGTTTACTGGAAAGTACACATTTTGTAACAAATGTCGCGCAGGCGAAAACATCGTGGGATCTGGGCGGTTTTTGCCCACATTGACCTTTTTTCTGCAGGTCACAAATCTCCAGGTTTTTTTTTACCAAATTTGTGAACTTTTGCACATGTCTGCTGGCAAGATAAGGGGCAAACCTCGGACGGGCGCCAGGGCAGCTTCTGGTCGAACGTGTAAGATGTAACAATTGCTTCTTTTCAGCTTCCTGAAGCTTTGCCTAACGGGTTACATTACCCACAGGCAGGTAGCCATATCCAGACGTTAATGGGATCCCAGAGCCTACAGCACAGATCCAGAGAGCAGCAGCATTATGATGGGGGTATGAATAAAGTGACCATACAGCAGTATCAGTCCCCACTGCCTATTCAGATCCCTTCTGCGCAGAGAGGACCCCAGTCAGGACGGTGCTTGATCCAAACTAAAGGACAAAGAAGTATGGACGGATACCCAGAGCAGGTAGGAAACCTTCTTATATTTGTTAAGTATAGCCTATTAATAAAATCTAGGAATATACTGTATTTACTAAATTAAACACCTTCTGGGGATGGAAGATTTTCGTATTCCCATTCACTTGGTGGGAAATTAATGTATGAATAATATATATATATATATATATATATCTTTTATTTTATGCATTTAGATTTTTTTTATGTAAATAAACATAAAACAAAAAATGACTGGCGGGTCATATAGTATAAATTGTTGCCCTATGGATCAACTTTGCTTCAGAGATATCTGCTGTTTGCATCATATCAGAGGGATCCATATAAATAATGTTATACGATGCTTGCAATAAGTATCAAAAATGCCCATATATCTAATACAACTATACCTGCAAAAATACATCAAATGCTGTGTGATGGAGCAAGGAGGATCAGAGTATTAAGGGGCTATGCACAAAGCAGTGATAAGTGTTATTAAGTGAGATAAATGTTTTATGGCGCAATTTATGGCGCAATTGTTTTATCAATAACTGTGTTTTCATGATAAAAAGCCTTTTAAGCGCGATACTGCAGTGTTATCACTACTTTGTGAATCGCGCTACACGCAATATTGCACCATAAAGGCATTTATCTCACTTAAAAACACTTATCACTGCTTTGTGCATAACCCCCTTAGTATCCTGAGTATACCCCAGGAGGGTAAGGGGGGGCAGCTATGCATTGCTTTGAAATGTGTTTTTTGACCCTCGGGCAGCAAAGGGATTCACTTGCAATTTAAACACACCTCAATGTTTGCCATAACACCCCCGAAAGCTGTTAAATGGTTATCAAAGTATGTAATGTGGGTATATATGACCCAAATCTGTTCCTGAACTAAGGAATCGATGAATTTAGTATTAGGGCAAAGTTAAAGGAATCTGATAGTGTTGTGTGTGTTAATCTGCATGTGTTTGTGTCATTTTTTGTTTTGTCTTCAAACTATGATCTGTTAAAGAGGCAATACATGCTCTTTTTTTTTCTTCATTTTTTTAATCAAACAGGGTTTGAAGCAGGGGGGTTCCCACAGCTGAACCCTGTTAATTTCAGCTCTGGGGACCCCCTGCTTCCAGAGATACTTACCTCCGAAGGGGGTGCCAGTATCCTGCAGTTTAAAGCTCACGCGTCACATGGGCCAAAAGGAAGCCGCACCGGGTGACGTCACGTTTCCTATTGGTAAGAAGGGCCCGGAGCTTTGCAAAGCATAACATGAACCCTGGAGCGGCTACCGGCACTACGGAGGTATTTCCGGAAGCAGGGTGTCCCAGGAGCTGAAATTAATGGGGTTCAGCTCCAGAGACCCCCTGCTTCAATCCTGCATTAAAAAAAAAGAAGAAGAAAACGCATGGACTGCCTCTTTAAAGGAAAGATTTAGTGCAATCAGTCTTCACAGCATTGACATTCTCACGTATGGCTAAGAATAAAGAATATTGTTATACAGCCCGTAGGTTGGTCGCAGTGCTAAATAATCAGGCTTTCCAAAGGTCTGCAGAAGAATACTCAAGGTAAATTGGGGCGCGAATAATTTCAGGGTAAATTTAGAAGTGGGTCAGACCTTTTCCGAGGGGAAGAATGTCACGAGGTGAGATTATACGTGCCCTAAATTACCTTGGATATAATCTGTTAAACCCTACACGCCATTTCTTTAGACAATGTCTTCAACAATAGGAACCAGAGTTTCCATGACAATATATATAAAAAAAAAATGAACATTATGTTTCATGAAAAAGATTTACACTGCCAGCTTATCCTGTTGAAGATAATAGAAATTGCAACCAAATGTCTTTAATCACTAAACAGTGCTACATGTTATCACTCCGATGACACGGCTTGTGTAACACCTGCCTTACCGAACGGTGGCGTCACTCACACCCAGACCCTGAAATAAGGGAGCGGGAGAACATGCAAATTAGCATTTTTTCCAGGTGGGTTCTTTTTTGTGCACAGGTGCAGTATCTCACCACCTTGTATAAAGGTGTGTTTGGAGGAGGTGTAGAAATGAGCCTCTTCCCCCCCCTCCCCACCCCCACACACACACACACATGTTATTTCAAGGACTAACAGTGCGTTCATGTTTTTATTCTCTTTAGCGGACATACGTTACGATTAAAGCGACATTAAGTTAAATAACGTCTTTTAGTGCATCTATGCCTTAAATGGCATTGCAGGAGTGCTGAAACGTAGCTCCCTTTAGGAAATATGGGTCTTTGTTGCTTGTTTATTTGAAAGGAAAAAAAACTTTTTTTATGTCAATCCCAAAGACATACAGGCTCAGTAAAAGGTTGGTGAGCTTTGATATTGAGATACAAGGTAATTGAGTGGTATCTTACTGGGATGTTCTTAATTTTAGGTATCTTACTACTGCAGGGGTGGCCAACTCCAGTCCTCAAGGGCCACCAACAGGTCAGGTTTTAAGGATATCTGGCTCAAGGTGGCTCAATCAGTGGCTCAGTCATTGACTGAACCGCCTGTGCTGAAGCAGGGGTATCCTTTTAAACCTGATCTGTTGGTGGCCCATGAGAGCTGGGGTTGGCCATACCTGTACTACTGTGTTTCCTTCTGTGTTGAACCCTGTGAGAGGTAGAGGAGCCCGCCACCACTTGCAGGGCTGTGCATTACACAGGCTGCCCCGGCAGTGAAAGGATTAATAGAGCCATATCATCTCGATACGCTAGATTAGCCTCAGGTCCAGCACTCGGTAAATCCCTTCATTTCTTTTCCCTTGTGCCAGATGTTGGAAACATAAAAACATATCGCAAAGTTGAATTTATGAAACAGGAACACAGAATCCTGGTCATGCTCTTTAAACATGTGGATGCTGCTCTGATGCACTAACTTAATACAAATAAAATGCAAATTGTGATACATTACTATATTGTAGAATCCTATTATTCATCGGTTGTTGGTCCTGAAAAGCCAAAGGATTTCTTGTATGCTCATTAGTCAATAACAGCAGGAATCTACATATTCTACAGTTATTTAGGGTCAGGTGCGTGCTACAGTATGTTGTAAAAACTCATACATTTGGTGGCGGATGTAATAATATTCTATCTGCTTTATTCTGGTAATCCAATTCTTAGCATTCTTAGTACTCAATTGTAACAAGAAACGTATTTGTGCACAGACTAACTGGTAACTAGCATCTAGCAATGCCAGCAACAATAAAATCCATAACAGTATCCCAGGACATACTTGGAAATGAGAGGCATCTCTCAATGTATTATTTCCTGGTAAAACATGTTATTAATAAAGCACATGGTGAAAGTGTAAACAATGGTAAGATTTATTAACACAGACACCAATAAAGTGATGACTGGAACTTTCTCTGAATACTGTAAAACCTGTAAAAACTTAGACCAGTGGTGCTCAGCTCCAGTCCTCAAGCCCTACCAACAGGTCAGGATTTCAGGATATCACTGCTTCAACACATGTGGCTCAATCAGTCCCTGCTTCAGCACTTGTGGCTGAATCAGAGGCTCACTCTTTGACTGAGCCACCTGTGCTGAAGCTGGGATATCCTGAAAACCTGACTGGTTGGGTGGTCTTGAGGACTGGAGTTGAGCACCCCTGCCTTAAACCCTTCTTAGGGCTCCGTTAAGTGAAACAAGGACACGTTATGCTTTAATGTGTTCCTTCAAAGGCCAATCATGTAACATTAAGTCATGTTTACACCCAGAAACAGCATTGTGTTACCTATAACAGCTGGCAGTTATAATGAGATGCAAAAGAGGCATTCCCTGTAAAAGCACATCTCCAACTAAAGTCCATTCATGTTAAAGCAGGGACTTAACATTATGTTAGTTAAGTGAAACCTAAAGATGGTGTTAACTCACATCCAGATGCAGAGAGAGGGGAAAGAGACCTGTAAACACAACGGAAGTATGGTTATTTAAATCATTTGCATATAATTAGCATATTCAGATTCACAGATTTCCCTGGTATCTCACATGTGGTCACAGATATCTCTCCACGTGTTGTATAAAGGAGTGTTTTCAGCAGTGCAGTATATAGGTCAATAATAACCCAAAGATCCCATCCATCTCTATTGTAGTTCAGATCAAAATGATGGCCCATATCTACTAAACACTGATAGTCCATAAAACGCATTATGGCTCATTCACTTCAGGTGTCTTCCGGCGCCAGAAGTAGTTTTATGTCCTTAAGTAACCATCATGTTCCTTCATCAGCTTTTGTAATTCACCCTCATTTAATGCTCCAAAAATGCAAATTCAAACACCAGTGGTATTACAACCCAGCTAAGTATACTTAGATCTGCCCCATCATCTTGTCCTTGTGTAGCTAGCCACCTCACTCAGGACATTCGCCATAAACTTCTTATGTATACATAAATTTAGTCCATCAGGGCCATTATTTTGTCCACTTTCGATTTAGCACTTTTGCGAGTGTCTCGTTTGTAAGTAAAGTGGTGTCCAGTCCCTTTCTGCTCTTATTCCTGCTGCTTTACAGTGGGCTCCCTGTTACATTGTGTCTATCGAATATTCAAGAAGAAAAACGGCATGGACAGTAAGCAATACAATATTATACGATATTGTATAAGAGCTATATATCACCCTGGGTTGTGCATCAGACAACTGGAAACATTCAAGTCTCGGGCATTGTGCCTCACCATCGAGCCAAGCTACCATTTCTGCTTTATTGCATACCTATAAAATTATGGAGAATGTAATAAAAGTGACAGTTTTATGTTGATATATGTCTTCATATTTGTATTTCGGTGCAGAGATCTATCAGGTTATTAGCCCTGGGAAAAAAACGGTTTCTTGTTCTGAAACCTTTTATTGGACAAGCATGAAAAAAACGTTTTAAGGGCATCGAACTAAGAGACTTTTGGAAGTTTCTAAACTCATCTGAAATGCTCTGTGGGGATTTTTTTTATTTTGATACAGCAAACATTGCAGCAGCTACAAATGTGTTTCAATGCTATGTATTATTGTAATTAATGTCATGTTATACTTTTTAGATTCATCCAGGTAAAAAGTGGATTGTTGGTCATACAATCTGTTGGTTTAACATACAATCTGTTGGTTTAACATACAGTTTGTTGGTTTAACATACAGTTTGTTGGTTTAACATAGTTTGTTGGTTTAACATACAGTTTGTTGGTTTAACATACAATCTGTTGGTTTAACATACAATCTGTTGGTTTAACATACAATCTGTTGGTTTAACATACAGTTTGTTGGTTTAACATACAGTTTGTTGGTTTAACATACAATCTGTTGGTTTAACATACAGTTTGTTGGTTTAACATACAGTTTGTTGGTTTAACATACAGTTTGTTGGTTTAACATACAATTTGAAATGAATGTTGATGTGTATAAAGTTTCCAGACCACCAAGTGTTCTTCCTCTGATGTGATATCTTTAAAATGAAGTAGCCCATTTCAGAATGGATTTTCTTTAGAAAATGGTTTGGCTCTGGATATCCAGCTTTTTTTTCTTCTCTCTCCCTGTCTTTCTAACATAGTACTGTGTAAGACTAGAAAAGAATCCTGGCCTTGGATTTAGTATAAGTGGTGGATTAAGTGGACAAGGAAATCCTTTCAAACCGTCTGACAAGGTAAGGCATTGTGGAGACAGTTTGTGAGCAGAGCACCTGCATGTTATGGTACTAGATGTTCGTAATATTGAACCAACCATGTACACAAGACACGCATCATGAACCACACAGGAAGCCCTGGTGCATTCATGTTAAGGCCCATATTTACCAAGCCTGCTGTGCCATCCACCTTCTGACACCTGAAGACACATTATTACCCATTTAAGTGAACGGGTCAGAACATTCCTTATGACATAACACCGCTTAGTAAATATGGCTGTGATGCTGTGTTATGGAGCTCTTAATCACTATTGTTTTTCTTACTTTACTTTCTTAGCATACATTTCATGGTCTTTTGTTAATTACACTTAGCTTTGCACATTTGCATGGCAGATACGCATTGTCTGCAGGTTCCCAGCCTGTTCATTGCTATGGGAGATTCCTCTATAATACACATTGCAGCAGAGGATGAGCAACTCATTGAAATCCTTAAGACATTCAAATATTTGATGAAGACTGATCTGAAAGTGTTGAACCCATTAATCACTAGGACTTTTATTATAAATTCTTATTGGCTTATTGTGACGACCAAGCAGATTAAGAGCTAGTCTCTAGAGTTATTATTTAGCTCGTTTGGAACCACAATACAATGATATTGAAACACGACTGGACAACATAGAGCATATTTGGGCATTTTCATTGCAAAGCAGAAATCGTGCATCCTTATAATATACCTGAGAGGATATCCCACACATCGTACAATAGGAACTCTCAGAAGACTTATCAACAGTGAAGAGAATTCCCCCATGTGGACAGACTAAGACCTCCATGGAAAAAACAATCAACGTTCATTGTATTGTATGTCTTTCAGAATCAAAGACACTATCTTATGCGAATAAACAGCAGTGTCTGGCAGTGGACTTTACTAAAGATAGGTCTGTCATAATCAGAATGGACAGATTAATTTATCACCGATAACTGATCATATTTGAGGCTATCATTTTGCATTTTGCTCAAATATTTCTCTTGAATAGAGCCGCAGTAATGTGGGAAACTGTAAGTTCTGACCCTAACATGCATTATACATCTATGAAGGGGATCCTTTGTTAAACACTTCTAAGTAAATCAGTCGCTTTTTAAGCTAACCTGTGGACGTACTCTAGGCTCTACAATGTGGTCCAACTTCAGCAGAAAGTAAAGGAAGTGCACACAATAAAATATGCTTTTATCTTTCACCCATAAAGAAATATCTCTTTATACTTATCCATAAAATGTGATTTACACTCTAAGGATTGCGTGGACAGCTAAGGGTGTAGAGCATTGTAACAAAAGAATAATAACCATGTATTCTTTTGGATCTAGTCGTTAGCTACATCTGTAATGTTCTTAATCACATTGAGGAAAGTGACGCCATCATGTAGGCTGAGATAGTGACACCGGTAACTTATTCCTTTATATTCTTCGGCTAGTACACAGCAGGAATGAATATCTATTCAATATGTTGAATGTATAGTTCTTATTCGTCTCACTCTTTTCTTTGGCTCGTCCTTTCATCCTGTTGAAGTTGGCTTTCTTGACACTCCACTCACCTTTATAAACCTTTTGTGCAGTCACAAAAGAAAGTATGATGAGGATGAAGCTTATAAGGGATAAATGTCTGAAGCTGTGATAGAATGGCTCTGATTTGAAAATGATGCAACATTTTAATAACCTCCACACCTGTAAATAACAAATATTATAGGTATTCTTGATTGGTGGTGGCATACAGTACACTAATTGGGAAGTTGTCTTTATTGAATGCTATTCCAGCACTTACTATAGATTAGAAGTGTATTATTAGCCAACCTTATCCTGGGAGTTCCTCTCAAACAGCCATTAAGATGATTGATATCTTTTCATTCGACCAGTTTAAACTACCCTATTATCTCAACAGTGTTGTGTAGAAATTCACAAAAATATTACTTGGGAGACAAAAAGTTGAGATTGTATGTGTGTCCCCTGCAGTCTCTAGGCAATTCCTGGGTATCGGGGATTTGCAAGCTTAGGGCAAGTATAAGTGCAAAAGTTAGAATTTGGTTATTCTCATTATACTAAATTAACTTGACTACATTTTTTGTTTATTTCACACGTTTTATTGCCGATGATCGTAAAAACCGTAACATTTTATTAAATGAGAAGATAATTTGCGGGTGTGAAGATGTCGGACATTCCGCGCTACCTCACGCGGAATAAACAGTCCATCCAAATGCTGAAATATGAATGCAATTAAGTATACAGAAAATACCTGCAAATGCGGAATCCAAGAAAAAAATGAGGGGTACAGTGGCCTGTACTCCAAAAGAAATTCACTTAAATGCACACTACCTATATTAAAATATAACCTTTAATATCATATACTTAAAACATATATTACCAAAAGAAAATGTGATAACTATTAAAAATAAATTAAATAAAGTAACTCGTGCAACCAAACAGTCTCTTATATTTAAATGCTCCAATATATCGTTAAAACTGGAGAGTGAGAGGCTGCTAAAGGTGCACGCAGCCAGAGTGAGCAAATAAGCCCAGCACTTCACTTGTTAGCCTAATAGAATAGTGAATGTAGTAGTGGCCATTGATGTCATATCATGTGTCTTAATATGGGCAGTATAACCACCTAGTCAGGTCCTAACCACTCAGGAATCCTTGCCCAGCCATTACACTAATTTTTATATATTTGGCTAATCTAGTGACCGGCTGACAAACACTGTATTAAAAGAGCCCCATGAAAGGGGCTGACATCATCAACACGCGTCCAACGCGCGTTTCCCTCCTATTACGGAGCTTCCTCAGGGACAAATGCGGAATCCACAAGCAAATGTGGGGACCTATAATCAGAATTACAAACGGATCAGAAATCTGCCAGACTTGAATCAAGCATGAAGACAGGAATCCCAAGGGAATGGGTTGCTTGTCCAGCTGGATGGTTGACAAGTTGTGATTTCCACTGAGACCAAAACACACCGATCCAGAAAAGGAAGGATAACATGAAATGACAAAAGGAAAGCATTGCACTTCTCAAACGGTTACAGAATCTGTAAAGAATCTTTCAGCATCTAACTAAAGCCTGGACCACAGAAAAAATCAATCTTATAATATTAGTGCCATAAAGGGAAGATGTGGCTACACATTTTTGTACTCAGCAGCGGCTGCTGTCTGTGATGTGCGCAATACACCTGTCATCAATATGGCAATATTTCATTTTAGTTTTACACTGGGGCAAAAATATCCGAACAATCTCATTATTTTTAATGCAAACGTAAAAAGAATAGTTAGGTTTTTTTCACATGGACCAAAAATGTGTTAAATCCACTGAAACACCAGTGGGATTTTGGGGCAGTGCTAATAACTATTTTTTTTTTTTAGATAAAAAGAAATGGCAATTTAGATGTTGTGGGGCATTTCTGGTCAATATTGGTGTTCTACAGACGTTGAAGATCTTTTTTCTTTTTAATTTAAAACAAAAAGTGACAATAAGTATTAGGCATGACAAATCTACAGTGGTACTTTTGCGCTTCTGATTAATATTTAACAAGAATTTATGTCATCCAAAGTCCATTGGTGAAGGTTTTTCCAATAAACAAATGAACAGTTTGGCATATATGAGGTTTTAATTACTCGCAGTTAAGATTACTCCTGACACTCTGAATTCCATTTTTTATTCTTCTTGAGAAGTTCGCAACACTCTTTAAATCATGTTTTAATTTATCCTTTTTTTTAGTCTTATAAACTCAACCCCTACAAAACATAGTTCACATTGTACATTTCTTATACTCATAGCTATGAATCATCAAAGACTAGTCTGTAAATTACTTTAATTCACTTAAGAAATAGTGAACAGATGGTCCCAAAAATCTGCAAAGCATGATCATGTCTGATCGTTTGATGTTGTGTCTTCCCTCACAAGGCTTTAATTCACAATGATAATCAGCAGAAGAGTATTTATCTGCAGTAGTGTTCTTGTACTACAGTATTAGTAGGGAAATATTGTCATGAATGATCTTACTACCATTAGGAAAAGACAATGGGACAGTAATTTGACATTTTCAATATAGATAGACAATTCTATTCTGTAATCTGCAACAGTAAGTTTGAGAGTTGGACAAGTGTAGATATATTCCAGAATGTTCTGTAGGTGGTGTAAGCATGTGTTAATGTTGAATTGCATTTCAAAGCAATAGCAACATATATTCTTAACTACACTTTCTGTATATCAACTACTCTTCTTAACTACACTTCATGTCATTTCTTCTGATGGAGTTCCAGTGGCATCATCCAGCTTGAGTAGAATTTCACCTTACGCCTTTAGTCTAGTATACTTGTAAAAGAATCCTAACCTCTGTTACTTCTGACTTATAGGGTATCTTTGTTACTAGGGTTCAGCCTGATGGGCCAGCATCCAGTGTGCTTCAGCCTGGGGATAAGATCCTAAAGGTAAGTAGATGTGTAACTTACAATACAGTATGTTTAATTAAACATGAAATACATGGCGATGAAGAGATTCATTAACACTGGTTAACATGTGGCCATTCTTCTTGGGGTTTACGAGAAGAAGAGCGGCTCTTACACATAGACTGAGGGACATTTTGTGAAGTCCATAAAATGCATATTTGTCAAGGAAGTCCCAGATAAATAGAGAGTTGGTCAGAATGGGTTAATTATTAGGAGACGCAGAAATGTTCAGCATTATAAAGTTCTTCAGAACATTTTCATTCAGGAGACTTAGTTGCTAGGAAACAACTGAATGATAGAATTTCTATTGAAACATGTCAAGGTTATATGAGAATAACTTATAAAAACCACACGCTGCGTTGTGTCTTAACTCTTTATTTACTTTGAATAGTTAGTAAAAGTAGATACTAATGCAGGAGTGGCCAACTCCAGTCCTCAAGGGCCACCAACAGGTCAGGATGATTGGGACACTGATTGAGTCATCTGTGCTGAAGCAGGGATATCCTGAAAACCTGAACAGCTAGTGGCCCTTGAGGACTGGAGTTGGCCGCCCCTGCGCTAATGTAACGGACACGTTGGGGGTTATTTACTAACTTTACACTAGACGCTGATAGCTTCATTTGCATTATGCATAAGGTCAACACTGGCGCTAAAATGTAAAAAAGGCTTTATTAAATCGTGGCTTATTAGCGTTTAGTTAAATTGTATCGCAAAGCTTTCTTTCCGCCATTTGAGAGGTGGCAGTAGGTAGGGCAAAACAAGGAAAATCTCCTACAACCAACCCCCCGTTTTCCCCTCACTGCGGAAGAAAGCGGAGCCCGACCCAGCTAGAGTAAATAATGCGCAGGAGGATGAGGTAGGTAAATACTAAACACACCCACCGAGGAGCATCCTGGCTTTAGCACCACGCCCACTGAGGAGCATCCTGGCTTTAGCGCCACACCCACTGAGGAGCACCCTGGCTTTAGCGCCACACCCACTGAGGAGCACCCTGGCTTTAGCGCCACACCCACAGAGGAGCATCCTGGCTGTAGCGCCACACCCACCGAGGAGCATCCTGGCTTTAGCGCCACACCCACGGAGGAGCATCCTGGCTTTAGCGCCACACCCAGCGAGGAGCATCCTGGCTTTAGCACCACACCCACCGAGGAGCATCCTGGCTTTAGCGCCACACCCACCGAGGAGCATCCTGGCTTTAGCGCCACGCCCACCGAGGAGCATCCTGGCTTTAGCGTCACGCTCATCGAGGAGCATCCTGGCTTTAGCGCCACACCCACCGAGGAGCATCCTGGCTTTAGCGCCACGCCCACCGAGGAGCATCCTGGCTTTAGCGCCACGCCCACCGAGGAGCATCCTGGCTTTAGCGCCACGCCCACCGAGGAGCATCCTGGCTTTAGCGCCACACCCACCGAGGAGCGTCCTGGCTTTAGCGCCACACCCACCGAGGAGCATCCTGGCTTTAGCGCCACGCCCACCAAGGAGCGTCCTGGCTTTAGCGCCACACCCACGGAGGAGCATCCTGGCTTTAGCGCCACACCCACCGAGGAGCATCCTGGCTTTAGCGCCACGCCCACCGAAGGGCATCCTGGCTTTAGCGCCACACCCACGGAGGAGCATACTGGCTTTAGCACCACACCCACGGAGGAGCATCCTGGCTTTAGTGCCACACCCACCGAGGAGCATCCTGGCTTTAGCGCCACACCCACCAAGGAGCATCCTGGCTTTAGCGCCACACCCACCGAGGAGCATCCTGGCTTTAGCGCCACACCCACGGAGGAGCATCCTGGCTTTAGCGCCACACCCACCGAGGAGCATCCTGGCTTTAGCGCCACGCCCACCGAAGGGCATCCTGGCTTTAGCGCCACACCCACGGAGGAGCATACTGGCTTTAGCACCACACCCACGGAGGAGCATCCTGGCTTTAGCGCCACACCCACGGAGGAGCATCCTGGCTTTAGCACCACACCCACCGAGGAGCATCCTGGCTTTAGCACCACACCCACCAAGGAGCATCCTGGCTTTAGCGCCACACCCACGGAGGAGCATCCTGGCTTTAGCGCCACACCCATGGAGGAGCATCCTGGCTTTAGCGCCACGCCCACCGAGGAGCATCCTGGCTTTAGCGCCACACCCACCGAGGAGCGTCCTGGCATTAGCGCCACACCCACCGAGGAGCGTCCTGGCTTTAGCGCCACACCCATGGAGGAGCGTCCTGGCATTAGCGCCACACCCACCGAGGAGCATCCTGGCTTTAGCGCCACACCCACCGAGGAGCGTCCTGGCTTTAGCGCCGCACCCACCAGGAAGCATCCTGGCTTTAGCACTACGCCCACTGAGGAGCATCCTGGCTTTAGCGCCACACTCACCGAGGAGCATCCTGGCTTTAGCACCACACCCACGGAGGAGCATCCTGGCTTTAGCGCAACACCCACCAGGAAGCATCCTGGCTTTAGCACCACGCCCACCGAGGAGCATCCTGGCTTTAGCGCCACACTCACCGAGGAGCATCCTGGCTTTAGCACCACACCCACGGAGGAGCATCCTGGCTTTAGCGCAACACCCACCGAGGAGCATCCTGGCTTTAGCGCCACACCCACCGAGGAGCATCCTGGCTTTAGCGTCACACCCACCACTCACTGAACAATTCATACATTCCATTCATAGCGCTACTATGTCCACAATGAAGTACACAACCCAGTATACAAATCATTCAATCTAACGTTAGTAAATACCCTCCATTTGCTATTAACAGGTGGAACCTTAAAATGGGAGAGATCTTCAAAATAATCCATAATAATGTATGAGCTATAACTGCAGTTGTGTGAGAATCCTGCAGCAAATGAATGTATCTGTTTATACAGCGCAGTGCCAAATGCAAAGTGCACATTAGCAGAAGGTTACTCCTTTGTGGCTGATTTTACCCTGGTAAATATTGTTTTAGCTTAAGCCAGGGTTCTCAACTCCAGTCCTCAAGGGCCACCAATCTGCCAGGTTTTAACGATATCCCAGCTTCAGCACAGGTGGCTAAATCAGTGAGCCACTGATTGAGCCACCTGTGCTGAAGCTGAGATCGCTTTCAAACCTGACCTACTGCAAAAAGAGTAGAAGAAACATCCGTTCGTGGATAAATACTATGCCACGTTTACTATTTACTATTATTGAACCAGGAAAAGGTTAGGAAATGGCCACTTGAATGTCTAAGTTTCCTCTTTTCGAGAAAGGTCAGTGGATCTGTGTATTCCATTATACGGTATTTTCTTATGACGAAGGTGAGTGTATCTAAGTCACATTCTTGATACGTCTTCATGACTGTGTAAAGTAAATGAATTAAGTCCAAATAAAAAAGGTATCACCTAATACCGAAGTACTCATTTACTCTGCACCAAAGTAAATGACCATTGCCCAGCAATGAGTAATCATTTTATAGCATCCTCGGTTGTATTATTTAATACATAATTCATATATAATATCATCTTCGTTATTTTGTGCACCCCAGTGAGTGAGTTACCCTGATTAATTTAGATTACCTGCCTGCTAAGCACTTTCCTGGGAAGATGTCTTTAGTTTATTCTTTTATTATACAAATATCACTTCCTATTTTGGCTTCACCAACTTTTTCTTGGTTGAAAAACAATTCCATCTACTGTACAGCTGGCTGCACCTGCAACAATATTTCTAAATTACAATAAGAAAACATGATACAGAAAGATAAGGACACAAACATTTCTACATATGGTATTTATTTATTTTTAGTATCTTTAAAAAAAATGATTTGCCATAGTAAAAATCCATATATCTTCTTTACCACATTGCTGTGCTCTGCCTACAGCATACAATGGCATATTCTAACATTTTGTTAAATGATGCAGTGAATATTTTGGCTGGAACGCATAATACTTGGAAATTGTTCCCTTGGTAGTATTGGTGGATGTACCTGCCCTCTAGTGGCATAGAAGCAACAGACTCGACAGCAAACAGAGTCATTTGCCAATCTTAAATAGCGGTTCAAAATCAGATTTTGGGCGATATTCTTTAATATTTATTTGTATCTTGCCAGTAATATTCTATTAGCTTTTTACACATACATTCCCATGTCTTGTGTTGGAATAAATAGAAACCGACAGTTGTGATACATGTATAAGAATTCTGGGGATTATACAAGGTCGCAAAGTGGGAAAAAATTGCCCTTTTTCAGCGGGGGGGGGAAATTGCGACCATGTCAGAATTTGCAAGCAATTCACCAAGCGTTAGATCAATGTGCAATGCAGAGTTGCTTCATTTGCTAAATTCTCAAAAATCTCTAGATTTGCTTAATGCTGATACTAAAAATATGGTGCACACCATGTTTCATTCACTGACTGGCGATATTTCACTTAAAGCTTATACCGTGCGAGACTTATAGTTTCACAACTAATCAAATTCGGGTTAAAAAATAAAAATAAAAAAACACTACAAACTTTGCGACTGTATTTTGGTTCCGGACATCTCTACTGGGGAATGGGAATCTAGAAATACACAAACAAAGATTCCCCAATTAATGCACTCCTAGTAATTTGTATGGGTATTAGTTATACAATTAAGATCCTTTTATTAGTAAATAAGCTAAAACAGTGTTGTATAGAGGGACTTGGTATTGATATCCATGACCAATCCGTTAAACACACCAAATACTTATGGGAAATACATTAAGTTACATTGCGTGCTCAAAAAGACACTTATCTTACAAATCTTTCTTAGAAGACACTTTTAAATAAGATAGATTAGCTGCTGTCAACAATGTGTATCAAACATGTACTGCTCAAGATAATTATTAATCTGCTACATAAATGTTTAATGTAGCTTAATTTACTTAAACATAAAGACAGTCTGTGTTACTGTCTTCATGCACAAAATCACTATTGAGTGAATGAGCTAAGTACTAACAGTCTAAAATACATTAAGTAAACTATTAAAAAGGTTATATCAACAGAACACCTTTAAATGAATAATCACAGAATGCTTAAAGTGCTGTTGTAATGGTACCTGCTCGCCAACTGAGTAAGCTTGTATTGGCAGATGGTATTATAATATCTTCTTGACTGCTTATCATATGATGTTAAATATATATATATTGTGACATAGTCCAAAGAAGTTAGGCAGCTTTCTGCCCCATTTTAGAGCAGAAAGTGCAGGAATAGTTACAAATGATCCGTTCCACAGCTTCCCATTACCTCAGGCAGCTGGATGGAAAATCCAGACCACAGATTACAATGGCTCTAGTTCTCCCTCATCTGCTCTTCTAATCACATGCACAGGTATTTAGAGCAGAGAGGTTTTGCATTTCACTCTCTCTCCTTGGAGCCTGGGGGCTGGGGGTGTCGCTACTCTCCTGCATCCAGTATCGAGGTTGACGGCCTCTCCACGTATGACAGTACCAGAGGATTTGCCTGGACACCATGAACAGATAAGACAAAACAAATGATTACTGCTGTTGCTAAAAGACTGTGCTGTATCTTGTGTCCCTAAATGAGAGAGCATTGTTTTAAGCTGGGGAACCAGTTTAGTTGGCCAGCAGCTGTTAGAGAGACTGATTCTGATGTGTAGTTAGATCCCTGAAAGGGATAGGATTTGCTTATATGATTTTGGTTTTATTTCTTGAAATAACAGTGTGGGAAATATTGTAACACTGAAATGTGTGAACTGCTGAATGAAAGTATCTGAGTACCTCTAACCTACACATGTTAAAGCTGCAGTACCTTACTTGGATGAAAATAAAGCAGGCAGAAGCCTGAGTTAAGCAGCATAATACTTTGCATGATCCTGTTTGTTGTATAATTAACCCTAGAAGACTGTGTCGGGAAGAACCCAGACAGACGTCAGCACTACAAAAGAGGGGCGTTTATCACATATGGTGGAGAATGCGGGTCGACACTAAAAAGTCTGTGGGTTTGCAAATAAATGCTGGGGTTTAAAATGGCCGCCGAGCTGAACTAAAGTACAGATGCTATGAGTGAAGTCTGTCCCTATGTGTATATCAGTTGTGCTTCTAGCATACACAGAGAATGTGCGAAGTGTGGATGCAATAGCACCCTGAACCCAAACAGAAAACCAAAATGTTTTGCTGAAGAAGAAAAAAAAAAAAAAAAATTGCATCTAGCAAGTGCTGTTTGTAAAGCTAATGCATTTTGCTGAAGTGAGTGAATTTGCAGCTAGAAAGTGCTGTATGCAAGTTGCTGAAGGGAGTGAAATTGCAGCTAGCAAATTGTTCCTGCCGGGTTTCTAAAATGGCCGACGTGAAATGTTTATTTTGTAATGTACATAATCATGAAAAACAGTGTCCCTTCAGGCCATACGATGATGATGATGATGATGATGACGACTCGTATGTGGCCCCTGGAGGAGAGCCGTACCCACAGATGAATTTAGTATGCTGGGCCTGTCATAAAGTAGGTCACATGGAAGATGTGTGCCCCAAAATTTTCAAAGACAAACAGCTGCAAAAGCAAGCAACGCCCTATGTGTGCAAGCAAGATGTGGAAGCTGATACCAGTGAGCGTGTGCCCAGTACCACTGATATCTCTGGAGCTAATAAAGCAAAAAGAAAGAAGAAGAAAAAGAAAACTGTCCCTCAAGTCACAGGGGAAGTGACCGAGCCACTTGAACCTGCGCTGTCAGGACATGCGTCAGAAAGGCGCCGAGATGTGCTGCAGACCGGAGTGATCGGTAGAATTGTCACGGGAACAGTGGCAAAGGAAAAGGAGGAGCAGAGGGAAGCTGAATCCTTGAACCAGGATAAAGAGGCTTTGGTTTCTGCACTCCAAGCTGCCCGCCATAATTATGAAGTCCTGTGGCAGGATTTGGTGAAGGAGCGAGAATGTTGGAAGAAGGAGCAAGAGTCTAACAATAAGGTGCGAGAAGCGAACGCCGAGTTACAGAGGTGTATACTTCCAGCTTTACAAGAGCACGAGGCTTTGAAGAAAACAGAGTCTCTCTTACGGAGTGAGCTGGAAGAGGTGACGACTAGTCTGGAAAAGGCCAACACCGTAATTGTCACCATGGATGAAAAACAGATTAAGTCTGACAAATTGATTGCTATCCTAAAACAGAAATACGGGAAGGCTCTACAAGAGGTTCATGCGCTCAGCACAGAGGTGCAACACTTGCGCCTGGAGGGCCACGGTCTGAACACAGAGCTGGGAATGTTGAAGCAAACCCATGAGAATACCCTGAGTAATTTAGAGACTGTAAAAAGAGAGAATGTAAGTCTGACACAGAAAAATTCAGACTTGACTGACCAGATCAGTGAAGGTGATGAGAAGCTTCACCAAGCAGAAAAAGTGGAGAAGCAATTGATCCAGGAAAAGTTAGAAATGCAGGAAGCACTGCAGAATACAGAATCAGCGGCGATCCAGGCGACACAAACTGCAGAGCTCCAAAAAATGGAGGCGCTGATGCAAACCCAGAGCAAGCACCAGATAGAGGTGAAGACCCTGAGGGAGGTCTGGCACGATCAGGTTGAAGAGCTGCAGAAGCAGATGGCTGAGCGCGAGATACAGTGCGCCAAGAGAGAGGAGATCTCCGTCCGTCAGGTGGTCTGCCTGACATTGCGCTATGAAAGCGAGATGGCCGATATCTACAAGCAGCTGGACCACACGGCAAATGAGGGGGCCCGGCTGCAGCTGGAGCTGGACAAGACCCAGAAGGAGCACCTGCAGCTGCAGGTCAAGAATAGAGAAAATGAAACAGAGTTAAACCTCGCTCTGAAACAGATGACGGACATGGGAGAAGCGGCTAAAGTGGTTCAGTCGGGCTATCAATCCTACCTCCTAACCAAGCAAGCTGTACGTTCCTATACGTGTATCTTCAATGCTGTTGCAATATTACGATTTGCTATAAAGATGAAGTTGGAGAAAGAGATTCCAAGGCTAAAAGAGACACGGTCACAAAAGGAGACCAGGGAACGTAAACTCAATGCCCTCACTGATGACAAAGAGGAAGGAGAAAGAATTGACTTTGATTGTGCTGCTGTTATTCCAGAAACAGATAGGCACCCTCCTGAGAATATTCTCCCTGATCTGGGATTCAAAAATCCAGATCCTCAATTTCATTTACGTTGTCCAGAAGATTATCAAACTAGTGGACACACCCAGGACACCACAGAAGATGTTTTAGCCAAGTGGGTGGCAGTTCCTGAAAAAACAAACTTGTTGACAGATCCTGATGACGTGGTTAATATGGACTACGTTTGTACAGAGGCAACTAGGTCTCCAAAACCCAAAGGCCTGGTAATGGCCACAAAAGGGAAATCAAAGATTGAAAAGAAAAAACAACGAAGGTTAACACGGCGCCTGAATAGTTCCATATCTCACCAATCTGGACCACACTGTGGAGCCAAGGAGAATCCGGTCCAAGGGTCTCATCAGAAGCTAAAGAAACAGTCCAGTCATTTGCAGGTTGCAGCGGGCTATGAAATAAAGTCAAAGGATGCAATAGACTGGAAGTCAAAAAAAAAAAAAAATATGTTTGGGGGAACTGACCGATTTATTTTTTTTATTACACGTGTGGACTATGTCACGGACACTTAACTATGCAAATAAGCTATTGTAGTTAAGGTATATTAGGCCTCTAGAATAAGCATTTTGTCAAGGGTACAGTGTTATATTGGTTCTCGGTGTTGAAAATGTAGCTAAACTACAAATTAATATACAGGGTTGATGGCCCTTTCAGTTGGTAAATTATATAATGAAGTTCATATTCGTGTCATGTGAATACTTAATGTTGTACTGAGGAGTTAGCTCAAGTATTTCAGGTAGGACGCTCACCCCAGTGAGGTCCATGGTCGCTCACCCCAGTAGGTGTGAGCTGGGGAGGGGGATATGTGACATAGTCCAAAGAAGTTAGGCAGCTTTCTGCCCCATTTTAGAGCAGAAAGTGCAGGAATAGTTACAAATGATCCGTTCCACAGCTTCCCATTACCTCAGGCAGCTGGATGGAAAATCCAGACCACAGATTACAATGGCTCTAGTGCTCCCTCACCTGCTCTTCTAATCACATGCACAGGTATTTAGAGCAGAGAGGTTTTGCATTTCACTCTCTCTCCTTGGAGCCTGGGGGCTGGGGGTGTCGCTACTCTCCTGCATCCAGTATCGAGGTTGACGGCCTCTCCACGTATGACAGTACCAGAGGATTTGCCTGGACACCATGAACAGATAAGACAAAACAAATGATTACTGCTGTTGCTAAAAGACT
Organism: Ascaphus truei; assembly: GCF_040206685.1. Lineage (NCBI taxonomy): Eukaryota > Metazoa > Chordata > Amphibia > Anura > Ascaphidae > Ascaphus > Ascaphus truei. The sequence goes on along the minus strand of NC_134492.1, from coordinate 12,044,818 downwards.
GTGCTGTATCTTGTGTCCCTAAATGAGAGAGCATTGTTTTAAGCTGGGGAACCAGTTTAGTTGGCCAGCAGCTGTTAGAGAGACTGATTCTGATGTGTAGTTAGATCCCTGAAAGGGATAGGATTTGCTTATATGATTTTGGTTTTATTTCTTGAAATAACAGTGTGGGAAATATTGTAACACTGAAATGTGTGAACTGCTGAATGAAAGTATCTGAGTACCTCTAACCTACACATGTTAAAGCTGCAGTACCTTACTTGGATGAAAATAAAGCAGGCAGAAGCCTGAGTTAAGCAGCATAATACTTTGCATGATCCTGTTTGTTGTATAATTAACCCTAGAAGACTGTGTCGGGAAGAACCCAGACAGACGTCAGCACTACAAAAGAGGGGCGTTTGTCACAATATATATATATCCTCCTGTTTATCAAGTGGAGTCTATATTAATGCTTGAAGGCATGATGGATACAAAACTGTGAGAAGTAGCCAAACATCTAGCACGTTTATAGCATCATTATTGCCCACAGACTTAATACAAAGTACAGAATTGTTTTCTTATTCGCAGAGAAAACGCTGCACTATTCTGCACAGTGGTTGTTATGTCCAGTTGATGTGTTACCGTTCACACACTTCTTAATGCAAGATAGAGAATTGTTTTACTGCCTTACTCTACATAGTAATTTTGTATCCAATGAGTCCGCTGTAATTCATGTACTTCTATTTGCTCTGCCTCTTTATTGTGTCGTCACAGAAAAGCAGTTAACATCTATATTCAGAAAGAGAACTGGCAATCATGCTTATTTAAGTACCATCTTAGCTAATTGCAGAACCCTTATTACATGTGCCCGTCAAATGCTGCAGACTAGAGGCACACACAAAATGTGTATAATCCCCGGGGCGCGGTTCAGTGACCACATCTAGTTATAGCCTCAAATGTTTGTATCTTGCAGTATAACTGTAGCTAATTATATCCAACATCATGTAGCCAAGCTGGTTAGCCATCCCAATATTAAACATATATCCCTCGTGGCTTGTAGCCTCCCAAGCTTGTTACAATATCAAGTGTTAGTTTGTACACTATACACATATGTAACAGATCTGCAACAATTCTGTTACGCTTCAACTCAAAAACCTTATGCCCAGCTTGTGAACAGATTAACCTTTCCCATACCGAAACTACGGAGGGTAGCAATGTCATTTCTGCTTATCTGTTTGAAAGCATGCAGCGGGGGTTCACTCCGTCGTGGCATTCAGCCAAGGTGACGACAGAATGACGTCACGATGCGGCAGCACCTGAGAGCAACTGCTTGACAAACGCTGGCTGAATGTAACGACGGAGTTTCAATGACATTTCCGTTCGCTGGTAAAGGTAACAGATACTATACATTTTCATTGCATATGGTATATTATATCCTATATTTTGCAATAGGCAGAAAATAGAAAATATTTAACGTTGGTGTTGCAATGCGGTCTTCTTTCTTTGTTAACAGACCATTTAAAAGCCCTACGATTGTGCGAAATCACATACAACTTAATCTATATATATATAAAAAAAAATGTTTTAGCCTATTAAAAGATATTACAACATGTCACACATCTTAATAGCTAATAGGAGAGTATGCTCCTGTAATGTAACACTCTCTCCTACTGTATCTTAAATAATGCAAGCAGTATCAGAGGAGTGAGGATGGGTATACAAGGGATGCTTTATGTATTACATTTAATTTTACAAGGTAGTAAGAATAGAATGAAAACCAGTATGTGTGTGTGTATATACACACACACACACACAATGTGTTTAGAAATAATGGAACCCCTTTTATTTTCTGTCATATCTTGCAGAAAAATCACTACATTTTCATGAAAATTAGAGTCATTATAGGTCTGTCACAGTACAATATTCCATTTAAGAGTTATTTGATAATCTCATAAATATTCTTTGGAATTGGTGACGGCGTGATGACCTCATCAAGTGCATGACATGTGTGTTTAGCTAAGAAGATAAGCACGTTACAAAGTGCTTGATACAGAGCAAGAATTATAGTCCAAAACGCTGACATAAAATGTTTCCTGGAATGTGTGAAGGGATGGGGGAGCACCCATCCCTTCACACATTCCATATACCAAGGGTTTTGGATAGACCCTAGTGGGGTAGTTTGAGTCACAGTAGGACATCACCACCAAAGCTGTTATAACACACACCTACCATATAAGACATTTAAGATATCCTAATCCTACACCAACCACGGTCAGAGTTAGCGCCCGGGAAATACACCACAACTATAAAATGTTTCCTGATAACGGACGGTCGCCAGGAGCGCTGAAAAAATGAATTGGTAAAACAATGTATCGTTCAGGGCACGTTATCAATTATGCAATCAGACAGCGGCGTTCTTATCTTCGGGCGTTTCAGCAAAAGGAGGACATTTTGAATACACACTTTGAACTCAAAGTTTATTGGAAAATGTACAGTACTCTTAGTATTTCAGATTAGACTACAACAGTTTAAACATTCACAAGCTACGAAGGAGCAACTCTTATTTCTCGTTTAGTATGAACCTACCACAGTGTATCTGCTGCTTGTTGACATAATACAGCGACATCAATTCAGTTAATATCAGTTGATTGTCTATATTGCGCTTTTGTATAGTGTTAATCTACATAACAGACCTATAATTGTGCACATTTTCATGGGGATTGAGCGAAAAATATATAAAATATGATGAAAAACTAAAAGGTCCCTATTTTTCTGCACACAGTATGTGTGTGTGTATATATATATATATACTAAGCGCTACACAAAGAATACAGTAGAGGGAATTATAATAATACAATAAGCGCAGCAAAATCAGACAATAGGAAAGGAAATCCCTGCCTGAGGAGCTTACAATCTAAGTGGTATGATGAGAGACTTACAGAGACAGCAGGTGAGGGAATAAGTGCTGTAGACGGCAGTGCTTGGTCACAATGGGTGGTAGGAGTGACTGTGGGTGTGGGACAAAAGCCATGAGTGCAGGCTATTGGAATGCTTAATTTGTGGGGTGAGTTTTAAGGTTAGTCAGTATTAAATCAGAAGGTTAACACCATTTACAGGGGAAGAGATGGCAGGGAAGTGAGGGTGAGATCAGGTGTGCATGTCTGGGTTCAGGCTTAGGAAAGAGTAGATAGATGGTGTGAATAGAGGATTTCTGTGGGTGCTTTTTATTGAGGGGTAAAGAAGTTGTTGGGAGGGAGGAGTATAAATAATGGTGCAGTGGGGAGTGGGGAAGTTGGGGAGAACAGAGGCGTTCACAAAGGAGTGAGGAAACAGTACGCAGAAAAAGCAATAGGGAGGGCATAGTGAGATGCAGGAGGAGAGACAGTCCAGGTACCGGAGGATAGGAAAATTTCAAATAATCACAGCATTTAGGACGTCAAGTGCTCACAGTTGCAAAGTTGTTGTTGTGCAGAGTCCAGATCCTCCTATAATCTTCACCTCCAATTTCAACTCCAAAATTAACTCCAGACACTTTCAATGTGACACTTTGATGTTACACAGCCATATGGCTCACAGCCAAGAGAGACTGCCTTAAATAGTGAAACACATTCACTTGACTAACAATTGAGGGAGGGGTCTGCCTATTCAGCTCACACAGACATACCAGGTTAGATATTAATTTGACACACACACATATATATATACATGTGTGTGTGTGTGTGTGTATGTGTATATATATATATATATATATATATATATATATATGCAAATATAACTGTATGCTCATCTGCATGTCTTAGGCAGGTCTGCAATCCCGCCTTTCCCCATTATCACCCAGCATACAGCACTTCCACTGCAGCAAGGGATTCTGGGAAATGACATGCAAATGAGCACACAGTGTCACTGTTTGCCTCAATAACCATTTTTAACATGGTTTCCTATAGGCTTAAGCTTGCTGCATGGTCACAGCTTTGAGCACAGCCAGGGTTAAGGTGCATACCCAGAAAACCACCACACAGACAGCTGTTTCGACCTTGATGGGTCTCATCAGTGTGGGGTTGATTTTACTGGGAATGCAAGAGAGGCTATGGGATAGGCTAAACCATAATACTGAGTTAAGTTATGGTGAGTAAAAAAAGTGACAAAAACCCTCCACAGGAAAGCAAATATGCAAATATAACTGTATGCTCATCTGCATGTCTTAGGCAGGTCTGCAACCCCGCCTTTCCCCATAACTTAACTCAGTATGGTAAACCCCATCCTTTAGCTTCTCTGCATACCCAGTTTACCAACCCCACACTGATGAAACCCATAAAGGTCGAAACAGGATCACGGCACCCCAGGAGTGGTTAACCTGGTGGAGTCAAGTGTTGCCACACGCACTTCGACTTTTGCACGGATAAATTTGCACACCCCTACATTTTTCTGCACTGGCACCCCTTATCGCCTTCCGCTGAGGGGTTCGCCATTATTTTTTTACCCGCCAGGCTTCCGGGTCTGGCGTGCACTTGTGCACATTTTGTTGTTTCGTCTGAGCGCCTCCTGCACTGCATCACACAGCGCACTGGAGCACTCGCACCATGGATTGTGTATTTTTATTTTTGGGTTATCAGTCACCTAATTTTCTTCGGAGAATGCAAGACTGTGTGCTGGTCGGTGGTCGCCATTCCCTCGGGAGAAGACTGCGATGGGCGAGTAGGCGTCAGCCGAAAGCCCTACAGACTTGGACCCTCCTGCGGCGTCTGCTGCACTAGGAGGGAACAGGATGGACGTCGGATTCTTCGGATGATGACGTCGGTGTAACATCAGGACTTTTCCTGGCCCTCGTGGCTGAAGAGGACTGACCATGTCATGGACTTGCAGCTCTCCGGAGCCTATAGTCACAAGTTTTGCGCACCTGGTCTCACTTGACCATGAGCACGGTTTTTAGAGGTGAAATCACTTTTTCACCACCCGGGCTAAAAAAAAAAAAAAAAAAAAAAGCTGTCTGTGGGTGGTCGCTTCTCGGCCTTTTGGCTAAGATCAAGGCGAGATGAGTGCTCCTCTCGACCTGCACAGCTATGACCAAATGCAGTACTATCCTATCTGGGGTTTCAGTAGGAAAGGTCTGTGGCAAGCATTTGGCCCTCTAGCTCGTTGAGAGGTGGTGTCCAGACCCCGGACCACAGAACCCCTGAGACTTCGGGCTAAGGGGGGATGGCATTCGAACAACCAGCCCTTCGGGGCTGGGGTGCACCCGCACAACCCTCGAAGGAGGGGAGATGATGCGAACTCCCTTGCGGGCCTCGGGCCAGAGGGAGGAAGAGACGGATGTCCTGAATCCTAACGGAGGAAGGCATCAATGTCCCTGGAGACCTAGGCTTTCGGGCTGAAACCTTCAAGGAAACTGGGCACTGAGGGCGGGTCTGACTTCGGTTGGACAGTCCAAGGGCAAGCTCCCTATCCACTGAAGTGGACTGGGATCCGATGAGCCCTCTCGGGAGGGGAAAAAAAAAAAACCTGTCTGTGGGTGGTTTTCTGGGTATGCACCTTAACCCTGGCTGTGCTCAAAGCTGTGACCATGCAGCAAGCTTAAGCCTATAGGGAACCATGTTAAAAATGGTTATTGAGGCAAAAAGTGACACTGTGTGCTCATTTGCATGTCATTTCCCAGAATCCCTTGCTGCAGTGGAAGTGCTGTATGCTGGGTGATAATGGGGAAAGGCGGGGTTGCAGACCTGCCTAAGACATGCAGATGAGCATACAGTTATATTTGCATATTTGCTTTCCTGTGGAGGGTTTTTGTCACTTTTTTTACTCACCATAACTTAACTCAGTATTATGGTTTATATATACACACACACACACACACACACACACACACACACACACACACACACACACACACACACACACACACACACACACACACACACACACACACACACACACACACACACACACACACACACACACACACACACACACACACACACACACACACACACACACACACACACACACACACACACACACACACACACACACACCTCTGCCCCCCCCTCCGGAAGATATACCTCTGGTTACTGCTGTTGTGGTGCGTGCATACCTGTAAGGGTCGAGGAGAGCTGAGAGGTCCTTGATGGTGTGGGGAACAGGACAGGCTTCTGGCGATCTTGATGTTCAACTCAGGGTGTCAGCACCTCCAGCTTCAGTGAGCTCCAGTATTCCCAGAGACAGCCCCCACCAAAGCAGACTTCTTTCACACCCCTGCTCAATAGACTGCAGACTCAGGCAGGGGTATATGGAAAGGGATACTTTATTTGGCAGTCACTGCAGATGTTACACAGCGAATGCAGATTGATGACAGAGGGTCTCAGGCCTCTGAATGGTGCTGGGCTCTCTGCAAGTCTTGAGGCCTCTGATCTATCTGGCTCAGTCAGCCCAGGAGGGACTGATTGGCCTGGCTCACTCCCAGCTGGGAGGAGCAGCACACACCTCATCTCCCTAGGAGGGGTGGAAGAGCACTAACTCTAATTTGGCACTTCCTCTCTGAGACTCCAGAAGGGGAGGGCACAAGGTCTGTGTACAGCCAATAGTGGTACAGACATTGTGGCACCGCCTCTTCTGTCACACAGAGAGTCAGCATGAGGGGGGTCAATGCCCACAGAGGATAGCCTGTCACAGCCTGTAGCTATCAGGACTTATGTGACAGGAGGCAGAAAGGCAGTCTGGGCCAGCTGTTTCAATTTGGTAATGAAAATGTGCCTGGATTGCTAACTTTCTGTACATTTTCTTGCTGCTCTCACTATATGGGAGATGATGTTCAGCATGAATAACCATTCCTGCGCATATGTTAAACATAGAGTTTGCTAAACTCTTTGTTCTAACGTGCTTAACATACATCATAATCCTCTGCCTGTTGGATTTACCTCCTTACCTCATGCGCTGTGAGAAGGCAGCAGTACATTGTGTGTTGTTGTAAGTCCCTTGTGCAATGCAAATGTCAATGCAATTTGATCTAAATGTCAAGGTTATTTATGTAAATGTATACAGTGAATACAGTCCTGGTGTTCGTATCTTAATATATTTACTGTGCCAACAACATGATTCTAACCAATTCATATGTGAAGAAAATATGGAATAGACAATAATGTTTAGGAAGATTAATGATAGAACTGTATAATTTATATATATATATATTACATATATATATATGTATATATATATATGCTTCAGTATTAGGTGATACCCTTTTTATTTGGACTAACAATTTATGTCATACATGTCATGTACAAAGAAATCTATAGCTAAAACAGAGGTTTGGAAAGCAGAAAAAACAGAGATTTAGATAAGGTAGGTGAGAAAGGGATGTTTGAGGAAGGTGACAAGTAACAGCTGAGAAACCTCCTGCTGGGCAGCAGTAGAGTCCAATGTAGCATCCCGCTCAGTCTTCAGAGCCTCGAGCTCCTTGCCCAGGTCATGCTTTTGTTTCTCTGCCATCTTGCGGTCAGCCCGCTCAGACTCCAGGTCCTTCCTCAGGTCTTGAAGCTGTCCTTCTGCATTTCTTTGTCCACTCAGTGCAGCTGCCAGTTCATCTTCTTTGGCGTGATTCCACATCTCCTAGCAGACTCAGAGCAAGGCTAAAATCTGTTTCTATTCCTCTATTTCTGGCCTGCAGCTGCCGGGGCTCCTCCCGGACATTGTCCAGCCGCTTGCGGGTTTCGGCCATCTCGGTCTCATAGCGTAGTGTCAGGTCGGCCACCTGATGGACGGACATCTCCTCCCTCTCGGTGAGCTGTATATGGCGGCAGCCTTCGTCATATCTAGGCTGGTCGTCATTCCCGTGACTATTGCACCAAATGCTCTGGGCTGTAGCTCATCTCTGGTCTTTTCTGACCCACGCCTTCCTGAACACACGGGGTAAAAAAATTCTGGAGCTTCTACTGAAAATGGAGACTGTCCTTTTCGTGGGGCCCTGTAGGAGTTCTCCATCATCTGGGGTAGAGACAGCGCCATCTATTGCAAACTCTGCTTTAAGGCACCAATCCTAAGAAAAGACATTATGAAACTAGAGAGAGTGCACAGAAGAGCCCCCAAATTAATAAAGAGGATGGAAAAATCTAACTTATGAGGAGAGACTAGTTAAATTAGATTTATTTACATTAGAAAAGAGGTGTCTAAGAGGGGATATGATAACTATATACAAATATATTCGGGGACAATACAAGGAGCTTTCAAAAGAACTATTCATCCCAAGGGCTGTACAAAGGACTCGGGCCATCCCTTAAGATTGGAGGAAAGGAGATTTCACCAGCAGCAAAGGAAAGGGTTCTTTACAGTAAGGGCAGTTACACTGTGGAATTCATTACCCATGGAGACTGTGATGGCAGATACAATAGACTTGTTCAAAACAAAAGGTTGGACATCTTTTTAGATAGGAAAGGTATACAGGGATATACCAAATAAGTATACATGAGAAGGATGTTGATCCAGGGATTAATCCGATTGCCAATTCTTGGAGTCAGGAAGGAATTTATTTTTCCCCTTATGAGATATCATTGGATGATGTGACTCTGGGGTTTTGTTTGCCTTCCTCTGGATCAATAAGTAAGTATAGGTTGTGACAAAACGCCCCTCTTTTGTAGCGCTGACGTCTGTCTGGGTTCTTCCCGACACAGTCTTCTAGGGTTATTTATACAACAAACAGGAACATGCAAAGTATTACGTTGCTTAACTCAGGCTTCTGCCTGCTTTATTTTCATCCAAGTAAGGTACTGCAGCTTTAACATGTGTAGGCAGGAGGCACTCAGACATTTAACCTTCAGCGGTTTACTCATATCAGTGTTATAGCATTTCACACAGTGTCACTTTTCAGAACCAAACCAAATCAAATAAACCAAATCCTATCCCATTCAGGGATCTAACTACACATCAGAATCAGCTCCTAACTGCTGCTGGGCCAACTAACCTGGTTCCCCAGTTTAAAAGAAGGCCCTCTCATTTAGGGTCACTAGATAAAGCATAGTCTTTTAGATACAGCAATAAAGATTTGTTTGTCTTATCTGTTCGTGGTGGGAACTCGGTCCCAAGTGTCCAGGCAAGTCCTCTGGTACTGTGATACTTGAAGGGGCCGTCCACCCCGAACTGGATTCCGGGGAGCAGCGACACCCCCAGCCCCCAGGCTCTAAGGAGAGAGACTGAAAAGCAAACCTCTCTGCTCTAAATACCTGTGCTAGTGATTAGGAGAGCAGGTGAGGGAGAACTAGACACATTGTAAACTGTGGTCTGGATTTTCCATCCACCAGCCTGAGTAAATGTGAAGCTGTGGAATGGATCATTTTTAACTATTCCTGCACTTTCTGACCTAAAACGGGGCAGAAAGCTGCCTAACATCTTTGGACTATGTCACATATCCCCCTCCCTAGCTCACACCTACTGGGGTGAGCGGCCATAGACCTCACTGGGGTGAGCGTCCTACCTGAAATACTTGAGCTAACTCCTCAGTACAATATTAAACATTCACGACACGAATATTAACTTTTTTTTTTCCCGCGGCAATTATGGACAATAGTTTTCGTCATAAGAGACTATACTTGGCAAACATATTTTGTTGCTCTATATTAGGGAACTATTTTGAAAAATAAATGTCTAGCACACATTCTTATAACCCAGGATATGATAAATATACTCACAAAACCAGACAGTTTCTATTACCTCCCTGGGTTTTTTTTTTTACTCTAGAATATGAACCTCATTATATATTTACCAACCAGAAGGGCCATCAACCCTGTATAGTAATTTGTAGTTTAGCTACATTTTCAATGCAGAGAACCAATATAACATTGCAATAGTTACAAAATGCTTATTCTAGAGGCCTAATATAGCATAACTACACTAGCTTATTTGTAAAGTTAAGTGTCCGTGACATAGTCCACATGTGTAATAAAAAAAATATCGGTCAGTTCCCCAAACATTTTTTTTTCTTTGACTTCCAGTCCATTACATCCTCTGACTTTATTTCAACACCCACCGTAGCCTGCAAATGGCTGGACTGTTTCTTCAGCCACTGACAAGACACTCGAACTGGATTCTCCTTGGCTCCACACTGTGGTCCAGAGTGGCGAGATCTGGAACTATTCAGGCGCAGCGTTGACCTTAGTCGCTTTTTCTTGTCAATCTTTGAACCTTCTAGGCTCTTCTTACTGAGATGTCTCCTCATCAGAAATCTTTGATTTCCCTTTTCGGGCCATTACCAGGCCTTTGGGTTTTGGAGACCTAATTGCCTCTGTATAAGCGTAGTCCATATTAACAATGTCATCAGGATTTTTCATCAAGTTTGTGTTTTCAGGAACTGCCACCCACTTGGCTAAAACATCTTCTTTGGTGGCCTGGGTGTGTTCACTAGTTTGATAATCATCTGGACAACATACATGAAATTGAGGATCTGGATTTTTGAATCCCAGATCAGGGAGAATATTCTCAGTATTCTCAGGAAGGTGCCCATCTGTTTCTGGAATAACAGCAGCACAATCAAAGTCCATTCTTTCTCCTTCCTCTTTGTTTTCAGTGAGGGCATTGAGTTTACTTTCCCTGGTCTCCTTTTGTGACCGTTTCTCTTTTAGCCTTGGAATCTCTTTCTCCAACTTCATCTTTATAGCAAATCGTAATATTGCAACAGCATTGAATATACACGTATAGGAACGTACAGCTTGCTTGGTTAGGAGGTAGGATTGATAGCCCAACTGAACAACTTTAGCAGCTTCTCTCATGTCCTGGTAGCGTCTTTGTTGCTGTCCTTCTTTATTTCTTTTTCCACTCAATGCGGCTGCCAATTCAACTTCTTTGGAGTTGAGTTGCGACTCCATGTCCGTCATCTGTTTCAGAGCAAGGTTTAACTCTGTTTCATTTTCTCTATTCTTGACCTGCATCTGCAGGTGCTCCTTCCGGGTCTTGTCCAGCTCCAGCTGCAGTCGGGCCCCTTCATTTGCCGCGTGGTCCAGCTGCTTGTAGATATCGGCCATCTTGCTTTCATAGCGCAATGTCAGACAGACCACCTGGCGGACGGACACCTCTTCCCTCTTGGCGCACTGTATCTCTCGCTCAGCCATCTGCTTCTGCAGCTCTTCAACCTGACCCTGCCAGACCTCCCTCAGGGTCTTCACCTCTTCCTGGTGCTTGCATCAGCGCCTCCATTTTTTGGAGCTCTGCAGTTTGTGTCGCCTGGATCGCCGCTGATTCTGTATTCTGAAGTGCTTCCTGAATTTCTAACTTTTCCTGGATCAATTGCTTCTCCACTTTTCCTGCTTGGTCAGTAAAATCTGAATTTTTCATTTTCAGGCTCTCATTTTCTTGCTTTACAGTCTCTAAATCACACAGGGCAATCTCATGGGTTTGCTTCAACATTCCCAGCTCTGCGTTCAGACCGTGGCCCTCCAGGCGTGAGTTTTGCACCTCTGTGCTGAGCGCGTGAACCTCTTGTAGAGCTTTCCCGTATTTCTATTTTAGGATAGCAATTACGGTGTTGGCCTTTTCCAGACTAGTCGTCACCTCTTCCAGCTCACTCCGTAAGAGAGACTCTGTTTTCTTCAAAGCCTCGTACTCCTGTAAAGCTGGAAGTATACACCTCTGTAACTCGGCGTTCGATTCTCGCTCCTTCATCCAACATTCTTGCTCCTTCTTGCTCCATTCTCGCTCCTCCATCACTCCCTGCCACAGGAATTCATAATCATGGTGGGCAGCTTGGAGTGCAGAAACCAAAGCCTCTTTATCCTGGATCAAGGATTCAGCTTTCCTTTGCTCCTCCTTTTCCTTTGCCACTGACAGCGCAGGTTCAAGTGGCTCGGTCATTTCCCCTGTAACTTGAGGAACAGTTTTCTTTTTCTTCTTCTTTCTCTTTGCTTTATTAGCTCCAGAGATATCAGTGGTGCTGGGCACATACTCACTGGTAGCTTCCACATCTTGCTTGCACTCACAGGGCGTTGCTTGCTTTTGCAGCTGTTTGTCTTTGAGAATTTTGGGGCACACATCTTCCATGTGACCTACTTTATGACAGGCCCAGCATACTAAATTCATCTGTAGGTACGGCTCTCTTCCAGGGGCCACATGCGAATCGTCATCATCATCATCGTATGGCCTGAAGGGGCACTGTTTTTCATGATTATGTACATTACAAAACAAACATTTCATGTCGGCCATTTTAGAAACCCGGCAGGGACAATTTGCTAGCTGCAATTTCACTCACTTCAGCAACTAACATACAGCACTTGCTAGCTGAAAATTCACTCACTTCAGCAAAAGGCATTAGCTTTACAAATAGCACTTGCTAGATGCAATTTTTTTTTTTTTTTTTTTTTTCAGAAAAACATTTTGGTTTTCTGTTTGGGTTCAGGGTGCTATTGCATCCACACTTCGCACATTCTCTGTGTATGCTAGAAGCACAACTGATATACACAGTGGGAGAGACTTCACTCATAGCATCTGTACTTCAGTTCAGCTGGGCGGCCATTTTAAACCCCCGCATTTATTTGCAAACCCACAGACTTTTTAGTGCCAACCCGCATTCTCCACCATATGAGACAAACGCCCCTCTTTTGTAGCGCTGACGTCTGTCTGGGTTCTTCCCGACACAGTCTTCTAGGGTTATTTATACAACAAACAGGAACATGCAAAGTATTACGTTGCTTAACTCAGGCTTCTGCCTGCTTTATTTTCATCCAAATAGGGTACTGCAGCTTTAACATGTGTAGGCAGGAGGCACTCAGACATTTAACCTTCAGCGGTTTACTCATATCAGTGTTATAGCATTTCACACAGTGTCACTTTTCAGAACCAAACCAAATCAAATAAACCAAATCCTATCCCATTCAGGGATCTAACTACACATCAGACTCAGCCTCTAACTGCTGCTGGGCCAACTAACCTGGTTCCCCAGTTTAAAAGAAGGCCCTCTCATTTAGGGTCACTAGATAAAGCATAGTCTTTTAGATATAGCAATAAAGATTTGTTTGTCTTATCTGTTCGTGGTGGGAACTCGGTCCCAAGTGTCCAGGCAAATCCTCTGGTACTGTGATACTTGAAGGGGTCGTCCCCTCAAACTGGATTCAGGGGAGCAGCGACACCCCCAGCCCCCAGGCTCTAAGGAGAGAGACTGAAAAGCAAACCTCTCTGCTCTAAATACCTGTGCTAGTGATTAGGAGGGCAGGTGAGGGAGAATTAGACACATTGTAAACTGTGGTCTGGATTTTCCATCCACCAGCCTGAGTAAATGTGAAGCTGTGGAATGGATCATTTTTAACTATTCCTGCACTTTCCGACCTAAAACGGGGCAGAAAGCTGCCTAACATCTTTGGACTATGTCACAAGGTATATGATAAAATATCTGTTGTCTAAATTTAGCATAGGTTAACCTTGATGGACGGAAGTCTTTTTTCAACCTCCTGTTCTATGTAACTATGTAACTATATAACTATGTAACTATGTAACTATGTAACTATGTAAGGCAGCATCACTTTCTGCTTGGCTCCACTGTAACATGGGTATTCTCCTCCTGTGACTTTGTCCATTGTTGCAACATCTGCTTTAAGGCAGCATCACTTTCTGCTTGGCTCTGCTGTAACTTCTGCTTTAAGGTAGCAGTACTGGCCACACAGTCTTTTTCTCATCATCGTCATCGTCATCATCATCATCCTCATCCAACCTGAAGGGACAGTCTTTGCTGTGGTCCAGCTTTTCACACCATAAACATTTCTGGTGCGGTTCCTTTTGCGGGACCACGCCGGGATATCCATTCCTGAAAGGACATTGTTCTGTGTGGCCAGGCACATTACACATATAACACATTGTATCCTCTGTTTCCTAACTTCAGGTGTATTCTTCACCTTGACCTATTGGAGGTGCTATTTCCTCAATTATTCATACCCGACGGGGCAGACTATACACTCAGCACTTGCTTATGGCGTTATCTTTACACAGCACAGCACTCCTTTCATACCTGACGGGGCAGACGTTACACTCAGCCATTGCCAGCTGCAACTTTCTCTTTCTTCAGAAAAAAATTGTTTTTTCTGCTTGGGTTCAGCACCTTAAAATATCTTCATCTACTGACCTCTGGTTTCTATTGCATCCCCACTTCACACATTCTCTGTGTATGCTGTAAGCACAACTGGTCATATACAGTGGGACAGACTTTGCTTGCTTTTCACTTCAGTTGGGCGGCCATTTTAAATCCCCACATTTATTTTCAAACCTACAGTTTCCACTGCTCAGTGCCTTTTGGACTGCCCGCATTCACTGCCCCAATTGTGATGCCCACACCACTCTGTAGCATCTTTTAGTCACAGATAAAGGCAGGAAACACTGTATATCTTACATGGGGTTTATTTACAGGGATTAAATCAAATGCCAGTATACAACAATAAAGGGGTTTCGTTTCTCTGTTTGTAAGTCCTTCTGAGCAGACGTCCCTTCTTCAGCACGGTCTTGTCGTCCTTCCTTCCTGGGGGAACTCAGCCCCATGTTGAGCCCAGAGAAACTCCTCTGTACCAACTTCCGCAGCTGGGGAGCACCTCACATCACCCCCCCCCTTGTACCTCACATCACTCCCCCCCTGTACCTCACATCACCCCCTCCCCCCTTTGTACCTCACATCACTACCTCCCTGTACCTCACATCACTCCCCCCCTGTACCTCACATCACCCCCCCCCCCTTGTACCTCACATCACCTCCCCCCTTGTATCTCACATCACCTCCCCCCTTGTAACTCACATCACTCCCCCCCTGTACCTCACATCACTCCCCCCCTGTACCTCACATCACCTCCCCCCTTGTACCTCACATCACCTCCCCCCTTGCACCGCACATCACCTCCCCCCCTTGTACTTCACATCCCTCCCCCCCTGTACCTCACATCACTCCCCCCTGTACCTCACATCACCTCCCCCCTTGCACCTCACATCACCTCCCCCCCTTGTACTTCACATCACTCCCCCCCTGTACCTCACATCACTCCCCCCTGTACCTCACATCACCTCCCCCCTAGCACCTCACATCACCTCCCCCCCTTGTACCTAACATCACCTCCCCCCCTTGTACCTCACATCACTCCCCCCTTGTACCTCACATCACCTCCCCCCTTGTACCTCACATCACTCCCCCCCTGACCTCACATCACTCCCCCCCTGTACCTCACATCACTCCCCCCCTGTACCTCACATCACTCCCCCCCTGTACCTCACATCACTCCTCCCCTGTACCTCACATAACTCCCCCCTGTACCTCACATCACTCCACCCCTGTACCTCACATCACCTTCCCCCTTGTACCTCACATCACTCCCCCCCCTGTACCTCACATCACTCCCCCCTGTACCTCACATCACTACCCCCCTGTACCTCACATCACCCTGTACCTCACTACCCCCCTGTACCTCACATCACCCCCCCTTGTACCTCACATCACCTCCCCCCTTGTATCTCACATCACCTCCCCCCTTGTACCTCACATCACTCCCCCCCTGTACCTCACATCACTCCCCCCCTGTACCTCACATCACCTCCCCCCTTGTACCTCACATCACCTCCCCCCTTGCACCTCACATCACCTCCCCCCCTTGTACTTCACATCACTCCCCCCCTGTACCTCACATCACTCCCCCCTGTACCTCACATCACCTCCCACCTAGCACCTCACATCACCTCCCCCCCTTGTACCTCACATCACCTCCCCCCCTTGTACCTCACATCACTCCCACCTTGTACCTCACATCACCTCCCCCCTTGTACCTCACATCACTCCCCCCCTGACCTCACATCACTCCCCCCCTGAACCTCACATCACTCCCCCCCTGTACCTCACATCACTCCCCCCCTGTACCTCACATCACTCCTCCCCTGTACCTCACATAACTCCCCCCCTGTACCTCACATCACTCCCCCCCTGTACCTCACATCACCTCCCCCCTTGTACCTCACATCACTCCCCCCCTGTACCTCACATCACTCCACCCCTGTACCTCACATCACTCCCCCCTGTACCTCACATCACTCCCCCCCTGTACCTCACATCACCTCCCCCCTTGTACCTCACATCACTCCCCCCCTGTACCTCACATCACTCCCCCCCTGTACCTCACATCACTCCCCCCCATACCTCAAATCACTCCCTCCCTGTACCTCACATCACTCCCCCCCCTGTACCTCACATCACCTCCCCCCTTGCACCTCACATCACCTCCCCCCCTTGTACCTCACATCACTCCCCCCCTTGTACCTCACATCACCTCCCTCCTTGCACCTCACATCACCTCCCCCCCTGTACCTCACATCACTCCCCCCCTTGTACCTCACATCACCTCCCCCCTTGTACCTCACATCACCCCCCCCCCTGTACCTCACATCACTCCCCCCCTTGTAACTCACATCACCTCCCTCCTTGCACCTCACATCACCTCCCCCCCTGTACCTCACATCACTCCCCCCCTTGTACCTCACATCACCTCCCCCCTTGTACCTCACATCACCGCCCCCCCCCCTGTACCTCACATCACTCCCCCCCTTGTAACTCACATCACCTCCCCCCTTGCACCTCAAATCACCTCCCCCCTGTACCTCACATCACCTCCCCCCTTGCACCTCACATCACCTCCCCCCTTGCACCTCACATCACCTCCCCCTCTTGCCCTTCACATCACCTCCCCCCCTTGTACCTCACATCACTCCCCCCCTTGCACCTCACATCACCTCCCCACCCCTGTACCTCACATCACCTCCCCCCTTGCACCTCACATCACCTCCCCCCCTTGCACCTCACATCACCTCCCCCCTGTACCTCACATCACTCCCTCCCTTGTACCTCACATCACATCCCCCTTGCACCTCACATCACCTACCCTCCTTGTACCTCACATCACCTCCCCCCCTTGCACCTCATATCACTCCCCCCCTGTACCTCACATCACTCCCTCCCTTGTACCTCACAACACCTCCCCCCCTTGTACCTCACATCACTCCCCCCCTTGTACCTCACATCACTCCCCCCCTTGTACCTCACAACACCCCCCCTGTACCTCACATCACCTCCCCCCCTGCACCTCACATCACCTCCCCCCCTTGCACCTCACATCACCTCCCCCCTTGCACCTCACATCACCTCCCCCCTTGTACCTCACATCACTCCCCCCCTTGTACCTCACAACACCCCCCCCTGCACCTCACATCACCTCCCCCCCTTGCACCTCACATCACCTCCCCCCCTTGCACCTCACATCACCTCCCCCCCTTGTACCTCACATCACCTCCCCCCTTGTACCTCACATCACCTCCCCCCTTGTACCTCACATCACCTCCCCCCCTTGTACCTCACATCACCTCCCCCCCTGTACCTCACATCATCTCCCCCCCCGTACCTCACATCACCTCCCCCCTTGTACCTCACATCACTTCCCCCCTTGCACCTCACATCACCTCCCCCCTGTACCTCACATCACCTCCCCCCTTGTACCTCACATCACTCCTCCCTTGTACCTCACATCACTTCCCCCCCTTGTACCTCACATCACTCCCCCCCTGTACCTCACATCACTGCCCCCTGTACCTCACATCACTCCCCCCCTGTACCTCACATCACCTCCCCCCTTGTACCTCACATCACCTCCCCCTTGTACCTCACATCACCTCCCCCCCTGTACCTCACATCACCTCCCCCCTTGTACCTCACATCACCTCCCCCCCTGTACCTCACATCACTCCCCCCTGTACCTCACATCAGCTCCCCCCCTGTACCTCACATCACCTCCCCCCTTGTACCTCACATCACCTCCCCCCCCTGTACCTCACATCACCTCCCCTCTTGTACCTCACATCACTCCCCCCCATGTACCTCACATCACCTCCCCCCTTGCACCTCATATCACTCCCCCCCTGTACCTCACATCACCTCCCCCCCTGTACCTCACATCACCTCCCCCCTTGTACCTCACATCACCTCCCCCCCTTGTACCTCATATCACTCCCCCCCTGTACCTCACATCACCTCCCCCCTTGTACCTCACATCACCTCCCCCCCTTGTACCTCACATCACCCCCCTTGTACCTCACATCACCCCCCCTTGTACCTCACATCACCTCCCCCCCCTTGTACCTCACATCACCTCCCCCCCTGTACTTCACATCACCCCCCCTTGTACCTCACATCACCTCCCCCACGTTGTACCTCACATCACCCCCCTTGTACCTCACATCACCCCCCCTTGTACCTCACATCACCCCCCCTTGTACCTCACATCACCTCCCCCCCTGTACCTCACATCACCCCCCCTTGTACCTCACATCACTTCCCCCACGTTGTACCTAACATCACCTCCCCCCTTGTACCTCACATCACCTCCCCCCTTGCACCTCACATCACCTCCCCCCTTGTACCTCACATCACTTCCCCCCCTTTACCTCACATCACCCCCCCCCTGCACCTCACATCACCTCCCCCCCTTGTACCTCAAATCACTTCCCCCCCTGTACCTCACATCACTCCCCCCCTGTACCTCACATCCCCTCCCCCCCTTGTACCTCACATCACCTTCCCCACGTTGTACCTCACATCACCTCCCCCCTTGTACCTCACATCACCTCCCCCCTTGCACCTCACATCACCTCCCCCCCTTGTACCTCACATCACCTCCCCCACGTTGTACCTCACATCACCTCCCCCCTTGTACCTCACATCACCTCCCCCACGTTGTACCTCACATCACCTCCCCCCTTGTACCTCACATCACCCCCCCCCCCTTGTACCTCACATCACTCCCCCCTTGTACCTCACATCACTTCCCCCCTTGTACCTCACATCACTTCCCCCCGTTGTACCTCACATCACCTCCCCCCTTGCGGGCGCCTTCTGTGTAGTAACTTCCAGCCACCACACTTCTGGTGCAGGGGCGATGCCTACATGGGAGGCTGCTGCAACAGCAGCAGAGAGAGGCGCCTGCTGCAGAAGGAGGAACGCTAGGGCCCAGCAACTGGACATGGAGCTGGCGGTGCCGGGACAGCAGGGGACCAGCCAGAGGTTAAGCCCAACAGCCAGGCCCCACGCAGCCTCCGGGCCTGGGACAACTGCCCCGGCTCTCCCGTCCTGTCAGCGGCCCTGCTCATTGGTTCTCAAGGGCTTAACGATAAAATAAAACCACTTACCCCATCCATGTTGTGCTGCTCCAAGGCCTCCAGGAACAATAACACCTAGGAACCAATCCACTGTGATAATCCAACGCCCAGATTTGCGCTTATTCTGTAGGCGCGGAAGCAGGCGGTCGGGATATTTTTGGACAAAAATTCCCCATTGAAGTAAATAGTGAATGTATTTTAGGAACATAACTAGCAGTCACAATGTGAATACATGTGTTACATATACATCTGTTATTGAGTTCAGCAGCCAGTATTCAGGTGAAACCGCCGCTCTGGCTCACATAAGCTTTGAGTATTATAGTCCCAGCTCCAATAGCAGTCACTTCATTGGACCCAACGCTTCCCATGGTCAGTGAGGAAAGGTGCTGCTATGGTTATCATTGTTGGCGTCAGCAAGCAACTAGGTGAGTAGCTGTGAAGTCCTGGACCAGGTTAGGGAGCAGTACTGAATAACTCCTCATTTTATTGCAGATCACCCCTTCCCAGTTTAATAAGAAGAGCCTAGTGGGATAGATACCTGATACATTGGTGCTAAGAGAAGTGCGTTGGTAATGGCAATACAATAAAGTACGATAGTACTGATTCCGCACACAATGTCCCTACTGCAAAGGGCCCTTAGCACAAAACTGGCAGTTTGCTAAATATTAGGCTCACAATCTATCAAAACATGAATCTAAACACACAATAAAATATATCGACAGAACATTTCCATCATTCAAACTTCTTTCAACAACAGCATTTCATTCCTGTCACAGCAACAGGGCTTAAGTTTCCTTCTGATCACTCATTGTATTCGTTTTTAATTAGTATACAGTATATGCCCGTTTCTTCTTACTAGCAGTGCATAGGCGGGAACGAGCTCAAATAAACCATTTGTATGTAGCAACACTCTACTGATTTTAGTACAAAAAGGTTGGATAAACCTTTCAGGATTTTGCTTAAAAGAAATGCTTGTATAATAAAAAAAATGTATTATTTCTGAGTGTTCATTTCTGCAAATTACATAGCAAAGACTATGTCATTTCACTTGTTAGCCTCGAAGCCGTTACATTACTGAATCAAATTAGCGTTCAGTGAAAATTGCTTTGCTGACACTTTGCAAGCTGACGTCTTCTGGACAAGAATTGAAAAAGAAAAGCCTATTCCTTGCATGGTGGAAAATGTAACCTCTTGCTCTCTGTGTGTTTTGCAGGTGAATGGGCACAGTTTTGTACATATGGAACATGAAAAAGCTGTTTCACTGCTGAAGAGTTTTCAAAACACAGTAGACTTAGTTATTCAACGTGAGCTTACTGTCTAAATATTTTTATAAACAGTAAAGATATGTTTAGACAGATCTAATGTTCAGAGTAAATTTATACATAGGAAACAAATTTTGCCAATTGCTGGAACAATGGCAAAGATGAGTGCCAAATGTATAATATATGTTATTATCAAACTTTCAAATGTTCACAATATACATATGAGAATCATGTGGATATGTATTAGTTTTAATTGTCAGCCTGAGGCTGTGCATTGGTGCAGTTTTATAAATAAATATGTTTCATCCCAAAGTGGGTTTCATACAGTTTCAGAGCGTGGAAGCACACGAAAGCTCTCACGAAATATCTAAATCGCCATGAAACACTGCCTCAAAATTGTATATGCCTTTTATATAGAACATAAACATTCATAGAAGGAATTGCAAGTCATATTTTGACTTCTATACAAAATGAAAACAAAACAGAATAATATTTTCTTAACTGAAGAATTGATTGATAAGAAAGTATTTCTTAAAGATGCACATGTACACTGATAAAAATCCCTTTTTATAGAAGAAATAGATATACAGTATGCCTTATGGAACTAACTATAAATGTATAGAATTGATTCCATGGATTTAACGAAAAGCAATCCAATCAGATGGGCCCCTCCCCTACCCGTGGGAGCAGAGATTCATTGTATGTAATGAGTTGCTGGCCTTTGTGCTGGTGACGTAGTTTTATGCATCCGGCAGATATACATTAAACATGGATAAGGGTCAAGGGGAATTGGGGTCATTTTAATGTTTCAGAAAATAAATCCAGTGGGTGAATGGCTGACAGGAAAGCTAATGCTGTATCGTCATTATAACGTTTATGTTCAATCTAAAGCATCACCAGTATCATTTGAACTCCAATGAATGTGAAACCTCCTTTTACAGGTGAATTTCAATTGCCTAATGTTTTTAAGAATATTTGTATAATCTTTATGTTGTGGCAAGACAGAGCATTTTTGATGGCATGTGGTCTGTTTTATTTTTGGCTTAAATTCATCCTTCAAAATATTTATATATGCTTTTAAGCGCTTATGTGGAAGATTTTGAATAAAAGTGCTTCAGATCCATGATTACATTGTTTCAGTCAGACAGTCCTACACTGGTCACTTTCTTCATGTGCGTTTTGTTGACATTTTGAAGGCAAATGGAGTCAACTATGAGAAAGATTTAAGGCTGCGTCCTCTGTGTCGCTGACCGCGCTCATGCTTGAGAGCGGGGAGGTCACCAACTCTCCAAGCAGGACCGCTCGGCTGTCCGGCATATTTTTTTTCTGCGCAAGCGGGGGGAGGGCGTGGCCGAGCAGTGACTGGCGCTGATTGGTTGAGGTCATGTAACCCTTTTGTGCGCCTGAAAGACAATTAATCTGTCTCGGGAAGTGCCTGCGAGCGTGCGCTCGCGCCACGTGAGCATAACCGGTCACCTTTGCATTCATTGTGCTGACCGCACTAAGCGCCGTCAGCGGCCCACAGGACGTAGCCTAAAGCTAAAATCCCTTAGTGCATTTGAGAACAAACTTTAACTTAATCATTTTAAAAAGCCTCATTGTTCAACATGAAGTGGCTCTTAGCTTTAAACGAGAAGACAGACAAGCACAGCCTGCATAAGAAAAGGTATTGGTACAAAATAATATCTCTCGCTTGCATGTGAGTAACCACCGACGGATGTGAGTTGGCGCTGGCACAGAATCTTGTGTATCCAGGAGATCTCGCTGGAGCTCCAAACCGGACGACCGCGTGGCTGCTCCTCCGATATTGGCGTCCTGCACCAAGTCCCGGAAGTGATACCGTCTCGCGAGTCTTTACCCCAGTTGCTTTTGGCACCAGTTTCTAAAAACCGGCATTGGCCACTCTCCCAGCTCCGCTCCTTTCCTCTCTGCTCCGGCGTTCGCCTTTTGATGAGATTGTTGATTCTCTCTGGGTCAGTGTGACAACAGTGATTAGCCTAGACCATAACCCTGCGCGTTTCACACACAGGGGCTTCATCAGGGGACAATCTCCGCGAACGCCGGAGCAGAGAGGAAAGGAGCGGAGCTGGGAGAGTGGCCAATGCCGTTTTTTCGAAACTGGTGCCAAAAGCAAACGAGGCAAAGCCTCGCAAGACGGTATCACTTCCGGGACTTGGTGCAGGACGCCAATATCGGAGGAGCAGCCACGCGGTCGTCCGGTTTGGAGCTCCAGCGAGATCTCCTGGATACACAAGATTCTGTGCCAGCGCCAACTCACATCCGTCGGTGGTTACTCACATGCAAGCGAGAGATATTATTTTGTACCAATACCTTTTCTTATGCAGGCTGTGCTTGTCTGTCTTCTCATTTATATCTAATCAAGGTATCCCCTCTTACCAAGGGGACACTGGACTTTGGACCATTTGCCCTGGCCCACACGGACTGAGACTGCCACGTATAGGATATCATATTATTTTCCATTAATCAATCTAGTTGAGCACGGTTTCTATGTTTAGCTCCTAGCTTTGTTTTTAATGGTGTCCACTTCACATTATATAAGTTATGGTGGGTTAAAAAAAAAGGGACAAAAACGCTCCACCGTACAGTGAATAAAAATACCACACATGAGCAAATTCACATGTCTCAGACAGGTCTGCAGCCCTGCTTTTCCCCATTATCTCTTTGCTGCAGTGAAAGCACTGTATGTATGGGATTCTGGGAAATAACATGCAAATGATCACACACTGCCACCTTTTATGTATGGTGTAGCACAGAGAAATATGTTCTTTCTTCTTTAAGGATTTTTGGTGTAAAGGCAATCTGCTCCCCCATAAACTGTGACCAGCCCACAGGATGAAGTCCGTGGAGTGTCTATATGAAGAGGTAGTGGGGTCACGCTGAAGCATTTCTTTGGTGTGTAACTCGCACCCTATGTACAAAGAGTATTTATACTGTTGTAAAATGTGGCATATTATAACAAATGACAATACAAGGATTCCTGATACATATTGCTGCGCCATAACTGTGTGAAAAACACTCCCTATGCCACATGGTGACAGGGGAACACAACGCAAAAATCTTTACCAAAAGGGACACAAGCCGCACATTTCTTCATCTGTACCAACATGCAAACGTAACTCTGCCCAAATGTCCTCCCACCTGCTCCATAAGTTCCTAATATTGTCACAAACCCTGCAGACATACAAGAAAAAGGTTGCACAGAAGAATAATACAGACTGTATTGCCTGTCACAGGTATATTGCAGCGCGATTTGCATCAAAATAAGCACTTTGAGCAGAGGCCCCATTGTGAGTCACATGAAATGTTTTTGACAGCTATTTTTTATTTGTATCTTCAGCTAATAATTGACTTTAAAATCCCTTTACCTGTTTGCATACTTTTACCCGAGGGTCCCGCCACCCATTACATAAGAAATGCTGTAAAAAGCCGAAAACAAAAAAAGCTTACAATCAACAAAACACGTACTGTATGTGAAAAGTGGAAAGGGACTGTTTTAAAAGGCAAATATTGTTTTTATTTACTCAGTTGAAGCACAATCCACAAATATGACATTATGGGTCATTTAATTAAACCTTTTTTTTCACCACCTCTCAAGTGAGTTCCAAACCTATAATCATTTTCTTAGCAAGTAAGATGTGTCATGTCACTGGGTGGCAGATAATATTTAACTCAAGCAGAGACAATGTCACATGGAAAAAAAAAGAACATTTTACCGCACAGCAGAGAAGCTGATTGGCTCTGGGAAATGAAAAATGTTTTAATTCCAATTCTTCACTCGCAGTCGCAGCAAATATTGACAGTTCCTGTGGAAGATATGAAGATGGCTACACAGGAAACTTGTTGCGCTTTTCATCGTCCTCATTTCCTTCAATCCTTACCCAGCCTCTTCAGCACTTTATTCCTTCATCACCCTTCAGGGTTAGGGGGACTTCAGGTGCACCGGAGAGATTACGGGTACATGTTAGTACAGCAAAAATACTGTGAGGTACCTATATCATGTCCTGATACACTGAAATTCATTACAATTAGGAATTTAGATATTCAGGAGGTGACCGTTAATATGGATTATTACCGGGTGCAGACCTGGGTTCTTAGAAAGCTCAGCCCCCTTTGAGCAGTAGATTAGATTTGCAGGACAGGGATTTGCAGTAAATGTAACAATTTAATCTGCTATTTTTAATAATAGAACATTTGGAACAATCAAAGAACATGACATTTACATGTATTATATTTTATAAATACTATGATCAATATATATATATATATATATATATATATATATATATATATATATATATCATATCCGTGCAGTTCTAAATGCATCCATTATGTAAATCCATGTGCATGCTACCCAAAACAGGATGACAAATGAATACCAATGTGCATTAAGTTGGAAAATGAAGGCTTCCGAAAGCCCCCTCCCCGGGGTCATGAATGTATATTGGCACCAGATGGCTAATTATGAAATGGTTGTGATAGTTTTGTGTTCAACATCTTTACCCTTGCAATATAACCTACCGGGGAATGTGGCTGCATTTAGCACATTTGAAGTGAAACTGGGGTCTTTAGTATATACAGTATATCATTGTTTCTTAGTTTCAGGGATCCCAACCACCCGATGTTTTAGGAATAACCAACACATTAGCAAACAAAAGTAAATGCATTTACTTGACACAATAATTGGTTGTTGGTTATCCATAAAATGTTATCTAATAGTTCAAATTGGTTATGGCAGATCAATAGTTCTCAATGTAAGTGCTTCTCAAAGGGTGGTCCCTGAATCTCCGGAAATGTGTTAGGGCATCTGTCATCTGTCCATGCTGTTTCCCAGACAGGCCCTTTAATTCTGCTAACTGTATAATATTTATTCTTATGTGGATCATCTAAGTGTGTATGGCGGTTTACCGCATGGTTATCAAAGCCCCAAACCCAATACTGGCTTATTTTACCTGTCTTTTTTCTTTTCTTTTACAGCATGGGGACATTGGGGGCCTTTGGAGATGAACCAAGCTATTTTCAGCCCCGTGGACATCCCCCAGTTCCCGGGTCACTTCCCGGTGAAGTTACTGCTTTTAAAAGAGCAATCCATGCTTCTTCTTTTTCACCCCGAATTGAAGCATTGGGGGGTTTCTGGAGATGAACCCTGTTAATTTCAGCTCCGGGGACCCCCTGCTTCCGGAGATACTTACCTCAGTAGTAGGTGCCGGTAGCCGCTCCGGCTGGGGTTTAAAGTTTAAAGCTCCCGCGTCACACGGGCCAATAGGAAGCAGAACCTGATGACGTCACGGCTTCCTATTGGCCCGCAGTGTGCGGGAGCTTTGCAACTCGACAATTTCATGATCCCTGGTAGCAGAGCGGCTACCAGCACCCCTGATGGAGGTAAGTATGTCCGCAGGCAGGGGGTCCCCGGAGCTGAAATTATTGGGGTTAAAAAAATAAGAAGAAGATCTTGGGTTGCTGCTTTAAATCGTCCTTCAGGGGAACCAAAATAGCCGTCAAATCTTGCAGGTCCCGCAGGCCAATAGGAAGCCGCAACGTCACCAGCGGCATCTTCCTATTGGATGGCCACTCAAATTGTCTGTAAAAACCAACGCCCCCCCGGAGCTGAAAATAGAGCGGTTCCCATCCTGTAAAAAAGAAATAAACGGGCGAGGTTTTTTGTTTTTTTTTAAATGACAGGATTAATGTTCTAACAATGAAGTGGTCCACAGGAAGGACACGTTTGAGACCCGCTTGCAAAATGTATCCATAGATATCTTGGCAGTGACAAGTGGGGGGGTGAGAATTACTATAAGATGTGTCTTTTCTCTTGTCAGGTCACATACGCGGTTACATGGGGGCACACGGTGCGTTTAAAAGAAACAATAACAATCATCAATATGATTTCCTTTCCCATTTTAATTGGCTTCCGACTGTAGAATAAACATTGCTTTATACGCAGAGTTTTTACTGAACACTTATAAGCAGTAGAGCAGGAGTGGCCAACAATAGACTTCAAGGTACACCAACAGGTCAGGCTTTCAGGCTATCCCTGGTTCAGTACAGGTGGCTCAATCAGTGGCTCGGTCGAAGACTGAGCCACTGATTGTGCCATCTGTGCTGAAGCTGAAGCAGGTATTGCCTGAAAACCTGACCTGGTGGTAGCCCTTGAGGACAGGAGTCAGCCACTCCTGCGCAGAGCATGTAAAAGGTGACTGTTTATTCCAATGACTTTCTCACTTCCCATAGAATTTTGATGTCCGAATACATCCAGTACAGCTGCTTTGGGCGTATATAGGATTACCCCCTGAAAGTTTCATTCGTATGGTTTTGATAGGGTTTACATAGTAAGAAGCATCAATCTTACGGAAGCGAAGAGGCAAATGAAAGCTGCTTGGGATTTGCACGCACTGAATGATGTGCAGATAGTAACCAAGCGATCCACAAGCTGGGGCAACAGGTGGGCAGAATTTAGGTGGCAGGGGCAAGGGGCAAAGAACAGAACACACACACACACACAAAATATATATACATACATACATTACCACAAAGCAGCAAAGAGGCGACAGTACTCAGGTGATGAAAAATAAACTATGTATTAAACATAGCACATAATTGTTTGCATATTTATGTGCTATGTTTAATACATAGTTTATTTTTCATCACCTGAGTGCTGTCGCCTCTTTACTGCTTTTGTGGTAATGTATGCATCTATTATTCTTATGGGACATGCACCAGCTTATTATCTAGCTATACAGGAGTGCCAGTGATTTCCTATCATATATATATATATATATAGTATTGTATGTCTTTATTTATATAGCGCCATTAATGTACATAGCGCTTCACAGTAGTAATACATGTGGTAATCGAATAAATAACAGATAATATAAATAACAGATCATGGGAATAAGTGCTTTAGACAAACATAACATTAAGGAAGAGGAGTCCCTGCCCCGAGGAGCTTACAATCTAATTGGTAGGTAGGGAGATCGTACAGAGACAGTAGGAGGGAGTTCTGGTAAGTGCGTCTGCAGGGGGCCAGGCTTTATGTATCATGTGTTCAGAATAAATTAGTTCTTCAGTATTCGGTGATACCTTTTTTATTGGATTAACAATTTATGTCATAGGACAAGCTTTCGAGAGTTATCCTCTCTTCTTCAGGTCAAGCAATACTGATATACAAAGGAATCTATGGCTAAAACAGTGTGAAGAGAGGGGAAAAAAACCCAGATATTTACTGTAGATAAGGTAGGGTGTTAAGTGTTTGAAGCCAGGGGACAGTGTCAAAGGAAGGTGGGGAGGGGGAGGGATATTGGGGGGGAGGGATACTGGGGGGGAGAGAAAGTGTGGATAAGAATAGAGGCAAGCAGGATAATTACAAGTAATTTTCATAGGGTGTGAGAAAACCCATGTCCGCATTAAGTCCTTTGGTTTTGGTGTCAAAGAGTCTTATCATTCTGAGTTCAAATGTTTGACCTGAAGAAGAGAGGATAACTCTCGAAAGCTTGTCCTATGACATAAATTGTTAGTACAATAAAAAAGGTATCACCGAATACTGAAGAACTCATTTATTCTGCACTATCGCAACTGGACTAACACGGCTATTTTCTGCTTTATATATATATATATCTATATTTATATATTGCACGTATAGTATAAAGATAGCAATACAGACCGGCGCCTCAAAGTCCAAAACTGAAATGAGTCCAAAGATGTGCTGAAGTGTCCAAAAACGCTGATCCGGTAGAAGGACTGCAAACTCCACAACAGCACACGTGGTATCATACAAGGGAGATAAAGAGAAAGATCATAGCGTGACACTGCAAACTGTAAAACATATAACTCATACAAACAGGACATACATGACAAACAACACTAACAGAAAGGCTGACAATATAACAGAGATTTATTTTGACAATACTAAAAACAAGAGAAGCTTTGGAGCGGGTCTAGGATCCAGTGTGGTAAAACTGGAATCCTACTTACAGCAATCCAGAAGGGTTCAAGCGGTGTGTATACTGTGCAGTTCTTTAATCAGCTTATCCTCGGCGCGTGGTGCTGCTGTGATGGCCGCCGGCGCTTCCTCCGGTTACTCTCGGGCTCAGCGTCCCTGCAAGCCAAACCTCGCGAGATTTCTCGTCCGTGTTTTTAGAGATCATTTGGAAGAGAGCATCAAAGGAGCAGGTCACAGCACCCAGTCACAGCTCGAGCAAACGGTGTAGAAGTGCGCTACAGGAGAAAGCGGCGGCGAGTAGCTCCACCTAGCGAGTGACGTCACGGACGAGAAATCTCGCGAGGTTTGGCCTGCAGGGACGCTGAGCCCGAGAGTAACCGGAGGAAGCGCCGGCGGCCATCACAGCAGCACCACGCGCCGAGGATAAGCTGATTAAAGAACTGCACAGTATACACACCGCTTGAACCCTTCTGGATTGCTGTAAGTAGGATTCCAGTTTTACCACACTGGATCCTAGACCCGCTCCAAAGCTTCTCTTGTTTTTAGTATTGTCAAAATAAATCTCTGTTATATTGTCAGCCTTTCTGTTAGTGTTGTTTGTCATGTATGTCCTGTTTGTATGAGTTATATGTTTTACAGTTTGCAGTGTCACGCTATGATCTTTCTCTTTATCTCCCTTGTATGATACCACGTGTGCTGTTGTGGAGTTTGCAGTCCTTCTACCGGATCAGCGTTTTTGGACACTGCAGCACATCTTTGGACTCATTTCAGTTTTGGACTTTGAGGCGCCGGTCTGTATTGCTATCTCTGTGTTTTTCTAACTGTGTTTGGGTTAGGTTTTCCTGGCAGCCGTCCTATAATTTTCCACATTGTGTTTGCATTGTATATATTCACATATTGTTTAGCGCTAATCACACCACCCTTTTTTCTAGTCACGTATAGTATAAAGCAGAACATGGATTGGACTGACCCAGTGCATTCTCTGCCATAAGAAGCACAAGGCTGTAGATACCTCTGCAATAAAATATCCTTAGCTCAAAACTGTCAAAGTAGGATATTGCATTGAAACAAACCAGACATTGACGTTTCCTTCATTGCTACTTATTCCGTTTCCTGGCATATTCTAGTTGAGCTGCAGTGGGTCCCATAGTAACAATTTCAGCATTACGCTGCGGCCCCGCTGGCGCTGACTGCGCTCATGCTTGAAAGCGGTGACGTCACCAGCTCTCCAAGCATGAGCGCCGGGTGTCCTGGCTATTGTGCAAGCACACGCAGGGGGGCATTGGGGCTCTTTGAGCGCGCTTCAAACTCTCTTTTTTTTTGTCTCCCCGAGCGCCAAGCTTGGGAGAGCGTGCGTGCGCACACCGCGTGAGCGAGGACGGGACAATTTAAATTGCAGGAACTAAACTCTGCAAGCACCGCTCGCTCAGCGCTAGCGTGGCCGCAACCTAACAGAAAATGACTTTGCAATTGCATTTTTTTTTTTACACTGCGAAGTCTTTATTATTCAAATAAACCAGTATTAAGACCAACGTCTCGACATCTCTAGCTCTGTTCCTGCAACAGGTCCGGGTATATTTTAAGTTGGTGACAATAGTATCAAAAATGCCACTATGATGCAAAGTATTGTACCTAACTTACACATCTGCGCTTAGCACTGCTCTGCAAGTCTTAAAAGTGACACCTTACTTTACCACTGATGCAGCACTTTGAAAGTCCCGATTACCATATTTTACTTAGTTTCAGAGATCTCTTATTTCCCTTTTCAATGCCCTTATTATTATTTTTTAATCTAGAAGCATTGGAAATATGACGTGTCCAGGAAGTTAAAACGGAGCTCTCCCCAAAGCCCAGTGCATTCTGTTACCGTAGTAACCTCATAAAATAGAGATTTTTCATTATTTTGTAACATTTACAAAAAAACAACGTTTTTATTTTTAGGGATGAGAAACTCATGTAGGCTCCTCGGACGGATTACCTATTTAAATGCGAGGTATATAAACATACAAACAACCTGGCACACGTTGCATCCCTTTAGCACGTACACTGTAACAATCAGATTTCGGAATTTAAAGGAGCCGTTCTCCTTCTGTTTTTTTTTAAGTGAAAATTCTTTGCTGGCACCCATCTAAATTCTCATAGGGCTAAAACTCCTTAATGGAGACGAAAATGCGTCACGATCTGGCGCGTGCACAATCGCGTGTGCACAACCCGCTGGCTCAAAATTTTCACAGCACTCAAAGTCCTAGATGGAGCCGAAAAAGCGATCAGGCGCGTGCTCGAGCGCCCCCCGATTTATCAAAATTCACGCAGCACTCAAAGTCGTTCATGCAGACGAAAGTGCAATCAGGCAAGCAAACAGTACTATTATCAGCATACCTGCTACAGTACCAGTACTTTTATAAGCAAACCTGCCACAGTACCAGTACTTTTATAAGCAAACCTGCCACAGTACCAGTACTTTTATAAGCAAACCTGCCACAGTACCAGTACTTTTATAGGCAAACCTGCCCCAGTACCAGTACTTTTATAAGCAAACCTGCCCCAGTACCAGTACTTTTATAAGCAAACCTGCCCCAGTACCAGTACTTTTATAAGCAAACCTGCCCCAGTACCAGTACTTTTATAAGCAAACCTGCCCCAGTACCAGTACTTTTATAAGCAAACCTGCCACAGTACCAGATCAGGTTCGACCATTGATGCAGTCTTCCACGGCATTTAGATACTGTACTGTACAATCCAAAATATATGTATCTATTTAGTTATCATAAGTCAATTGTATCATGTATTCCATAAACACAAAAATAGATAACATAACCTGGCGCATAAATGTGTGAAAAAAAAATATAGTCCCAAATGGTGCCGAGTATTGAAGTGATAGTTCTATAGTTACAACCTGGAGTGGCCGGTAAGCAACGAACTCAGTTCACAGTTCATGGGGCAAACAGATGGTTCTTCTCATATGTTGGACTTGATCCTGCATGTTTAAAATATCAAGCAGAGAGCAAACATTGCGCAGTATATTTAGACAAACAATGATTATTCCAAATGTTAAGGTTTTATCTAAAATGCCTACTTACTAGAAGTGGCTAGATCACGTGCAGGGGAGAGAATCTGTTCTTTAAACCCTCTTGGCCCCGGAAGCCTCTTGGTGTAGCACGAACCTCTCGTGGTGTCCCTGGCCTCCGTGGGTGTTGAAGGGATGTTTCTGCAGCCCCTGTCTTTAAGAATCCTGTACCTCTTTCTCCATTTGGGGAACAAGAAGAAGGACAGAGGATTGCGCAGCACAATAAAACTTTTAATGGCACCTGCCCAAAAACACAATTAAAATACTCACAAAAGGAGGTGAGTTTAAAAACAATACAGAAGTGCTCGGCCCAGCACACACACTCAGCCGCCTCAGTCACTGAGAGTCCGTTCCGGTACCGCGTGTACCTCGCGTGTATCCGGCGCTCTTGGGTGACGTCACTGTCTTCAGTAAGACTGGCGGCCGGGATGACTGGGACACTGCTTCTTAGGCTCCTCCCTACGCGTTTCGTGACGGGGAACGTCACTTCGTCAGGGGATTGTGGAGCCTCATCAATCCCGTGTCTCTTTTATAGCCGTCAAATTAACCCCTTACATGAAAGGGACCTCATGTGGCTAATGGATGGCAATAAATGTTCCTATTATCCTGTGGGCCATTTCGCGCCAAAAATCAGACTCTGATCTGTCATCCCGGCCGCCAGTCTTACTGAAGACAGTGACGTCACCCAAGAGCGCCGGATACACGCGAGGTACACGCGGTACCGGAACGGACTCTCAGTGACTGAGGCGGCTGAGTGTGTGTGCTGGGCCGAGCACTTCTGTATTGTTTTTAAACTCACCTCCTTTTGTGAGTATTTTAATTGTGTTTTTGGGCAGGTGCCATTAAAAGTTTTATTGTGCTGCGCAATCCCCTGTCCTTCTTCTTGTTCCCCAAATGGAGAAAGAGGTACAGGATTCTTAAAGACAGGGGCTGCAGAAACATCCCTTCAACACCCACGGAGGCCAGGGACACCACGAGAGGTTCGTGCTACACCAAGAGGCTTCCGGGGCCAAGAGGGTTTAAAGAACAGATTCTCTCCCCTGCACGTGATCTAGCCACTTCTAGTAAGTAGGCATTTTAGATAAAACCTTAACATTTGGAATAATCATTGTTTGTCTAAATATACTGCGCAATGTTTGCTCTCTGCTTGATATTTTAAACATGCAGGATCAAGTCCAACATATGAGAAGAACCATCTGTTTGCCCCATGAACTGTGAACTGAGTTCGTTGCTTACCGGCCACTCCAGGTTGTAACTATAGAACTATCACTTCAATACTCGGCACCATTTGGGACTATATATATTTTTCACACATTTATGCGCCAGGTTATGTTATCTATTTTTGTGTTTATATAATATGTTTGAGATTTATGAGATGTCTCAGTAGATTACCAGGCAGCTTAGTCATTCAAGTGCACAGCACTGTAGTATTAGTATTAGGTTTAGCGCTTGTCACAGTATATTTGTAATTAGTATCATGTATTCCAACTGATACATTTCTGCAAAAAAATAAATAAAATCAATTATACTCTCAAAAGTCTTTCACTCAATCAACATTATCCAAATCAAAATACAATGTCAGTGACAAAACACAGAGCAGCTTCACGTGGAACGCGCGTGCTCGGCACACACCCCGTCTTTTTTGCCTTTCGTGTTGTTTACGTGTATAGGAAGCAGTGGCTCTCGGGCTGTACCACGTTCAGTTCATCTCCGGGACCCTCTGGTTTCCGTGATCTCAGGGGACGTTCCCTCAAGCACTGTCCCCTCCATGAGAAACAAGATGGAGGTTTAACTTAATGTGTAATGGCTTCCTATTGTCCGCAGGAAGCAAGGGATTTAACCACTATGATAGGGGTGGCCAACTCCAATCCTCAAGGGCCTCCATCAGGTCAGGTTTTCAGGATATCCCTGCTTCAGCACAGATGGCTCAATCATTGGCTCAGTCGAAGACACCTTTTCTTGTAAGTATCTCGGAAAGCAGGAGGTCCCTGGAGCTGAAATGAACACGGTTCAGCCCCAAAGACCCCTCCCCCATGGCTTTCTATACTTGTTAAAAGGTGAGGGGGGGGGGGCTCAGGGGGGAATTACTGCTTTAAATGTTCCATAAAAAAAAACCACAACATGCATGTGGATATAACACTTTATAAATAGGGGTTTCAGGGTTTAGTTTGGGGGGGGCGGTGTTTTTGTTTTATTAAAAATACAATCAGTGTTTTTCAGTGTAAACAATGAAAACACAACTGGCAGACATTTAAATTTGGTGTTTATCTGAACCCTTATTTTCAGTCTCCATACTCCCTGTGCGCTGTCATTGTCTCCTACCTGCGAATGGGCGGATACAGAAGGTGGGATTCGTAGGAAAGGGTGCTTCATTTGCAGGGTTTTATTTTTTTACTGGTGTTTTTCTGGTTAAAAATGTAAAACCTGGAATCCCTATTTACAAAGTCTGCTACAGTTAAAGAAAATGCCTAAACCCAGTAAGAATAGACAAGACCAGATTAAGCCTAAACTATAGTAACCCTTTTGCTGCCAGAAGGTCCCGCTATGCAGGAGTACGTTGCTTGCCCTTACGGAAGCGAAGAGGCAAATGAAAGCTGCTTAGAATTTGCACACACGGCATGATGTGCAGATAGTAGCCAAGCGATCCACAGGGTGGGGCAACAGGTGGGCAGAATTTAGGTGGCAGTAAAGAGCAGAATACACACACACACACACACACACACACACACACACACACACACACACACACACACACACACACACACACTGAAACCCCAACACCTACCACATCATATATAAATAAATATATATATATATATATATATATATATATATATAAATAAAGGAGTGCTACTGAGCGTGGCAAATGTATACAACAAAAGACAGGGGAGCCCAATGCTACATTCAATTTGACAATATATATATATGGCAATAAGTATAAAGTTAAATACTTCAATAATAATATTTTCTTGGTTATTTAGTTAAACCCTTTGGCCAAAGCGTCATAAGCCTGCACACCACGTCAAGGCATAACCAAATATGCAGGTCCTAACTACACTGTGAGTCTTCCCTTTACCTCTGTTTGAGGGGGAACAACCATAGTAGGTCCTGTCCATACAGCAAAATAAAGTTAGTTTTTTGATTTTGCTGTATGGACAGGACCTACTATGGTTGTTCCCCCTTAAACAGAGGTAAAGGGAAGACTCACAGTGTAGTTAGGACCTGCATATTTGGTTATGCCTTGACGTGGTATGCAGGCTTATGACGCTTTGGCCAAAGGGTTTAACTAAATAACCAAGAAAATATTATTATTGAAGTATTTAACTTTATACTTATTACCATATATGTTTTGTCAAATTGGGTGTAGCATTGGGCTCCCCTGTCTTTTGTTTTTATATATATATATAAATCAGTTTATTTGAGAGACTAGCGTGCCAAAAGTATGAAAGAAAAGAAAGTTTATATATCCAACAGTCATGTAATCAAAATAAGCATCTAAAATGTGCAATAAATCTAGTACACGTAATAATAAGATGAGACAGAAAGGAGTGGTTGGGTGTCAAGTTGGCTGGATTAAATGGAGAGTTTGGAGAACACCTCAGCAACATGTTATTCTCACATCTAAATGGCCAAATACCCGTGCTGTGTTGGTCTGGGACTTCAGTATCCCCACTGGTACACATGCCACTGTCAGACACATGTAGGTGCTGCTGTATGAATGCAAAGAAAGTGCGAGAAGAAGTTTGTTTTGACTCAATGCCCCATTTTATTTCTGTCATGTAAGAACGTTGTTAACCAAAAAAAAGTTTACACCACTTCCCACTCGGGGGATATATATATTTTTTAACGAGATTACAATATAGAAAAGGTATGGACAGAGAAGCCGAGTTTAAATCATCTCATTGCAATGTGTGTGTGTCTTGTAACTGTTCCCTAACGCCTATCGACAATCCCTACATCACAACCTGGAGCACAGACTGATACATTGCCGCAAAAAGATGCGAGATGAAAATGATGCAACTTGCATCAGTTATACTCCACATTTACTTTTATACATGAAAAATATATTAATATATAAAAACACAAAGAACGGTTTAACTTGGATAGAGGTTGCTGCATTATTTATTTTTTTAAAGAAAATAATGGTTTTCTGCTTCAATTACATGAAAACTTGTCATTTTGTGTTTAAAAAAAAAACTGTATTCTAAAAATAAGATGAGAAGTAGCACACAGCCAGGTAACAAAGGAGAGGTGTCCAAATAATGCAAAAATAGGATTTATTGTGTAGATAATAGCGTAGAGGAAGGACCTCCTACGCGTTTCGTACCATAGTACTTTATCAATGAGTTGTGTCCTGCCGTCCTTTTGAATCCCAGCTAGGCACTCCAGTTTGCGCCCAAACACGTAATGATGTCATGATGTCCGAACTGATGCGCATGCGCACCGCCCAGAAACACCCATATGTCTCCGGGAGGAAAAGGAAAAACGGAGCCCCAGAGGGATCAAAAAATCTAAAATGAAGGACTCTGTTGAACCGCCACGTGGGAAACTTCAGACCCCCCCAAAAAAAAAATCAAAATCAGAAAATATATATAAAAAATGTTCAGTATATTTTTTCAGATATATTTTCTGATGTAATTTTTTTAAATTTATTCATTGTTTGTTTTTAACATTTCCATCTTGGTTATTGTGGAGTTTTGTCTGTGTTTCAGCAGTCCTATTTGTGTATAGTTAAGTTATTTGTCTAGCTTTTCTGTAAGTATCTGTTGTATGGGCTCAGTGATCCTCCCTGTGTTTTTCTCCAGATTTGAGATAGTTGATTTTGCTTTTGTGCGCTTGTGCTATGACCCATAGAGCAGGCTTTGTCTTCTTTCTTGGTTCTGAAGTTTCCCACGTGGCGGTTAAACAGAGTCCTTCATTTTAGATTTTTTGATCCCTCTCCATTTTTCCTTTTCCTCCCGGAGACGCATTACGTCATAAGGGCGTTTCTGGGCAGTGCGCATATGTATCGGTTCGGACGTCATGACGTGTTTGGGCGCGAAACGGAGTGCCTAGCTGGGATTCAAAAAGACACAAGTGTATTTTACTCCTTGATAAAGTACTAAGGTACGAAACGCGTAGGAAGTCCTTCCTCTATGCTATTGTCTTCACAATAAATCCTATTTTTGCATTATTTGGACACCTCTCCTTTGTTTCCTGGCTGTGCTCTACTTCTCATCTTATCTCTGGACTTCAATTCAGCAGCTGCACGTCTTTTCCAGCATCAGGAAGTGGGTGATATTCTTTTATCAGAGACTGTGAGTACACATTGCTTTCTATTGAAATGGACACTCCTAATGAAAGAGGGTTTGTGATCATTTCACTCATCCCGTTTCCAGGGATTATCTGTCATTCCAAGTATTTCATGGACATATACTCCCTACATTTCTCTAGATGGTTATGGTCTCACCCACTGTTCTATTACACCTGGATTTATTGATCAGCATTGGCCTTGTATTAGAGCGCCCTTACTACTTTCTATAGTCTACAAATAAAATGTACTTTTAAGTTTACTTACACGATGGATGTAATTAAAGTTGAATGAGTAAATATTTACTACTTTATTAAAATTACATTTGTGAATGTATTACATGTTCTTGAAGTATAAAGATTTACTGAACTTGAAAGCCGCTTCATTTACTGTGCAGAGTACTTTAAAACTATATTTTACATTTATTTAAATCAATTATCTTGTTATTTTGCACATGGCAAGGTCTATACTTCCAGTTTAATTTGATGTATTCAATTGGTAAGATATATACTGTGTTTAGGATGAATTTTGCAGATGCTTTCTGTATATATGAAAAATACAGGGACTAATTCAATGCTGTGCAGTGTATAACATAAGCCATTTTACGGCTTTGATGTACCTAACTTTTTCAGTATTCGAGTGTTTTAAATAACGTATACATAAAAAAATCTATTGTACAAATAAAATGTCACCTTATTGTAAAAATTGCTTGTTTTTTTGTATTTTATCAACAATCGTGTATACACACGCTTTAGACAGGGAAAAACTGATAACTGTTTTCATTTCTAACAATGTAGTTTGCAAATGAAAAAAAAAAAAAAAACACATTGTGACATGTTTAAAGTTTGCTCAAGGAAGCAAGTGATACTGTGCTAGTACAGGGGGCTCAACTCAAGTCCTCATGTCCCCCAACAGGTTTTCAGGATATCCCAGCTTCAGCACAAGTGGCTCAATCAGAGGCTCAGTGAAAGACTGAGATACCTGTGCTGAAGCAGGGATATCCTGAAAAACCTGGCCCTGTGGGGGGCAGCTTGGGGACTGGAGTTGAGCTCCCCTGTACTAGAGAATGCAATACCAAGTGGTAGGATACAGGCATAATGGGTCCAAATCTTAACTGTTGGTGTCTGGGACGCTGCAGCTAACAGAAGCTGCTATACAACATATACATTTATAGACCAATGTACTGTAATCACTGTTACACTTCCTTCCTAGTTCCTCTTGACTTCACTATAGAACATATAACAAATACAAACCTCAAAGTCCAATAAATGCAAATGTAAGGTAATACGAAACCTGATTACAGAATCCAATCTGGAACATCCGGATAAACTTGAATAATCCACGAAGAAGTTTCTTCAGGACGTGGGATTAAATACAAGGGACAATCATAGTGTGTACTGCTGCATAAATGACATAACAAACAACTAGGACAGGACAAGACTAACAAACAATGAACAATCAAAACACTGCTGAAATAATCAGTTAAGCTAATTTATTAAAATATAAAAGGGACGTCTGTCTAAAAATACATGAGTTGCGTCGCTCTGCTGGTCCGGTTTCCAAAAAACAGAATCCTACTCACAACAAATAGGAGTAAAAAAGGCACATCCAGTGGCAGATGACTCCCAATGGCTCCTCCGCTGCAGGGGAACGTCTGTGTAGGCGATCCGATGCCGCCTGTGTGCTCCATGTACCGAGCTTAAGTGCAGGAGCAGACGGGTGGGGGGGGGGGGAGAATTTCACTGAGAGCTGATGGGCCGTTTTCACAGTGCCTGAAAGGCTGCACATGCGTCTCACGATCAGCTGTAACCCCTGACCTAACGCGTTTCGTGATTGCATGAGTGTTCATTGTGTGTGTTAGTGTGTTAGTCTTGTCCTGTCCTAGTTGTGTGTTGTTATGTTGTTTATGCAGCAGTACGCACTATGATTGTCCTTTGTCCTGGGGAAACCTCTTTGTGGATTACTCAAGTGTATCTGGATGTTCCAGATTAGATTTCTGTAATAAGGTTTCATATTACCTTCTATTTGCATTTATTGGACTTTGAGGCCCCGGTTTGTATGTTATATGTACGTTTCCCTGATATTGTTCGGTCACTTTATCAGGCAGCCTTGCTTATATGTATAAATTCTCTGTACACTTTTTGATTATATTTAGTCGCTAGCGGTCACCACACATTTTGTTTAAGCAGTAGCGCTTCCAGCACTTTTCTTTTTGTCGTATTCACTATAGAACAGCAACGTGGCAATAAAACTGCAGCTTTTGAAATATGACTAATCTAGCTAGATCATAAGTTACAATTGACTGAATAGGACATAGAAATCTGCAAACCGGCAAACCGGCATGGAGATATAGGCATCCGGCCAAAATATATTATTTTACTTACACCAGCGATTCCCAAACACTGATCCCCACTTTCTCTTTTCATCACGTGTAATGCACAGGGCAGTAGTTTGGTATTAAGTCTAGATCGCCATCAGTTTAAAAAGTTTCACTGATTAAGAGAAGGAATAGCCCAATGGAAGCTAAACATCAAATAGAACCACGTTTCTGTATACATCAAAATGGCTCCTCTTACCATGATGCAGACAATTTGTGATTTTGGAAGACACTTTACAATGTGAAATTAACAGAATTCTGATTGGGGTTTCCAAAAGATGCATACGTTTTTGGGTGCTCAGGAACCAGGATGCAACGGGCATAAGGAGAGATGTGCAGCCTGTGCCACAAAAAGGGGCCAGTTATCAGATGTGCTCTTTAATGTGATGTGTTAGGGTGAGCACTATACGTGAAAACCCATCAAACTGGACAGGAGAGAGAAGGCACCTCCAATATGCAGGAGGCGGTGGTAAAAAGGGAAAAAGGTTTACTGCCCACACATGCTGGCCGAGTGAGGTCACATATACAAAAAGGTTATCAAATGGGACACAATCAGTTGGGGACACATTTTACCAACACAAATATATATTTTTTAATTTCTTTGGTAATATGGGAGCCGGCGTCACTGCACCTCTAACGCACAGGGAGGCTCAAAGTTCCTGTACAATATTATTCTAGAAAAATGGTTGTCACAACTAAAGCAGAAGTGCGTCAGGCAGCATACAGAACAAAAACCTCCATCCTTTGGCCGACATTCTTGGAAGATCTGGCATGTTCAAAGGATATTTTAAGAAACCAAATTCAATGTTTTTTCTGATTTTAAATGTAGATTCAATGCTCTGAAATATTTCTAATTACCAACAAAAGAGCAGAATAACTGCAAAATATTCTCAAAATCCCATTGGTCATTAATTACCTCCATATGAAAGCATTAGGAAGTACACTCCCAAGGAACGCTGGTATTAAGGCGCAAAACATTCAATAACCTACAGGTGTTCTTTTTAATAAATCAGTTCTGCAGTATTACATAATGCTTACGCCATTAATTAAAAAAAAAAAATATAACCCTCAATGCCATTTTTAATGAGTTTTAATATACTGAGCATGCTTTAAATTTCAATAGCAGGATTTAGCCACCTCCCCAGCAGCGCAAGATCTTTGCAACTTTCCTGTTTGGGATCATTTCCTGCCAATGTTCCCAGCAGTTAGAGCTGCAAACTGTAACAATAGATAATGTTACCTTAGTAATATAAGACTACATTGTAGCTGCGGAGTTACACTGACGGAAGGATTGATTGAAACTGCAAGGCAGCCATTACGTGAACCCTGGTCTTTGCTGATCGATTTGGTCTCCCGTGGTCGATCGGCAGCTTAGGTAATTATTCTGCATTACCTTTTTAATCAAATGTTGCATATATTAAAACAGAATTTTTTTTTCTCTCAACAGTGCCGTGAGTAATGCCTCTTTAATTAAGAGTAATGCCTCTTTAATTAAGAGTTCCTTTATCAAGGCTGAAATGTCGTGGTAATAACTGAAATATTGGTGCACGTGTTCTGTATGTTATATACCACCACCATTATGTATTTCACATCGATTACATGTTACTTAACATCTCCATAAAGGACAGGTGGCAAAAGGATGAAATATAAAGACAACTTTATTGAGACACTAACTAAACCATTTGTTCGTCCCCCTCGTTATTGTTTTTCTGCTTCACCTCAGTCCCCAACAAGATGTGATCAAGACTGCGCATCGTAAAAACAAACGTGTCGGACAAAGTTCAAGAATGAGATTATTTTCCCTGTGCAAGAAATCAGGCTGGGATACGGCTCCTTAGATATTCTAGTACAGCTATGGTTCCTTTCGCCAAGATAGCTGCCCGGGGATTACGAAATGGGTTACCTTCCAGTTGCAGGGCTCTACGGACAAGAAAGAAAATACTGCATTAAAAGAGCCACTTCTGCGTTCCATCATAATGATACACAATATTAATAGAAAAGTGTGTTTTGTTTACTTGTAATGCATTTTGAACCCTCCCCCCACTCTTTAGGTCACAAAATATCACATTATTATGCAGTGTTTCTTTTTTCCTTGCTTCTCAATGTAGAACCGATAGGATAAAACCTTGAATTGGTTATAGGACTTGTACTTCTTTAATTCAGGTATCGCAGCCTAAGCCGTCTGGTGCAACAGACAAGAACGTTGGCATATGCCATATAAACATACGATAACATCAACAACAAACCTTGTGCATCTGCACTGGTTTCTCAAGCTTGCTCCAATTTCTAAAATATTACAGTATTTAAACCAACGAAATTCAGTTCCTGGGCACAAACTTTACCACACTTGCTGTTTAACATTTAGAGACAGTGGACTACTTGTAATGCCAATATAAAAATGTGTGCATTTGGTTTGCCAAGAGGGTTGAGTTTGGAAGACTGCACTGCCGGCTTATTAAAATTTGAGAGGCTGAAACCTAAACTTGACATTTGAAACTGAAAATGCTGAACATGGGCAGGAATTTCAATTAAACAAAAAAAAATCAGTTACTATAATATATTTATAATGTTTAATACAGTTAGAATGTCATTTTCATAGCAGCCCAGCTCGATGATTGCTAGCTGCTGTAATAAATTAGCATATCTGGAACTTACCATCTATAACATATTGTAACGTATATGTGACATTATTACAAACACTACATATTCCACAGGCACACTCTTCTTTATCAGCAGATAATTAGTAATACAACCCTCCAGCTATTAATCACCTAATACTTTCGCAGTTTCCAAGTTCTGGCGGAACTTGCTGTAGGTCATTGTTCTGAAGATCCAAGGTGGAAAGTTTGGTCATTTTCCCCAGCTGAATTGGGTCTATTGAGCCAATCTGATTGCTGCCGATAAGAACGGTTTCCAGAGTTGGAATTCGATAGAGAACCTCAGGAAATGTTTTAAATCTTTGGAAATAGAAAAATAATTATAACACACATTATTTAAATACTTTTAATCTTACAAATTGAATAACATGGGACAAATAACACAAGTAAAAAAAGGTTACAGGCAAATCCTGCATATGATATTCTGTGTACAAATTCTATAAGAAATGGAACGTTTTTTAAATGGATCGCAAACATACAAAACACTTAGTAACTGCTAAGAAGTCATGTTTTTGTACAATTGCTTTAAAATTTCAGGAAGGCAGCTAGTCATGTAAATTGTGGTCTCTATAGGAAATGTGACATTGTAAAAGTTATATTTCCCCAAATAAACGTAATTCTTTTTACTCTTGGAGAAACTACATACAGCCACCTTTTCCTGTTATTCAGACCACTAGAGGGAAATGTTAGCCACTGAAAGTCGTGTAATGTCTCGCCTACAGTACCGGGAATATATGTAACAGCCGTACCGGGAATATATTTATTACAGTACCGGGAATAAATCTCGCACTGGAAGCCAGTCTCACCCACTACCAAAACCTGATTGTACACACTTTAATGGAGTCTCACCTTTTAAGCTCAGGAACATTAAAACAGCGTGTTGTGGTGCAGGCCCGTGACACTGACAAAAAGATTATGGAGAACACACCCATAGGCGTATTTGCTTTATAGTAGAATCGGTGGATTGGTCAGCGCACGGGTTTTTTTGCTCACAGGATGAAAAGAGAAAATGAGGGACACGTGATTAGTGTTAAACCAGACAGAACATTAACCAATAGTACAATGTGCTTGTCTAAAAGATGCTCCAAAAGAATTTTTTTTTTTTTTATTTATTTTTTTTTTTTTTTTAAATCTGGATTTGGGGCTTGGAACAGCCTAAAGTTGAAAAATAAAATAAAAACTACTTCATAAAAATTCCTAGAAGTGAAATTCTGTGGTGGATGGTGG
Organism: Ascaphus truei; assembly: GCF_040206685.1. NCBI lineage: Eukaryota > Metazoa > Chordata > Amphibia > Anura > Ascaphidae > Ascaphus > Ascaphus truei. The sequence goes on along the minus strand of NC_134492.1, from coordinate 12,001,871 downwards.
GCTGAAGGATGTAAAATAAAAATGTAAGGGATGTGGGGGTGGGTGATTAGCGCGTTCTTGCGCAGCCTGTTGCAAAGCAGGGATGGTGATGCTGCTTATGCAGTACTACACAGTCTGCTGCCTGGCGAAGATAGTGTTGCTGGCTTGGCGGTATTCTTTAAATTTATGTGATGCCAGAAGCAGTGGCTTCCTCCTCCTTCTACTGGAGGTGGTTTGCGGTGCTGATTAATAAAGCCAAATGGAGTTTCTGGTGTAGGGGTGACTACCTACTCCTCCTTATGGAGGTGGTACGTAAGTGACTTCTCTCCCGGGTGCCCGATTCAAAGAAAGAAAGGGCCAGACCGGTGAGTAGGTGAAAATAAGTTTATTAAATGCATACAACAGCAAACAGGAAAAAAACACCTACAATACAGCTTGGGCAGCAGCCCAGCTTCAGCTTAGACGTCCGATGGCGCTCCTCCGACCGGTGTATCCCCCGTAACCGCGTCCGATGGCGGGAACCGGAAGGCGAGGGCTTACCGGATGTCAACAGGCTGGCTGGGTCCTTCAGGTAATGGGCTCCGGCAGGGAACTACGCGTTTCGCAATGATGCTTCGTCAGGTTCCAGATTTAAAAAAAAAAAAAAAAAAAAATTCTTTTGGAGCATCTTTTAGACAAGCACATTGTACTATTGGTTAATGTTCTGTCTGGTTTAACACTAATCACGTGTCCCTCATTTTCTCTTTTCATCCTGTGAGCAAAAAAACCCGTGCGCTGACCAATCCACCGATTCTACTGTCATTACAAGAAGATTCCGGGCTTTATCTTCTTTTCAGGTCCAGCTGCAGAAAACAACAAGGGCAAGTATACACTATCCCTTATTTGGTTACACATTGCAAAACAGGCCACACCACAAGCCTAATAAACAAGGGAGCGCCCCAGCCTCTATTCGTATTTGCTTTATAGTCTGCATATTAGCATTATTAAACACCCCCCATAACACATCTCGCTCTTTCACTCCCTTAAAAACCATAGCAACACTGTATTTAATGGTCCCGCCTTTGCCTGTCTTTAGCTCGGACGTCTGGCCAAAGCTCTATTTATTTTGTAGTTCTCTATTGGAAAGGAAAGAAAGACCTGCCACTACTTAGAAGACCTCAGATGGCCAGTATGAAAGTGTTTTTCTAGCACTAAAATAATTTAAAAAGGCATCGGCAGAGCTACCAACGTGTAAAACTATTTTTCATTTCCGCTTCAAGAAATGTACATACGAGAAGTACAGTATGCAAAACACACAGGTCAGCATACAATAATTATTCCTTACACACCTGTTGAAAGAAAGGATTATTGACTGCAGCCGAGTCAGTGCTTCCAACTCAGCAGGGAGGGACATCAAAACATTGTTTCTGCATAATAAGAAAAGAAATGTAGATATGAATAAGCAGTCGCATCTACTAAAACATATACATATACCAAACCAGTAACTCTGTAACCAGCTGGGTTTTTTTAAGCCTCACATCTGGTTAAACTCTTCAGGGGTCAGCAAAGCTCTGCACAGCAATATTTTACAGTCATTTGACATTGAAGGGGTTAAAATCAAACACAGACAACTCTTATGAAATATTTTAGAGCCCCAAAATTAGATTTATTACAACTTAATTTCTTACTTTTGGAACGAGATGATGTGCTACTCCAAAGGGGCTCAACGCCGGTCCTCAAGCAGATCAGGTTTTCAGGATGCCCCAGCATCAGCACAGGTGGCTCAATGAGAGTCTCAGCCTCTGATTGAGCTACCTGTGCTGAAGCAGGGACATCCTGAAAATGTGACCTGTGGGAGGGGGGTGGGGGGAGACTTGGAGTTGAGCACACCTGTGCTACTCAGAATAGCATCACACAAAAAAGGAGTAGATCAAAGTTGCCATAGTATTGGGAGCTTTTTGTCCCACAAGGGGAGCCGTTGCGGGTGGGCGGAGTTTTAATCTGTATACACTATATAAAAGAGAGCGGCTGCAATAATGTCTGCCAGATGAGCTTGACAAAGGACCACGTACCTCTGAAACATTACTCTGTACACTATAAACAATAATAGACAGCACTCTGAAGCAGAAAATATGATGAAAAATGTTGAGGTGCACGAAGCATAGTGGGCGCCCAAACAACCCCACTCAAAATCATGTAAATCCCAAAGTAGGCTCCAGCACACTATAGTGTGCTGGAGTCTACTTTGGGAATTACTCTGTACACTGTTGTGTCCAACAATTTTTGTGATTTCAAATGTAAGTTTCTTATTTTCTACTTTTTGTTTGTTTCAAAAACACATGAAAGATAATCGTCATTATTTCATGCTGGTGCTAGCGGAGTTGTATTATTAACTATTTATTCTTGTTGTGCAACTGTCTCATGGTCTACATTTTCCAGCAATAAAGAAAACGACCCAGGAATTAAAAACGGTAAGCACTCGCCCTTATTACTAGCCTGGTGTAAGCTTTCTCCGAGGTTTTTATTTGTACTTTGAAGCATTTAAAATTGAAACAAGAATAGACTACCCCCACCAGCTTACTTCTAACAAAAGTAATTGCAACTAATACACACAATACAGTATATCTCTGCAGCCATGTTTGTTCAGTCAAGCATATCAAAGAAAAAAATTGCTATGAGTAATAATACTTTTGTAAATATACCCAAGTGTGAGGGGAACTAGCGCTTGAAAGCAGCAGTCCGGGCTTCTCATTTTATTTTTGGAGAATTCTTTTTTTTAATAAATGAGCTCAACCAAGAAGTGTCTCAAAGATGAACCGTGCAAAGTCCAACAGGGACTGCTGCTTTAAGTATGTTACGGTTGTGCATTTTGCACTATTTGGTAGACCTTTCAATGTTGGGGAAAGCAGAGGTTCCCAATAATAAAACAGTTAACAGCCGTTAGGGAATGTGTAAGTAAAATATTGTTACGATCGGCTATAGTCCTCAAAAGACAGTTTGTATTGAGATTCAATTTCCTCTGTGCCTTGGAGCATTTGGTGATGTTCCAAACTAGAGTAGTTTAAGTAGCTCGCAGTGACTCCAACTGTTCCCCCAAGTGTACATAAAGCTGAAGCCAGAAGCTGAACGACCAACAGACCATACAGAATAAAGGCATCTGCAGGTCCCAGCTCCAATTATTTCCGTCTCAGAAGTCCCTGAAGATTTGTCGTTACACTTTAGAAACCTTATAATGCCATAACAGCTGGAGGATATGAAAGTCTACGTACAGCATAGCGCTCCCATGAAGAACTAAAATAATCCACTCTCTCACACATCCCAAAGGTTGCTATTTCCCTTAGTCTCTATAATTGCCCCAATGGTTTTTTTTCTATATGTTAACTCTTTTATTCCTGTAAATCACTGATAATCCTATGGTATTTTAGAGTTAAGCCGGGTAGTGTAATAATAACTCAGAGAAGTTGTTCGATTACAACCAAATGTTTACTCCCCAACAATGATTCATCATGGTAGAAACTTCTGCACTGTCGAAAATCAAATCAGGCAGTCTTAGTTGAGGGACTTCAATAACAAACTGCCGACACGCACATACGAAATGTACCTAGTGCCAAGCATCTAAAAGGTGCATTATTACATACCTCATATCTAGGTGTGTCAATTTCTGAAGCATGCAAAGAATCAAAGAAATTGAAGGGATTCTATTGAAGCCAAGGTTGACCTCACACGCAGAATCTTTCAGTTCTACCATCCTGCAAGTAAATGACAAAGTAATGTAGGGAATTTGCAAGCACATGTTATTCCTACTAGTAGAACCAATACCAAACTTGATAACCGTAATTATGGATTTATCATTTAGACAGTTTGAGAAAAGAAAGATGAAAACGACAAAAGTAGATGACCAAATGAAACTAAAGCATGGTTAAATAAACCTACTATACAAGAAAAATCCTATTGTTTCATTTAAAAAAAAAAACAGTATGCCGCTCGATTGGTTCTTGTAGGGATAATCTAACCGTTTCTTTCCTGACTCTAATATAGCCCCTACATTGGCCGTTATGGTTACCCAACCACTCCAGTCATTAGCTCTATCAATATGATACAAGTTGTAACCAATGTAAGTAGATGGACAAGAGCACATGGATTTGAATGAAATAATTTATTTTGCCATAAACAACATTTCGGTCCGTTGGCCTTTCTCAAGTAAAGTGGCTTGCCATTCAAGCCACTTTACTTGAGAAAGGCCAGCGGGCCAAAATGATGTTGTTTATGGCACAATTAATTCTTTTTTTCATTCAAATCCGTGTACCCTTGTCTATCTATTTACATTGGATACACTGGACGAAACACAGGTCTTCCCTAGCACTTAAGGAGCACCGGTGAATGTATCATTTCTTTATCTGATATTTTGGTGTGCAGCAAGAATTCCCACATTTTGTTGTAAGTTGTAACCAGACATAGATGAAAACAAATAAGGGCATCATCGACTATGAAATACCAGCTACCTTTATCTATCTTAAATTGGGAAACTCAAACTTGGCAACCAGATTTGAAGAACATTAATGAGCTTTGGAAAGCTCTTCCTTGGCAATTACAGTAAATGGGAAGGTTTTCAAAGTCAAGGGCTCTTCAAAAAGGCAGATCCTTGACTTGGAGTGCTGTGAAATTATACATACCACATCCCTTGGCATTCACAATTCTCAATGCCTCTCACAATCATATAAGTATTAAGGTTGGAAAACCACTTTTTCTATCAAATCAACCGGCTGCCATATTTAATTCTGCTAAATCACTTGCTCCAGCTCTGTGGACAAACAATTAAAAGTCTGCGGAGCTGGGGTCGGTCTCTAAAACTAACGTGCAGCGGGGGTCCGTGGTTCTGTATGGGACCCCTGCAGTATTAACCCTCCAGTGCCACGGCCATCGCGGCCAAGCCGGGGCACCCGAAGAGGTTTAAAACAGGGTTGGGCAACTCCAGTCAAGTCTTCGACTGAGCCAACTGTGCTGAAGCAGAGATATCCGGAAAACCTGCTGGCCCTTGACGACTTGAGTTGCCCAACCCTGCATTCACACTCACTACATCTGTATAAGTTATATATGAATTGAAATGGGATGAATACATGGAAAGCATAAAAAAAAGGGTAAAAATCATGGTCAAACTAAAGAAAGCCTTCTCAGGACAAGGAATGAGCAAGGTGCTCAGTAACATCTTAACGTTTTACTGTATGGCTTTGTCACAGTGCGCAATAAATAACTGATCGGATTTAACCGTCCTATTCCTGCAATAGGGCCCGGAATCATGCAATATAGATTTGTCAGAAAATAGGTTTTCCATTTCCTCATAATTTCATTACGACACTGAAATCGAGCCCGTATTTCTTTACTCGGACATTTAATGCATGTTAATTTACAGCTTTCAAAGTGTGTCTCCCGTGTTTAGTGCGTGTGTGTGTCTCCCATGTTTGGTGTGTGTGTGTCTCCCGTGTTTGGTGTGTGTGTGTCTTCTGTGTTTGGTGTGTGTGTGTCTTCCCGTGTCTGGTGTGTGTGTGTGTGTCTCCCGTGTTTGGTGTGTGTGTGTGTCTCCTGTTTTTGGTGCGTGTGTGTCTCCTGTGACTGAATGTCCTGTTGTGGGGGTGCCTCAGCAAATGAGCACTGTGATTATGGGTGCTGAGAGAAAACGAAAGGTTGCAAACCCCCTGCTCTAGAGACTCAGCTATGTTTATACAAAGCTGTTAAACACATCGGTAATAGGACTGTCCAACGCAGTAAACTATACTGAAATTGTAAGAAATTGTGTTTACCAAGTTTGTCACTGAGGAAAGAGTATAGAAATAAAAAGGAAAGATGCAATAATCAGGGCTGTGTTAAAATATACTACGGAGACAATGTTTTTAGATCGATATGTTTCACAACAAAAATATTGTGTGTGTAAACAACCTATATGGGAGTGGACCTATAAATGGGAAAAGAAGCTTGTCCTACCTCGATGGTACCTCCGTTAGCTGATTCTTGCTGAAATTTACTATTGTGATGGGGCTATTTCCAACTGAATTAAATACTTCTTCGGGAATCACTGATGCTTGCTTTTCACTTGGAGAAAGAACATTAGTTTCACACAACACAGAAGGCAAATATATAGAAGGAATGAAGAAAAAGAAGGAAAGATAGAAGGTAAGTGGGAGCATTCGGATTGCCCCGCGTTGCGCGCAGGTGATTATTACAGCAGTGCCGCCCGATGCATATATTGTATTTCTTAATCAAGATTCTGAAAAAGGAAGAGCTATGCAGCTGAACAGTACAACTCCAAGCACAGGGCTCCTCCAGTTCCCAATATATTTTCTGTTTTTCCTTTAATAACACACCAAATAAAAACAAAATGTTGGCCAATGTCACCCTGTTGAAAGCCAATTCTTGGTGTGATTTTCAATTGGCTGCTTGAGTGATCCGCAGATGATGGCCATATTGGAGAATAAAAGCTAGATATCTTGAGAACCTACAGGGCCTTCAGACATGAGCAGTGCTATTTTCAAGAGGACCCCCAGGTCAGATTTAAAAAAAAAAACAAAAGTGTAGTTCAGGGCTCTAATAGCCGTATTGATCCTGGAGAAAAGTAGATTTGATGTACGTTGTAATACCCTTTAGGGCACGGGTGCTCAACTCCAGTTCTGAAGTCCCTCCAACAGGTCAGGTTTTCAGGATATCCCAGCTTCAGCACAGGTGGCTCAATCAGTCCCTGCTTCAACACAGGTGGCTCAATCAGAGGCTCAGTCGAAGATTGCCACCTCTGCTGAAGCTGGGACCGATTGAGCCACCTGTGCTGAAGCAGGGATATCCAGAAAATCTAACCTCTTGGGGGAGGGGCTTGGATTTGAGCACCCCTGCTTTAGTGGACAGTATACTAGAAGGAACCTATGGCGGTTTGAAAGTTCTGTACACTCTAACTTCATCTATGGAAAACTCTAATGTTGGTCCACGAAAAGATATCACAACCTATATGAAACCTTAAAGGGGCGGCTCAGTGAGTAAAGGCACCGACTTGGATAACAATGACACAGTTTGAAGCAGGGGAGCCAGGTTCAAATCCCGGTGTCGGCTCCTTGTGACGTGGTCACACGCAAGTCGCTTTATCTCCCTGTGCCTCAGCCCCCCCAAAATAGAGTGTAAGCTCTGCAGGTCAGGAACTGTGTCTATAACATTCCTATGTGCTGCGTACCACACGCTATACTGTAATTGTAACACGCTGAGTCCCATTAGCAGAAAAGCGCTATATGAAATAGTTATTTAAAAAAAAAAAAAAAACTGAACAATATAGGTTGCTGATTTAACAGACGGTAAATAATATTTAGTAACTTGTATTATTGCCACAAAACTGCAGTAAAACATGTTTGTAATTTATTTTCTGATTAAATTAACCCTTTTCCCAAACAAGCCACTACGCAAGATGCTATTTCTTTAAAACACACTAGACGCGTACCAATATTCCAGGGCTTTCAATGTAATGATAGCGTGTGTGTTGACAATAAAATCACTTGGCAGGGTCATCGCAGTAACTTCCCTTTGGTCAGTCTTGGTATCTGAAAAACAAAATTATGTAAATATATAAATGTCATATATATAAAAATTCAGCACACATTCTATTTCACCTTTTATTGAGATTTCCATCAACCATTTCATGTCATCTCTATACAAAAAGTAAAGGCTTTCAACAACATTTTAGTTAAATTGTTTTAAAGGAGCAAAACATGGGAAGCAGGGGGTCTCCGGAGCTGAAACGCATTAAATTCAGCTCTGGGGACCCCCTGCGCCCCGAGATGCAGACCTCCTTCGGTAGCAGCTCCGCAGGTTTAAAGATCCCAGTCGTGCAAGCTAATAGGAAGCCGCAACGGATGACATCACGGCTTCCTATTGGCCCGTGTGACGTGGAACAATTAAGCTGCCATTTATGATAGCCCCAACTAGCCCAGCCGGTCCCCCCTGTGGAGGTAAGCATCTCAGGGAGCAGACTCGGCTCCGTAGACCCTCCGCTTCCCACCTAGAACTATTTTAAAAAATGAAACAAAGGAATACTGTGTTGCTACTCTAATGTTGCTTTGAAATTATGCATAATATCAAATAAAATAGGTTTTGTGTCTCAAGTTGAAAGAGTTTAAATAACGACTTACTAATTCCAGCAGCTTTAGTCTAATTATAGACCTGGCTCTTGAAGTTTATGTTCTGGACCGTGGGTTCTGTAATTCTCTAACAAATCCTTTACAATTATTACATCCACTCATCCTGGCACCATTTGTACATGGTATGAAACAAACCTGCTTATTTGGAGTTTTGAGTTGTATGCGGCTAAAATAGTAATAAACGTTAAGCAGACGTTTGGAAAACATTAAGTAATTTTTTTTTTTAAAAGACACAACTTCTCCAATGCACCTAGGCTAAAAACTCATGAATCTTCAAGCTATGTGACGTTCATACAATTGACATAATGGGGCCATTTAACAGATGCCAGGGTCTGCAGCACACCAGGTAAATCCACTGAAATCAATGGGGTTACTCAGCAGGTGACAGCTACTGCCACCGAAAGAACGACTCCAACTGTGGCCGATGTAAACAGATACATACACCTCGACGCTCAGACAAATTGCACACTGTGGACTCAATTATATTGCTGTACTGATGCACTCTCGGACAGGACAGTGTTGAAAATCATTTAATGGCTCGTCTACACCTATAATTACCTGGAACTTGAATCCTGCTTCTTAAGTACTTCTGGAGTTCTTGAGTTCCTTTCTTTAAAAAAATTAAATAAATCATAAATTAAAAAAAATTATGACAAATGTGATTCACAGTACTCATTACCAAACAAACTCCACTAACTCCAACTTTACTTACAGCCAGAAGATCTCTTCGAATACCTCTCAGGGGATTGCCTTCCAACTGCAGGGACTTTAAATTGGGAATGTTTCCAAGTGCACAAGGCAGGCTGAAAAGGAACACTATTTTTAACATCAATTTTATTAAATGACCCCTCATAACCAATACAACGTATGGTAACTTGGTAATGTTTAAGAACAATTTTTTTAAATCTGTTTTGCACAGCTTCATTGAGGTGTTTTTTATGTGTTGTTTGTGATTTGTTGAAGTTCTAAGTCATTATTGGTTCGAACTCTTTGGGAAAAGCCATACTGTATTGTAATACAGGCAAAAGTAACTAGTTGTGTATGAAACTAGTACTTTATGTATTTCCTGGCCTGGCTCTGATGTATGAACAATTTAATGTCTGGTCATTTGTCTTTGGTTGGTCTAGTACAGGGGTAGCCAACTCCAGTTCTCAAGGGCTACCAACAGGTCAACATCAGATGTCTCTAGCGTGACATCAAACAAACGTGCCTTAGTAGCGTCTTTGGTGTGTAGCCCCTTTTGTTGCATTTAGTAGCTGGCCATAGGCTACCCATGGCTAGCTGGCCATAGGCTACCCATGGCTAGCTGGCCATTTGGGCAACGAAGGGTTTAATCTATTAAAGGTCGTAACATTTTATTTAATTTACTTTTAATCACCTGTTCCAGGTTAGTAACGTAGGCAAGATGGGCCTAACGCCAGCCTGGGGTAATTAATGTTAGTCATTTGCATATGCCTGGGGTGGCCAACGCCAGTCCTCAAAGGCCACCAAGAGGTCTGGTGTTAAGGATATCCCTTCTTCAGCATAGGTGGCTCAATCAGTGGCTCAGTCTTCATCTGTGTCCTCGACTGGAATTAGCAACCCCTGTACCGGTACAACATTTTTGCTGTGAATCCTTTGAAAGCAGCTTCACTGCTGGAGTAAGCCCCGGCAGTTTAAGTGACTCAAACAGCATCCAAAACTGCGGAATGTCACTTACAAATAAATATATAGCGCTTTACTCACTTAGCAATCTTACCTGCCAATATCATTGTTGGTTAGATCAAGCCGCTCCAAACCCTGCAGTAATGCTATTTCATCAGGTAGTGATTTCAGTTTGTTATCTCGGAGTTCCAGAACACTGATGGAGCTCAAGTGCTTGAGATGCTGGGGACCCAGCGTATCAATTTGGTTATTGCCGACATGTAACTCCTGTACAAGCAAAGTCCGACATTATTAAAGCGGAAATCCCATCTGGATATATCGGTGAAGTTACCGGATGTAAAACTCCCTGTAGGGGAAACAAAATAGCCACGGCCAATAGAATTTGCCGCCGTCTGTTCCCCCTCAAGAAATACGGGTAACTTCACCAGTTCGCTCTGGAACTGGGGGTCCCCAATGCTTAAAAAAAACAACAACAAAAAACAGTTTATTCATGCAGGACAGTCGGTTCCCAAGCATTAAAAGAAAAATGTAAAATAATAATTGGCGTGATTATTGCATTAATGCAAAGAATTTTATCCATATAAATTCAGAATTAATGGGGCTGAAAGGGTTACTATTGTAGGCCAATTATCATACCAAAAGGACTGCACTCAAATTCACATATACTGTATAAGGGTAACAACATTAACTTATGTATTCCTCTTCAATGGATTTATTGTGAGTTTAGCATGAAGAGCCATTACATTGTAAATGGGGCAGGTTGTCTGCAAGCTGTATTCTGTAGCAACACAAATTAAAAAAATGGTTCTTAATGTTGAGATGTGTTGGGTATTTGGAGAGGTTGTAAACGGATTATAGTTCTCACAACAGAAAGTAAGGTTGAGATGCTAAAAGCACTTCTCTCCATATTGTGCAGTGCAGAACTGTTCTGAGCTGTAACCACACTGCATATTTAATAAGCTACAGTGTTAAAAAAGGGGAAATCAATGGAGAAAACCTTCCACCTTTAACAGTTTGCAGCAGGGGAGCTCTGGCAGATAGCGCAGTTTGTTCTGCCTTAAATAAAGCTGTTCCAAAGACTCCATGCCAGCCAGCTCCGCGGGCACACTTTCCAGCAAATTCGAAGTGCAGTCCAACTGTTTTAGACCTGAGGGAATTATTACGTTTTGTGAAATTCATAAATATTTCTATAACATACAGGCAGCAAGAAAAGGAAGTCAAAACACGGATTATTATTATGTCAGTTGTCATGCTGTTTTGAGCTTTTTTTAGTACCCGTTATTGCTTCTAGTAATATACAACAGGGCACAGGCAAAATGGTTCTACGTAAAACAGGATCTACTCCAGAAGAAGTTTGTATACAGTGCTCACTATGCAATTATTCAAAATAAATAAAATGGCACTGACAAATGTAGAGACATTTAAAAGGAATCTCTACTCATCATAGGCTGCCTGAAACCTCAGAGCATGGGTGGGCAACTCCAGCCCTCAAGAGCCACCAACAGCTCAGGTGTTCAGGATATCCCCGCTTCAGCACAGGTGGCTCAATCAGTGGCTCAGTCGAAGACTGTGCTGAAGCAGGGATATCCTGAACACCTTACCTGTACCTGTTGGTGGCTCGTGGCTCATTCAGCGGCTCATTCTTTGACTGAGCCACTGATTGAGCCACCTGTGCTGAAGCTGGGATATCCAGAACATCTGACCAGTTGGTGGCTCTTGAAGGCTGGAGTTGGCCACCCCTGTGTTAGAGCATCATGATGTACTTTAGTGTTGGTGAAAAGGATCAAAGCAGAAGGTTAGGAGTTTTCCATAACTGGAATAATTCAGGGTACTAGGGCTTCCCAACGATGTCTGTTCACCGTTCCTTAAAGGGGATTTCAAGCAGTAATTTCGGTTGATAAAAGTAAGAAGAAATGACCAACGGAAACGTTTGTAAAATAACAGATTACTGCAAACACTTAGCACTTCAGTGGTAAACTGGAAATGCATTGCTGTGTAATTTGGGGAAGACCCCTCCAGTCCGGAGAACAACATGGAAAAGATCTTACTTTTCATTTGGCTGATTTCTGCAGGCAAGCTCTTCAGTTTGTTGTTGGATAAGTTGATCCGAACAAGTGCAATAAGACAACCGAGGCAGCTTGGAATGTTCTTAAGACAATTGTTAGAAAGATCCTATTAAAAAAAAAAGTTTCACAAACAACATAAGTTAAAAAGCATAAAATATGGTTACTATTATTTTTAAAAAATCTATCATTGATACCATTAGGATTTTTTTTTACCTAGCAAGGGTCTGTATAAAAGGTACGGTCATGCTAGATTACAAAAGCCAGGCCTCGTCTTGAAAGATTAAACTCAGGAGCTGCTACAGGTCTTGTGACATGTAAACCCAATACAGGCACTACAGACCAATAATTGCAGACCCATCCAGGTGCCAATGTAATTTGCACTATATTTACTGTAATACTCCAATGAATTTCTGCCGCCGAGTTTACAATAAAAGCTTTAGCTAGCCCCAGGTACTGTGAAATAAAGTGCCAATACTAGGGTCTAACTTCAGGAGCCAGGTAAATAAAGCCACAAAGCTGCCAATTGTTCAGCCTTTGTACAGTTAAACAAGTACTGATTTGCAAGATCACATTTATTGAATCTAAAATAATATCCAGATATCCAAAGGAACTGTCTGTCCACTCAAGGTTGACCCCCACAGCTAGTAGCCAAATAAGATACAAGTGCGGAGCAGGAAAAAAGACCTTTTGAAGATGCGGGGTAAGGGCCACTTGCAGACCCGCTTCCCATGTGGGGCCAGCGGCCGCAATTGTAGCAGCCCACGGATGGAGCTCACGCAGCTCACGAGAGTCCGTCCCCCTCTGTGTCTCCTGGTCTTGTGCTACCTGAAAGGGTAATGACGCACTTCCTGCGCGACCACGATCCAGAAGTAACAAAGAAAAAATATGATCGATATCAGCGCTGCTCCTTGGGATGACAGACTCACCAGGTAGGTAATAAAATCAAATTTATTAAATCTACATAAAACAGATATTAGAACATAACAAAAAAGACCTCCTCCCACATGTTTCGGGCGAGTTCGCCCTTTCTCAAGGCGCTGATATCGATCATATTTTTTATTTTCCAAAATAATATCCACCTTATAAAATAGGGATTGTGAAGTTATGTATAGGTCCTGAGCACAGCAGTTCTATTTATTAGTATTCAGTTCATTGTTACATTTTGCCTACAATGACTAGAACACCAGAACTGTTCATACTTGAAGAAATGGCAGGAAATTAATGATACAGCATTGCCTGAATATTGTGGGCTGTGACAGCAGCATCGGGGGGAAAGTGGACACTGCATGAACATCCCCCTTCTGAGCAAAACAAATTAATAACGCCACAGGAAAAAGATCAGCATTTTGAGTCTCACAGCATGGCACTGTTGAAAAGGTTTCCCTGCTGGCTAGATCATTCTTGTGTCTCTGCCTTCAACTAAGGACAATCAGTCATTCCCGCTGCTGCTGAAATGGTGGTGTAGAAACATTTGTTTCCTTTACATTTTTTTGTTTTACACTTGCGAGCAATAGTCACCCATTTCAACCTCCAAGCAGTTTGTGTGGCTTGCACTGAAATACAGAACAAACAATAGGCCGTAAAAATTGAAGCCATGGGTACTAGTGTCCCATATTGCCACTCACAAGATAGTGAGAACATTTAAAAATGATTTAAGGCAAAACAAATATACAACAGGGTGTATGATAAACAACAAAATATTAAAAATTCGGGGAGGTTTCCGACATGGGAAAAGTAATATCTCGTCACACAGAACTTAAATCTATCTGCATGTACCGATAGGGATTATAAGATAGGTCAGACGAGACGTCTCCTACCTTGAAAAAGCGCTACGCACAACGTGAAACATACGTCGGTTTTATGACATCACCTCGGTGACGCCGGTGAAGGGAGCGACAGGTCGGAGCACACATAGCTCAGGCCATATGCCGATTTTCAGAAATCCATGACACGGAGGGTAGCATTTGCAGGACAGAGACTACTGTATATATATATTTTTTCTATTAATACCATTTACCTAAGTATTTAACTATGGATGATATATTATGCTACATTGCAATCGCTGGTATCTGCTGACACTTATACACGGCTAAGATCGAGTACCTGCTACCAGATTACCATTTAATTGCTATTGTTGATTACAATATATCTTTAATCACTAGCAATATCTGGGCCCATACATACATACATACATACATAGCCATGATGAGAATGAAACCACACTAAGAAATCACTGCGGAACAACAACCTTACAGTGACCATCTATACAAACACCATACCATTTATAATAAAATAAACCTGTTATCAATAATCTGGTTCAAAAAATAGGTTTTGGTGTCGGACAAACCTCATAGCGATTGAGCTAACTGAAGTACATTATATCCTGAGATGTAGCTGGTCTGTGTTTATAGTTACTAACTGAAACTTGCAACTATTGCACTTATCAAAATAGCAACATTTATGTGCTGAACTACTGGGCTTGAACCTGATTATATGTGAACATTCATTTGCAATTGTTGCATTTATACAACTTGGCAACATGTGTTATAACTATTTAGTTCATGTGTATTACTTATTTAGCTCTATACTGAATAATTTTACAAGTGTTTAATTGAATCTTTAAATCTTGGTTATTATTCGTGGCTACAAATACCAAGGAGATAGAGATACATAGGCAATACGATACCGTGGTGAGACGAAATCACAGGCAGCACTCCAGTGGGTGGTCAAAAAATATATATTGTAGTTAACAAGATACCATAACCGACGTTTCGGTCCGCAAGCGGGACCTTTCTCAAGGTCATCACCTTGAGAAAGGTCCCACTTGCGGACCGAAACGTCAGTTATGGTGTCTTGTTAACTACAATATATATTTTTTGACCACCCACTGGAGTGCTGCCTGTGATTTCGTCTCACCACGGTATCGTATTGCCCAACATATTTTATAGGATTTGCACCCACTATATTGACTATCTTGATGGAGTGCCTGCTGTTCCTTGCTTTAACATACATATATACATATATTATTATTAGAATTCTGAATTATCTACATCGCCTGACCTATCTTAATTATAATCCCTAGCAGGGTACATGCAGATAGATTTAAGTTCTGTGTGACGAGATATTACTTTTCCCATGTCGGTAACCTCCCTGATTTTTTTATATTTTATTGTTTATTATACACCCTGTTGTATATTTGTTTTGCCTTAATAAAATAATTTTTAAATGTTCTCACTATCTTGTGAGTGGCAATATGGGACAGTAGTACCCACGGATTACATTTT
Organism: Ascaphus truei; assembly: GCF_040206685.1. NCBI lineage: Eukaryota > Metazoa > Chordata > Amphibia > Anura > Ascaphidae > Ascaphus > Ascaphus truei. The sequence goes on along the minus strand of NC_134492.1, from coordinate 11,986,751 downwards.
TCCAGCCTATTGTTTGTTCTTAGTGAGTGCAATTAGGTATCCTTTGGGTTGTTTCAATCAACCTTTTCGTAATAATATATTATTGTTGTTCCCTTATGCACCCTAGAAACTTCACTACTACACAAATTCTGTAATAGGTGAGCGGCATGTAGCATTTTTGTATATATACTGAAATACAAAGCTAAGGCTATATTCAGCTATTTATGTTTAATATATACAAAAAGGAGAATAAGTGGGTATATTGAAAACATCTTAAATGCCAGACTGCTAAAGTATTCATCTGCAGTCTTCAAGGTAAAGCCATAATGTGTAGAGTGGCTGTAAACATCATGTGCTGGTTCTCACCTGCCTGACTCCCAAGTGGACTCCCAAGTGGATATCTATAGCCTTTCACTAGTGTCCAACGACAGGCCTCATACTGGTATTATGATGGTCATAGTGTCTTCTATTTTAAAAGCAGCAGAACAGGCTGCAGTGCATTTAAGTTTTTTTGTTGGTAATTACAGATGTGAAGCGGGAGGTCTCCAGAGCTGAATTGTGTTCATTTCAGCTCCGGAACCCCCGGCTTCCAGAGATACTTTCCTCCGAAGGTGTTGCCGGTATCCCAGTGAAGTTTAAATGTCCTGTGGCCAATAGGAAACCGCCACGGATTACATCACTGATTGGTTCGCATGACACTTAAAGCCACAATTATGTTAGACGCACAATTCCCTAGCTGCAGAGATACCGGCACCGTTAGAGAGGTAAGTATCTCTGTAAGCAGGGGGGCCACGGAGCTGAAATTAACACAATTCAGCTCTGCTTTAAAAAAAAAAAAACATAATGCAGCCTGTTCTGCTGCTTTAATGCTTTGTTTCATGTGACTGGGCTTGGGATACCATCCTTTAAGGCATTTACAGCAATGTTGCTGAGCAAGTAGTACTGCCACTTTAAATATCATTTTATAAGGATGGCAGACTAAGCTATATTGAAGGCAAAGCTTTCTTGTGAGTTAGAATGCCTGTTGAGAAATTATGATTAGTCCCACTCTCAGGGGATATTGGGAACAAACATGTCATCTTTCACTGCTAAAATGACAGAAGAAAGAAATGTGTGCACTGGCATTGAACAAAGCTGTGCTTTAAGTGTTCTGATCTGAGAGGAGAAGATACTCACTAACTCTTCCAAGGAGCAGAGCTGACCAAGCTCGTTGGGCATTTCTTCCAACAAATTGTGCTGAAGTAGAAGGCTCTTCAGGTTTTTTAACTGTCCCAGCTCTTTGGGTAGCTCTTTAAGTTTATTGTGACTAGTGATTAGAGAAGACAGAGAAAATGGTGCATTACTGGCCAATATCGGAGCATACAGAGGTGGCTCTGTGTTTCAATACAGGAGGGAAAGATCTCAGAGACATCAGATGTTGGACTTACGCACAACATTCACACTGAAAGATTGGTCAAATACTAGAGTAAAGATTCCGATAAAACTGCATGGAGGGGGGTGAAATCAGATGTACTGTACCTGATATGTAACTTCTGCAGGTTTGTCAGCTCTCCGATGGTACTAGGAAGTGATGACAGCTGATTATCGTGTATCTACAAATCAAGAGAAAAAGATAAAGTGGATATTTATTCTAATAAACTCACATGATGGTATATTGCAGGAGTGGCCAATTCCAGTCCTCAACTGCCACAAGGATGATAGGTTTTAAGGATATCCCTGCTTTAGCACAGGTGGCTCAGTTCTTGACAGCCACCTGTACTGAAGCAGGGATATCCTGAAAACCTGACCTGCGGATGACCCTCGAGTACTGGAATTGGCCACATCTGGTGTATTATAAGGGTATACTACAAAAATCAAAACACAAAAAGGAGCACAGAGCTTCTTCCAATATGACAAAAATACATAGTGAAATATATATCTTGAAAAAAAGGGTCATTAAGTTTAACCCTTTGGCCAAAGCATTATAAGCCTGCGAGCCACTTCAAGGCATGACCAAATACCAGATCCAATGCAGATCATTCTTCCTGTAAGTATACAGATAAATAAGAATTTTAATCAGTTAGTGTTAGGACCTGCGATATTATGGTCATGCCTTGAAGTGGCTCGCAGGCTTATAATGCTTTGGCCAAAGGGTTAAACTAAATGACATACATACATACATACATACATACATACATACAACTGTGAATCCCAGCGCTTCTCTACCGAGCCACCAACAAATGGGAAAATAAATATTCACAGTGAAAACTAAATCTGTAAAACAAAGGAGACTTTTGGTTACATAATTTGGTCAAATAATGATAAGCCTGCTAACCACACCAAGGTAAGTCTCAGTAGCAGGTCCCTATGCTAAATGTATACTAATGTAAAATAGTGGTGCCCACTATGAACGCGCTAAGGATTTAATTCGGCCCAACATAAAATGTAAGCAAATATATATATTCACAGCGCTTCTCCGTGTAGGGAGCATGCAGCTAGTGAAAACATTGGCCTTACATTTGTGTAAAACAGACATACATACCTGTGTATTTTTGTCATATTGGAAGTAGCTCAGGGCTCCCTTTGTGTTTTGTTTTTTGTAGTATACAGTGCCACGCTTAGTAGCACTCCTTTTGACACATACATACATAAACATACACATATATATAATACACATATATATAAATATATATATATATATTGTGGTAATTTTGGGGGTTTATATGAGCTTACTGGGTATCTGTGTTTATTGGAAGTGTGTCAATTTTTGCCTCTTCCACAGAAAAAATGCGCTGTGCAAGCTGGCTACATAAATGAACAGTGATTTTTGTTTTATTTTTGCCAATGAATGGATGATTTAAAACAGCACATAAAACACAGACAAAGCTCAGTTTTAGCACATCCAGTGAAAATCATACACGGTACAGTGCCTAAATATATATGTATAAATATCTATTAAGTAAAATGGTCTTTTAGTTTGACATTTTTGGCCAAAATTGTTGTAAGCCCCTGAGCCAACGTCATCTCTAATACAGAGTGCCTTTCCTGGTAATGTACAGGTTAATAAAGGCTTCAATCAGACTTAGAACTTTGCAACTAATATTGACTATAAATCATTCTTCCTGTTATTACACAGGTTATTAAGAATTTATATTAGCGTTAGGGACCCCTGAATTGTGGTCTGCCGTGACGTTGGCTCAGGGGCTTACAACAATTTTGGCCAAAAATGTCAAACTAAAAGACCATTTTACTTAATAGATATTTATACATATATATTTAGGCACTGTACCGTGTATGATTTTCACTGGATGTGCTAAAACTGAGCTTTGTCTGTGTTTTATGTGCAGTCTCTGGTTTTAAATATATATTGCCTTGCTCAGTAGCACTCCTCTGTGACATTCATATGCTTATATATATGTTGTGGTTATTTTGGGGGTTCAATAGGAGCTTGTTAGGTGTCCAGTATATTTTAATGAATGGATGACACTGCTGGGCAATTCCAATATTTTCTATTTGCTTGCTAAGAAATACGTAGACTATTTCTATTCCGTACAAATACTGCAATGAATCATTGTGATAAAACAAGAGTCTCATTTCCATCTCTGAAAATACACACACACCTGTCTGCTGATCCTTTAAATGCTACAAAGGTTTGATATATTTTACAAAGCAGTGTGCTGCAAACCCCATCTAGTATTAAAGTGCCTAAAAAAGGCCTATTATATCATTTTGATAAAAATAAAAAAAACAGCATAACTATATAAATACGAGCAACTGTTTTTGATACGCTTTGGTGATTAAGTAGGTTACGTGTTATGTTAATTAACCTTATAGCAGCAGCCCTTTGTGCAATTATTTGATTTTGCAAAGATAAATCAGAGCTAAACTGCTAAATAGGAACAGATATATGTCCATTATAAGGTGCCTACCTCTCAAGCTTTATGGCCACACAAAAGCGCAATAGAAAAAGTGGAGAGGATTGCAGCACTCAATGCGAAAAACTCAAGCTTTCTTACACCATTTAGCTCACAAAATAGTAGTTGTTTCGAAGCAGGTGCTGCATTTTTCTTTCAAAGTAACAGGTGATGCAACGTTTCTGGCCACTCGGACCCTTCATCAGGTAGGTGAGTTACTGCCATCGAGCGCTGCCATCCTCTCCACTTTGTCTATTGTACCAATAAACAGTGTGTCCTTCTCTAAAGCCAATCCCTGACATGGACTCATACGCTGTGAATTAGACAGTCAATCCATAGGAAGTAGAATGAATTTGGAGGGTAGCAAATACAAATCAAAGGATGAGAAATATATACACACAGATATTCTATAGTAGTCCTGATATTGCTTGCTTTACGTTAGGTCTTCTAAACTAGGGATGAGCAAAATGGGGGGCGTTAGAATTTCTGGGGGGTGGGGGGTACGGTGCTTACAGAGGTCCCGCACTCTTCCCCAAAGCATTTATATTAAATGCCAGGGGAGCGCACGCAAGGCCTCTGTAACTTGCTTACCTGCGGCAGCTTCTGGCAACACTGCGTCATTTGGGTCACACGACATCGTGAAGTCAGAAGATGCTGGAGAACAAGTAAGGGGGGGGCGCAGATAGGGGGACGCAGACTGAAATGTTTGCGCACCCCTGTTTTAAACTACCTGTGTGCTGGTAAAATGTAATTGTATATTTATATTTCTTGTACAGCGCTTTTCTTGCACCAGGCTCCCCTGCCCCAAACTCAGTGTCATCGTTCTTAGGCTGCGTCCCCGCTAGCGCTGAGCGGGCGGCGCTTGCTTACATATATGCAAGTCCCCGCTCACACTGTGCTCGTGCGCGGGCACACACGCTCGGAGCTTAGGTAAACAAAAAATTATACTTTCCAGCGCGCTCAACTACCCGCAATGCGCCCTCCCCCCCGTGCACGTACATGCAGGACACCCGGCGCTCATGCTTGGAGCACTCTCCAAGCATGAGCATGCTCAGCGCCAGCGGGGACTCAGCAGCTTGCAAGTATTTAGATTTTTTTCCCCAGAAACCCCAAAAAACCTAGAGGACAATTAAAGTATTTGTTATTTCTGAAGTGCTAAAGATTTAAAAGAAAGACACACATTTGCATATAAAGTAGCGACAGTGCTGCATATTTGTAAATGGTTAGTGTGGAATACTCGTTAAAGAGAGATACAGCATGTAGTTCATTGAATAGCACAACGTAGCAAAGAATATATCACATGAGATTAAATTCCTGCGAAATAATTCCAGAACGGCAGGTTACCACCAATACTGTATAATCAGTCAAGTTGTCAATATGGCTTCAGTCAATTCTATTCAAGAGCAAACTTACATCTAGGACCACGAGAGCAGGGAGGAACTTGATATCTTGTGAGAGAGTGTGAAGTTTATTTGAAGCCAGGATCAGCTTGGTCAGGTCAGTCTGTTCCCACCATCGGTCAGCGCCACCAAATGACACATTCTGATTAGCCTCCTCCGGAGTGTCCAAGTTTATTCGCCAAACGCTTGCAGGAACTGGATGGCACATTAAAAGAAGGTAATATGAAGAAGAAATCTTTCAGTATCAGCTCATTGAACAGGACGGGAAGATTTTTGCTCTGTTGGGTAAAACTATTACTTGCTCATTCCACCATTCTTAATATTGGTTATTGAATAAAATAAAAAGACACAGTACTATAAACCCAAACATACCGCCAGTTTCTTTCTCAAACCAGGATCCTCACCGCTAAATTAGTACGGCATTTTTATCTGTTCAAATTGACCATTTCAAATGTAAATTACCAACCGAAAAATATATTTGCAAATATTAGACTTTAGAAAGGGAACAAAATAATTTGAGAGTATTAACTCATCTGTGCCAGGGAAAACATCTAAGATTTGTACAGTTGATTCCTGCAACACCCACTTACAATCTCTCCCAAGTAGAAGTGAGGCTCAATATTACTGTAAAGTGAAAGAAAAGGGCTGGGACTAATTATTAGTTGGGTAACATTGCTTATTCCATTTGAAATGATAAAATCACTCACCAAGCGTTCACTATGTGTGTGTACCCCTGCTCCAAAATGATGTTTAATTAAATGTTTAAGTCAGCACACTGCTTTTTAACACATCACAGGTAACTCCAATGGGAAAGTACTAGTGCCAGAGACATATGGAGACTAATATTTTGTAGCTTTGGCCAACATTGGTAAATGAGAATTGAGAAGGATTCATTGCAGATTGCTGAAAAAGGACAGTCATCTCTCGCCATTCATAAAGACAATGTAAATATGGAGTCAAATAATTGCCAACACTTCTGTGTCAGCTGCTGTGGCCTTGGGGTAATATACCAGTAAATCACTTAGACTCTAGGGAAGTATATTATTTACTAACAAGAATCAGAGCCCTTTGGGTGATGAGGGGTTAAAACGGGCCCTTTGGTGACCTAAATGTATTTCAGAAAGGGCTACAGGGGATCCAAGGCGAGACATGATGTCTTCAGGTGAGGCGGGTGTAGATATGACATCTTAATCTATGCAGACCTGTCAAGTCTGAAGCAATATAAATCAATCTCAGACACTATATAACCTCAGTCACTATGGGATAGTCTCAGCACTATATATAATGTCAGCCACTATTGGGTAGCCTAAGACACTATACAACCCCAGTCACTATGGGACAGTCTCAGACTCTACATAACCTCAGTTACTATGGGGCAGTCTCGGACACTATATAACCTCAATCACTATGGGGCAGTCTCGGACACTATATAACCTCAGTCACTATGGGGCAGTCTCGGACACTATATAACCTCAGTCACTATGGGGCAGTCTCGGACACTATATAACCTCAGTCACTATGGGGCAGTCTCGGACACTATATAACCTCAGTCACTATGGGGCAATCTCGGACACTATATAACCTCAGTCACTATGGGGCAGTCTCGGACACTATATAACTTCAGTCACTATGGGGCAGTCTCGGACACTATATAACCTCAGTCACTATGGGGCAGTCTCGGACACTAGATAACCTCAGTCACTATGTGTGTGTCCCTGGTGACCGGTGCCTCACGCAGAGAGAGAGTGAGTGTGTGTGTGTTCGGGTGACCGGTGCCTCACGCAGAGAGAGTGTGTGTGTGTCCGGGTGACAGGTGCCTCACGCAGTCACTATGTGTGTGTCCCCCGGGTGACGTGTGTGTCCCTCGGGTGACAGGGGCGTCCTCCCTCACCCTCGCACAGGCCTCTCGCAGACAGGTTTAATGCGCCGCTTTTCCGGGCCGCCCTGATAAGGCCCTGGGGCACCGCCGGCTCCTCATCCTTTTCATGTCGGAAGCCGTGCATGGGCCCGGGGGCTCTCCCTCCCCTCTTCAACCGGGACATGGCGCCTCAGCTGCACAGGCCGAGAGAGTGACACGCCCCTGCACTAGCGGCGGATTCAAACTCTGCGAACCCGCCCAGCGCCGCCATATCAGGCCGGTCCCACAAGAGGGCGGGCGGTGCCATTTTGTCATAACATGGCGGCTGCCTGTGTGGTGGTTGCGCTGTGTGAGGAAGATGCAGAGACAGTATAAGCACACAGGCTCCCCCAGTTCCCTGTGTTAAATGAAAAAGGCTCTGATATTCAAATAAAGTGAAGCAGTGTGTGCCAGAAATGCTGCAAAAGGCCCACATGATATATTTACTATATCTTTTCTTTCTTTTTTTACAAATGAAACATTTGTGCTGTGGGGTTTACTTGTATATATGTAACTGCACACATAAGTGGTCGCTTGCTGCTAATGTATGGAATCTGTCATGAATCTTAGAACTGCTATTATTATACTGTTCCCTCTATAACCGGTATTGTGTATTGTATGTCTTTATTTATATAGCGCCATTAATGTACATAGCGCTTCACAGTAGTAATACGCAACAATCATATAAATAACAAATAATACATATAAAAGGTCATGGGAATAAGTGCTTCAGACATAAAAGTAACATTTAGGAAGAGCAATCCCTGCTCCGAGGAGCTTACAATCTAATTGGTAGTTAGGAAGAACGTACGGAGACAGTAGGAGGGCGTTCTGGTAAGTGAGTCTGCAGGGGGCCAAGCTTGATGTTTCATGTGTATAATATCAGCCACGGCGCTACTCATATGCTTCTTTAAGCAGGTTGGTCTTAAAAGTGGATAGAAAGGTAGGGTGACCATTCGTCCCGGTTTTGCCGGGACAGTCCCGTTTTTTTGTGTCCTGTCCCGGTTTTAAGTCCGTCCCGGTTTTTGTCCCTGGTCCCGGTATTGCGGGGCAGCGGCGGTGAGGAGAATGCGGCGGCCGGTAAGTATTTTCTATGTACAATGTGTGTGAATGCTGCCGGGGGGACTGAATGAAGGAGAATGCCGGGGGCGGGACTTAGAATGCCGGCCGGCCCGCATGGGATTGGATGAATGATGATGCCGGGGGCGGGACTTAGAATGCCGGCCGGCCCGCAGGGGATTGGTCGCACGCATGTCAGAGGAAGCTGGGGGCGGGGCTTCCGCTTTGTGCAGAGCACACGTGACTGTGACTGCCTTCCCGCTCCCGGCTCCTCTGTGCGCAGTGACTGTCCCCCTTCTGTCCCGGGTCCCAGCCAAGGGGGGGGGGGGTAATAGGAGGTGGTAGCGGGGGTGCGCCTGCCTGTGTGTGTGTGTGTATATCAGTGGGTGTGTGTGTGTGTGTGTCAGTGGGTGGGTGTGGGTATCAGTGGGTGTGTGTGGGTATCAGTGGGTGTGTGTGTGTATCAGTGTGTGTGTGTATCAGTGGGTGGGTGTATCAGTGGGTGTGTGTGTGTCAGTGGGTGTGTGTGTGTGTATCAGTGGGTGTGTGTGTATCTGTGGGTGTGTCAGTGGGTGGGTGTGGGTATCAGTGGGTGGGTGTGGGTACAAGTGGGTGGGTTTGGGTATCAGTGGGTGTGGGTATCAGTGGGTGTATGTGTCAGTGGGTGGGTGTCAGTGGGTGTGTGTGTGTGTCAGTGTGTGTGTGTGTATCAGTGAGTGTGTGTATCAGTGGTTGTGTGTCTCCCTCACCCTCCCTGTCTCCCTCTCTCTGTCTCTCTCCCTCCCTGTCTTCCTCCCTCTCCCTCCCTGTCTCCCTCTCTCTCTCCCTCCCTGTCTCCCTCCCTGTCTCCCTCTCTCTCCCCCCCTCCCTGTCTCCCTCTCTCTCTCCCTGTCTCCCTCTCCCTCCCTCCCTGTCTCCCTCTCTGTCTCTCCCTGTCTCCCTCTCTCTCTCTCTCTCTCTCTCTCTCTCTCTCTCTCTCTCTCTCTCTCTCCCTGTCTCACTCTCCCTGTCTCCCTCTCTCTCCCTCCCTGTCTCCCTCTCTCTCCCTCCCAGTCTCCCTCACCCTCTATGTCTTATCTTAACTGCCGTATACCTACACCGAAGTAACCTACCCTGCTTTCTTCCAGATCTGACTCAAGTTTCACGCGGGAGACATCGGAAGACAGGTAGGGAACACCTCCCCTCCAGTATAGCACCTTGAGGGACTGCGGATCAGGTAAGATCCCAGTTGGGATTGCTGCTTTAGAAATTGTGAAGAGGGGGCATCCTGACACTGGTTAAGGGGTTCAAAATCATTGACATCTGGGTTTTTTTTTGTTCGATTAGTGAGGTCATCCGACACACACACACACACACACACACACGTACACACACGTAACAAGGACTAATGGTAGTAAAGTATAAGTGTACTACAATAAATAAACTGTTATGTAAAATAAAAAAATGTGTCCCGGTTTTTCATTTTCAAAATCTGGTCACCTGTTCTTTTAATATCCTGTACCTAATAAAACTAGCCATGCCTAATTCTGTCGGTGTTTGAAGCTCAGACCCTTCAGTTAAAGCAGCTGGGGGATAGATCTGCTAATAATCTGATGGTAATTAAACACCACTTCTGTTGTGTGTGTGTATCACTATATATGTACAGGCAGTCCTCGGTTATCCGACACAATGTGTTACTCAAAATGGCGTTGAATAGCGAAACGTTGTAAAGCGAAACACATTTTCCCATAGGAACACTGTTTAAATGAAAGGTTCCGTTCCTGAAGGCATTTTTAACACTAAAATACACCAAATATTTTATGCAGGCAATAAGATATGCAGCACACACATAAATTATATAGTGTATATAATGTATTATATATATAATATAACATAATAAATAATATATTATATAGTATAATATAATATTATATAGTATAATATTATATATATATACGCTCTTACGACGCTTTGCAACGTTGTTTATGTGTATATATATATATATATATATATATATATATATATATATATATATATATATATATATATACACATAAACAACGTTGCAAAGCCTCGTAAGAGCGTTGGATAAGCCGTTTTGGCGTTGTAAAAATGAACATAGGTATGCATTGCACAGCGTTGGATAAGCCATTCGTTGTAAAGCGAAGCGTTGTAAAACGAGGACTGCCTGTATGTACAAATGAATCCCAAAATACTGGAGGGCCCCGGGTATACGGCGGGTTCCGTTCCAGAGGCCGCCGCATAGTGAAAATCGCCGGAAAGCGGATCCGGCGATTTTCAGTGCTGCGCATGCGCAAACCGGCATTTTTGCCGTTCTGCGCATGTGTGACCTATGCTCTGCGCGCGCAAACTGCGGTCTGCGCATGCGCACCGGGCGCGCGCAAACTGCGGTCTGCGCATGCGCACCGGGCGCACCCGCACATTCTGTGCATGCGCGATTTCAGATTCAACATGGCGGCCCCCTTCTCGGTGCCGCCGTATAAGCGGATCGCCGAAAAGCGGGGCCCTGCTGTGCACATATTTTATTGGCAAGCTGATCTGTGCATGTTCCGGTGCATCTTTAGAAAGTATCACTTGCTTGGAAGTCACTCTATCCGGTTCTGAAGTAGCAAATAAAGTGTAGCTATTTTCATTTTCCAAATGTTGCCTGGTCCGCCTCAATTAAGTACACCAGATGTAGGACAGAAAAACGAGATACCGTACCTTCTTTGCAGGTACATTAGGAGAGTATGGTAATAATTTGTACTTTCTCCAGTATATGGAGATGAAGAGAACTTCATCGTCACCTCCCAAATCTACCTTTTTACATTGTGGGGTGTCTAAATTCACTTACACTACAAGGCTCCTCATAGGCCTCATTTGGACTCAGGGTTGCCACCACTCCAGGTTTGACCCTGAGACTTCGGGTGTCAGCCACTTATCTCCGGGATACGGGTTTACCCGTAAAATCTCCAGGCGGCATCCCCCTGCATCTCGCCGTGCAAGTTCCGTTAACATGGCTGCGCGACGTCAAATGGTGACAAGGGGACGCTATGTGATGTGACGCCCATTGCCATGACAACAGGGTGCTAGGTGGCATTACGCAGCATTCCGTTGCGGAGCCTTTCTGACTGGATCTTGCAGGGGGAGATGCCGCTGCAGGTAAAATAAATAAATGTAAAAAGGTTTATTGCAAAAAGTCTCTGGTTAGCCTTCAATAGAAAGTGGCAACCCTGTTTGGACTATAGACAATGGTTTGTTTAATAGGTTATAATTAGGTGATCAATGTAATTAAAAGAGACTAGTTTTGCATTTGAAATCTTTTGAAAATGTATCCAGCGAGAACTAAGGCTGCGTCCATAGACATTTCTCCCGTGCAGAGATGCGCGGAGGCTGAGGGAACGCGGGTGCTTTCCCTGGCCATAGTACACGGGCCGTGGTAGGCGTTCCTGGGGGCGTTCCCAGTGACCGCTCGCGTGACCCCCCCCTGTCGCGCGAGAAATTAGTTTTTACTGATTTCTTGCGCATCGCGCGCCCCCTCCTGCCTCCGCGCGCATGCGCCCGCACGCTGCATGAACGCGAACACTGCATTCGGGAAGTGTTCGCTCAGCGTGCGGACACGTCCGCGCGGTCTGCCTTTGTATGGACGCAGCTTAAGTAGCACAGCACTTTGTTGTGCTACTTCATGTGTCCACACTTACAAGAAAGCAATATGTTAACTCTCCTGAATTTCTTTTGCAATCACGCAATACTGATTTACAGAGATTCCATGAGTTAAACATGAATTAAGTAGAAATAGTCATGTCAGCTCAGTTGTGATAGTGCAGAGTAAATGAGTACTTCATTATTAGGCGATACCTTTTTAATTTGGTCTCACTGTCCCTTTCATCCATTTATTGCCCTAACTGTTTATTCCTTCTCTGCATCATCTGCTTTAGATGGCTATCTTGTTTTTTTACATCTGTGTTAAACTCCTGGAATCTCTGTAAGGCCTGGGACATGGTGCAGGGAGCGGCGCTGGGCAGCGCTGACGCTCATGCTCATCTGCTCACGCATGAGATTTTTCTTGTCCCTGCATGAGCGTCAGCAAGCGCGCTTGTGTGCAGGGTGGGAGCCGGGCGGGAGTTGGGCCGGGAGGCGGGGCTAGGGCGCCACGTCACGGACTACCATTGGCTTCTGGCAGTCACGTGACCGGCCCTGCGCTTGCATGAGCGGCAAAATTTAAAGTTGCCTGTCTCCTGCATTTCCACACGCGCCGTCTAAAGCCGCACTGATAGGGATAATGTTTCCCCTCAGCGCGGCTCAGCACGGTCTTTTTGACCATGTCCGAGGCCTAAATCAGTATTGCTGACCTGAGGAAGAGAGAGAACGCTAGAAAGGTTGTCTTATAATATCTATTGTTCGTCCAAGTTAGATAACAATCTAAGGCCTCGGCCATGGTTATTGCTGGCGGGCGGAGGCGCGCTGAGGCTGAGGGAAAGCGTTTCCCTGGCCTTAGACAGCGCGCCGTCTGTGGGCGTGTCGGCGGGCGGGCCAGTGACGTCACGGAGCTGGATCGCCCACATTGGGCGAACCGCTCACGTGACCAGCCCTGCGCTCCGGCAAGCGGGAAAATTTAAAATTTTCCCAAGACCTACGCTTACGCCCGCTTGCGAAACCGTAGGCGAGCCCCTACTAAAGCCGCTCTCATTACGGCTGTAGGGGCTCAGTGCCGAGCAAAAGCACGCCTCAGCCCGCAAGCACTATCCATGGACGCGGCCTAAGGCAGGAGATGTGAAGAATTCATGGCAAAGGGGACAGTAAATAAACAGGCTGGGCAATAAATGGATGAAAGGGATAGTGAGAAATGTGGAGACCGCCAACGCTGCGGCCAGGGTGGGAGAGCTCTCGCTGCTCGAGCGCCGTGACGTCAGGCGCTGGGCGTTTCCTGGTCAGCCAGTTGCGCGCTCGAGGGGGCGTGTCAGGTGGCGCAGCCATTACATCACGGAGCTGGTTCGCCCTCATTGGGTGAGCCGCTCACGTGATGCATCAGCGAGCAGCCAAATCAAACTTGGTTGTCTCTCCAAACAGGTAAGGGCCGTGCATGCGCTGGCGCTCGCTCACGCTGGCCACACACATTGCAGCAATGTGATTCATCGTGGCCAGCGCGAGCACCCGCTCAGCACCACCCTGGACGAGGCCTTAGGCTTTGCGGGGCCCATGGGACACTGAGTATGAGGGACACGGAGTATGAGACTGAGACTGCATATACTGGGGCACTGAGTATGAGACTGAGACACTGCATATACTGGGACACGGAGTATGAGACTGAGACTGAGACTGCATATAATGGGACACTGAGTATGAGGGACACTGCATATACTGGGACACGGAGTATGACACTGAGACTGCATATAATGGGACTCTGAGTATGAGACTGAGACTGCATATACTGGGGCACTGAGTATGAGATTGAGACACTGCATATACTGGGACACGGAGTATGAGACTGAGACTGCATATAATGGGACACTGAGTATGAGGGACACTGCATATACTGGGACACGGAGTATGAGACTGAGACTGCATATAATGGGACTCTGAGTATGAGACTGAGACACTGCATATACTGGGACACTAAGTATGAGACTGAGACACTGCATATACTGGGGCACTGAGTATACTCACACTCAGTGTACCATATTCACACTCAGTGTGAGTATGTGACACTCAGTGTGAGTGTGAGACACGGAGTGTGAGTATGTGATACGGAGTGTGAGACACTGAGTATGAGTATGTGACACTGTGGTTAGTGGCGACGCGCTCTCAGACGGCGCGCAGTGCGCACGCGCGAGCGGTGCATTGTGGGATACCGCGGCCCTGTTGTGCTCGCTGTTGCATGGCGGAGGCGGCGGCGGTCTCCTTCTCTGTGTAACGGTCCAGCCCCGGCAGCACCCTCTCCCCGCAGCCCGCGCCGCAGGGGGGACCCGGACTCCTCTAGCGTACTAATCCTGTGTGTGTCACTCTTTTGTTTCCGTATTGAATGTGTTAAAGCAGGAGACAGGGAAATGGCTTCCAGCAGCAGCACCGCCGTGATCCAGGTGACGAACGTCTCCCCCAGCGCCAGCTCCGAGCAGATGCAAACCCTCTTCGGTTTCCTGGGGAATATCGAGGAGCTGCGGCTCTTCCCGCCCGAGTAAGTGCCGGGGCCCGGGGGGGAGGGGGGACGCGGCTCGGGATCAGGCCCAAGTCCCGGGAGGTAGCGGAGGCCTGCGCAACGTGAAGGCCCCAAGCCACTCCGGGGCATGGCGGCGATATGGCGCCCGGGGAGAGGGGAAAGCTTATCATTGTATTTATTCGTTAAAAAAAAGTAATATATTCCCCCTCATATACATACACACATATATATCTATATACATATATTTATATACATATATATATATATACATACACACACACATATATATATATATATATATATATATATATATATATATATATATATATATGTTTGTGTGTGTGTGTATATATACACACTCCTACTCTAAGGTTTACTAATTGAGGATGTAGCTGTGTTTTATGTTTATACGTTTAATTGATGTATAAATAGTATAACTGGGCAGCAAATATGTGATATATCTATATAGATACCAAGATCAGGGAAGGAGAGACCGCAATGGTGGGGGCTGAAAAATGTATTTAATACATAATCACAACGACCCAACACAGGGCCCCTTCATTAATCCTGACGAAGGGCTCCTGAGTTGGATCATTTTGAGTATGTATTAAATAAAAAACAAACAAAAAAACACCCATCTCCAGTGCTGTCTCCTTCCCTGATATTTGGATGAGGTATCTGCATTACTTATGACGCGTGTTCTTGCCAATTGTGAGTTATTTTTGTGTATCGTGTACGTTCTCCCCCCTTTTACATACAGACAGGTCACTCGCCAAATAATGTAAAAAAAAAAAAAAAGTATATTAGGGTGCTAGCCATCCAGGGGATAGTATACCAAATCAAAAAGATGGACAGGCATGTATTGCACAAAAGTTGTATTTATTAGCTCTAATAAATCCCAACTTTTGTGCAATGAAGAGTGCCTGTCCATCTTTTGATTCTCTCTCTCTCCTTTATTTTTTTTTTTGCATTCTATTATAGTACTGGAAAAAAGGGAGTGGTGATAGGAAGTGATCAGCTAGAAACCAATCAGTAGAAATCGTAATAAGTGGGTGCAACTAACTGTGAACTGAAAGTGAATCAGTAAAGTGATGAGTACACTAGCCAGTGTGCTCAAAAAGAAATTCACTTAAATGCACACCACTAACCAACCATTTTAAAATGTAATTTTTAATAATATTTACTTAAAACATATTACCGATTGTAAGTGTAACAGTAAATTATGTCAATCAACCAATAGTAGAACGATATACACAAATTCCTTTTGATACACTCATATCAAAAGGAATTTGTGTATATCGTTCTTCTTTTGGTTTACTTTTTTTATTTACAGTTTCACTTGCAATCGGTAATATGTTTTAAGTAAATATTATTAAAAGTGACATTTTAAAATTGTTAGTGGTGTGCATTTAAGTGAATTTCTTTTTGAGCACACTTTCTAGTGTACTCATCACTTTACCTATTATAGTACTGGATGTCTTCTTCCCGATTCGTGACCCATGTTGCTCACATTTCTGTGAATGTGTTGATCATATTCCTGGTTGAATTGATAGTTTTAGTATGTTAGAGATTCATTGGTGATATAAAAGATCTTCTAAACTGAACATTTCAGACTTCTTCATTTTTTGTCTCCTGATGCAGGAACTGCATTTATTAATTAAGTTCAGTAAAATTAATCACACGTAAAAAAAAATATATATGCATATATATTAAAAGTTTATGTAGTCAGTTGACGGCTTTAAAGAAGCCAGGTACTGCAATGTGGTCAGGAAAAAAAGGATCTTTATTTTTGTAAGCCGATTATCAGACAGCAGATTATCGTACGTTAGTGATGACACCTTCCAGATATTTCAAGAGATCTCTATCCTGATATAACCATTGTTAGAATTAAGTGTCAGTAAACCCAGTGGCTTATTCACAATGCCATATTTGGTGTGGTGCTTTCTATTTCATATCTATAGATATGCGCTTTTGTGAATGAGTTCCTTAGTTATCAACATTTGAGTGTCAGATGAGCATGCCATGTATTATATAGCAATCTAATACAAAACAAGTTCAATCCCATGAGCTACATCCATTGTCTGGTCATCTTTATGAAAAAAATGGTCTAAGTCTTTAGATCTACTAAAATCTGGAAGAAAGTCTGGGCCCACCAGAATTGGTATATCATCAGGCCAAGAGGTCAGTTAACCACTGATTTTCATTGTATTGTCTGTAATGTGAACTATTTGCCCAGCCTTTGCCTTAAGGGGTGTTGTCAGCAGTGCCTACATCAAATAAAAATGCAAATTTACAATGCTTAGGTGTAAATGTTTTTTTTTTAATATGTATGTATGTCTTAAACATTTATATGTGTATATATACATATAAATGTTTAGGACCCGTCTTTCTGCCAGAAGAAAGCAACCTTGCTG
Organism: Ascaphus truei; assembly: GCF_040206685.1. NCBI lineage: Eukaryota > Metazoa > Chordata > Amphibia > Anura > Ascaphidae > Ascaphus > Ascaphus truei. The sequence goes on along the minus strand of NC_134492.1, from coordinate 11,969,973 downwards.
GTATCCATAGAAATAAGTTGAAATTCACTGAATGTTATTGAACTAGCTTTGTATGTGCCGTTGTAGTTATTTAAAAAGCAAAACCCCTTTTTTAGTCATTAAGTAAAGTATACTTCCTTTTTTTAACATGGCTGCTTACATAGTACTGTACTATTTTTAAAAACAGTGCCCATTTTAGGGAAAAAGATGACATCATTAGTTCTACATGCACACCAGTAGATGTCACTGTTTCCATATTCTCTTTGCTGTTAGCAAAACGCTGCAAGACTGCAGACTTGGATTAAATAAATGTCAGTTTGTATCTTATTTCGCCTTTAAATCATGCTACATTTCCATAATACGTAGCAAAAAAGTGACTTCATAGAAAAGCCATTTTTCACATTAAAACATAGAATGTAGAGGCGGTTATATCTCCAGTGTTGTACAATGAAATGTGAATGATAGATTTACATTCTACGTTGCTTTAACACAAATGTGATGCTTTATATAGAAAAATACAATTTTTTTCTGTAACTGATTATCTGCATTAGTAGTTGATCTTCAATCTAAACTTGACAGCTGTCTAAAAGCAGCTTTTTTCCCCCCGCAGTTGATCAAGAGTTAAATAATATTGCTGCCTCCCATAGGAATTGTATGTTTTAGTAGTATTTGGAAAAAAAATTTAATGGCACTTTGGAGAGCTTTTTTACTAATTAAAATATATAATCTTACAATCTATAGGATGCTGTGATAGTAGCTTTTGCCAAAATAAATATTTTTATTTTAAGGAAATTAATCATATTGTGATAAGTTACTATTTATACCCATGGTCTGCTTGGCAGTAGTTTTAAAAAGATTTATTAATCTGTTGCATTGTTTATATTGTAGGGGTCCACAAACACACAAATGTTGGGTGGGGGGGGGGGGGGTGGGGAGGTTTAAGATGTTTGGAAATTGTGGTGACACAAAAAATAAATTGGGAGGTATAACCACTAATTTTCTATAGAGCATTACGTGATAAAACCTGTCTCAACGAATGGTCACGAGGAGGTGGGCAAAGGTCAGGAGACCATGTGCAAGAATAAAACTCAAAAGTAGACCCAGCAGACTCATTTTATATGTAAAGTAGAATAGAATCTTTATTTAATCTGAAATAATTTATATAATGGAGTCAAGGCTGCCAGGTCTATTGACATTTAGAGTAATTTAAAAAGCATGTGCTTTTCTCCATTTAGCTGAAAGTGTAACAGTTGTTATGGAGCACCTGGTGCAGAAAAAATGATTATGAATTTATTTTCATGTTTATTGATGTTATTCAGTGGTTTACTTTTAATATCTCTTTACATTCTTTATTGCCATTTGTCTCTTGGTACTTTGCCAGACAATATTTCCTTATTTGTTAGGTTATGCAATGTCCCTCATGTGTAAGACATTTCCAGTTCTTTGCTTGGTGCCCACCAGTAGAGAATCAGGGAAGCGTAGCCTGATGTATCACTAACCTTTCAATCCTGCCATGAAAGGAGGCTTATTTATAGAGGCTGTGCAGTAGCAGAGGAAAGTTGATCTGAACTGTTGTACATGATCTGCAGTACCGGGGGAAAATAACCACTCTTGTTTGTGGCTCTGACCTTTTCACTGTTTTTTAGCAATGATCTTAACAAATAAATGTACTTTCTATCTTAGAAACATGGATCTTTGGAGCAGGTAACCAAAATATTCCTGAATTGATACAAAACCCTCCAACTAGCAATTTTTTTTATTTATTTTTACAGCGATAGAAAATTAACATTCTATGGGTTGAATTGGTGTTGTTGGACAAATGTGTGTTAACCATTAGGTGAACAACACATCCAGGTTGATGAAATATTTTTAGAGTGTACACCTTTTAGTGGTAAGATGTTACTTTGATAAAAAGGCAAAGCAGAGACTATTTAAATTCATTCAAGAACATTGGTTTTCAACCTATGGCCGGCGGACTCCTGTGAGTCTGTAGACATAGTCTGAAGGGGTCTGCCAAAAGTGACGAGCCTGCCGAGGGAACTGAGAAAATCCTCAGCACCCGGCAGACTCCCAAGTCCCACTTCCACTCTCCATGGGGAGGGGGGTCCGCAAATTAAAGGTTGAAAACCAATGGACAAAAGCAATTTGGAGTCAGCACTATACTCTTCAGTGAGGTTTGGCACTGCCTTCCATGGCTGCTGAATATTTAATGCTGTTCCAGTGTTTCACAACTTGCAATATATTTAAGATGTTGGCACAGTGGAAAACCTACATCATCGCTCATGTAGTCTTCCAGACATTTTGTGACACTGATAAGCTAGAACACATTGGCTAAACACAGATTTTTGTGATATTTTCTATCCAGAACAGCAATGGTTTTAAAAATAATGTTTACATGACAGCCTTCAGGGGCATAATGATTTGTATTGTTGAGTGTAATATACGCTATTAAGTGTGCATGCTTGTGGTGGCAATTCACATTATGCAGTGAGTAGAGATTTTGTTTTTCTTTTAAGCATTCAAACTTTAACCGAATTTTTTTTTTGTTAGAACTATTGAGCAAGAAGTGTTGTTATACAGAGAGCTGTGCCAAAAAATAGGTTATTATAATATATTACAATAATAAACTTGCGCTGCAGTTTGTAAGACCTGGTTTTAAGGTTTACTAATTCTGTTTACAATCTCTTTGGAAGCTGCTTCTGTACATAGATGGATGACTATCGCTCCACAATCCAATTTGTCAGCTTCCTTTCATCATAGCCATGCATTTCACCAACTTTTCCTTTTCCTTTTTTAGTGATTCTCCTTTGCCTGTAACATCTCGTGTCTGTTTTGTAAAGTTCCTTGAAGCAAACTCCGCAGTGGTCGCACAGCACCTGACAAACACTGTATTCGTTGACCGAGCTTTGATAGTCGTGCCATACGCAGAAGGTGTGTACTCTTTTCAGTTATCTAGATCACTGTGTGGGGATTTCACATGTATGTTTTTGTAAGGGAGCACTGTATGCATGATACTATCCCAGGTATACTGTGAGCATTCCCTTATGCCATATACTAAAGCTGGGGTGGCAAACTCCAGTCCTCAAAGGCCACCAAGAGGCCAGGTATTGGGGCTATACCTGCTTCAGCACAGTGGGCTTAATCAGTGGCTCAGTCAATGACTGAAGCAGGGATATCCTTAAAACCTGACCTTGAGGACTGGAGATGATTCAATCAGTGTGCTTCAGCACGAGTGGCTCAGTTTCTGACTGGCACTGATTGTGCCACCTGTGCTGAGGCAGGGATGTCCTTAAAATCTGACCTGTTGGTGGCCCTTGAGAATTAGAGTTGGCCACCCCTGTGCTAAAGCTTCCTTACATACTTATTTACCAACTCCTAACCTAGTAACTTGCAAAATCTAAAGATCTTTCAGGAAAAGTATAATTGATAGTTTCTTCAGTGCTACGTACATCTCTTGGTGCTTTTTGTGTAGAGGCCATGAAGTTCTAAATTCAGTGTTTGAAGAAATGTGGACTGTTTTCCCATTTGTAGTACATAACTGCCCCTGCTTGCAGTTTGAGTGTTTTGCAGGAAAACAATATGTTGCTATTGTAAACACGGCCAGCTTATTTCCCACCTGTTTCACATTCTCGAAACGCCAAGTCTACCATGGATTGATTGTGGTCTATCTTGGAGTCAGTAACTTTCAGAAGGTGTTGGATGGGGCGCTGGGCATTTACTTTCCTTCCTTTCTCACTCTCACCGTTTTTGTATCCCAATATTTTCTTTATTACAAATATTTGCTCAATAATGAACTCTTCTCTCTGTTATTTGTGTGTGATTTTCGTAGTGGAGAAGGCATTTGCAAAGCCCTTCCTGATGGCAGAAAAACTGAGTCCTCTGCTGCTTCAGGGGATTCTAGACATTAACTAGACGCCAGCAAGCACTCGCGTCCCCAAGGGTTTTTCATGGTGTAACTACGTCTTAAACTGTGTTCTTTCTTTACACACACAAGTGTATGACTTTACCGACATGTAAAAGAAAGCATGTTAGTTTAGAAATTGTCTACATGTATGTTACGTAATGATTGCCTAGTGGGTTCTCCATGAAAGCAGATGTGTGCTATATTTCTTTTTGCGGAGTAAACTATGTAAACATAAAAATAGATTATTTTTTAACTTCTACTAAGATTTGATTTAAAAAATAAAGCGTATCCAGGCTTTATTACTTCTCTTTTGAGGGTAAATAGCGGCCATTTAAATGGCTGAAGCACATAGGCAAATAATTGTATATAATTGCATAGAAGATTGCAACTTTTACCCTTTCAGCATTAAAATAGTTTTAACCCCCGCCCCCCCCCCTGTACTTTTGCCAGCAACTACTGCTTTACAGTTGGCATAAAATAAGTACGTATCTTTCTGTATTCATAGAAGCCCTTATGTTAAAGACAAACCTCTTCTCATTTGATAACATTTGTACTATTATTTTAAGGTGGGGGAAAAAAAACATGTTTTGGTCGATGGATCTAAATACCTCCTAAACTTAACCTGTCTTGATGGTATTTTCCAGTAAGATTTCATGTTCTGGCCAAATGTGCACTTTAACATAAATTGGTTAACTATAGTAATTATAGGCGGGAAGAAAAAAATGGTGCGGTTTAAAATCTCATGTGCTGATGTACTCAATATTTATTTGATATAAATCTGGTAGAATTGGGGGAATTAAACTGAAAATTAAGCTTGTAATCTTGAAACATACTTGTATTTGGGGGTTAACTGTCACAACTCTAAATTTAACACAACTTCACCCTCTAAAAAGATTACTATGTAATTAAAAATAGATGAGAGAATCTTTCTGTGCATAACCATCTGTCATAGTTTGAAGAGTTCTAGAGATCTTCAAAATGTCATTTGAAACCGGTGTTTCAAAGTAAATGAGTTTTTGTTTCACTATGGCATTCAGTGACATTTCTTTTACATATTGGCTCATTGCAAAGGGTCTTTTTTTCAGACTAGGATAAGCAATGGTTAAGCATTTTTAATATCCTTTGAACCAAGGGGCAACCAGAATAAATGAGTCCGGTATGCACAGTGTCCCTGGATTTCTGATTCTTGGGGGGGGGGGGTGCTTTGAAATCAAACAGTATTTCTTCACAATGAATGTGTCGCCCGCTCCTCTCCCAGGCAGCACCTTTTACAGGGTCCTATCATATATACATGCGCTAATTCCTAGAGACTTTTACAACCATAAGATTGACAATGATAACAACTTGTACAGAGGAGTCAAACTGGGATTGAGTGCAAAATGGATTAAAATATTGTCCTAAACAAAATGTACTTTTCTTTATGCCTTTACTTTTGACCTTTGAGTCAGTATTTATTTCAGGATTAGAAGTATATTGCTCAGTTTGATTCCCCTTAGATCTATTGGAGTCGTTACAATATATTTGACTTGTATATTAATAGCATGCTCTAAGTACAATAAAGCCTCAGTCACACAATAAGACATACTTGTATTAAATAGGTAATGTTTTTATCATAGATTATATCTAATGTATGTTTAATAGCTTTCCAAATTTGTACTGTGTAGCCAAATTCCTAGCAGTAAAACATGTCAGAATGTAAAATACATACTGCTTCTTGTACTTATACTTTACGAGAAGTGTTGCAGCTTTCTCCAATGATTAGGGATCTGTTACACAGCCAGTGTTATCAGATTGGCTGATCATCATTATTAATAAGTTCCCCAGATCTTATTTTAGATCCCAGTTTCTCCACAAATAAACTGTTGGACGATTTTACAATGAAGCTTGAAACCATACAAAAATAGTTTGTACTGAAGAAGTGGGACTGTGGCTTTTAATATTTGCAAACCTAAAAACAGTTTTTATTTTTCTTCCTGAGATGCATTTTGTGATTTAGTGATGGGTAATATTTTCAATGAACATTGCTGCTCCCCATGATACCCCCTGATTCTAACGTTAATAAGGATGCAGCTACCCAGAGTGTTAGAAATGAGTGTTGCCAGTTGTCACTTCAGTATATAAAGCCTTTTATTTCTTCTAATCCCACAGGCATGAATGACTAAAACAGATGCAATATTGCATTATAGCGGGGCTTCTCAACTCCAGTCCTCGACACACGTGTCAGGTTTACACGATATCCGTGATTTGACACAAGGGACTCTGTCTTGAGCCACCTGTGCTGTAGCAGGGATATCATGAAAACTCGACCTGTTTGGGGCTCTTGAGGACTGGAGTTGAGAAGCTCTGCATTATAGGATAACTGCGTGCTCCTTGGTAACTATAAAAGCTTGGTGACGTTAAGGCGAAGCATTTCAAATGTTTTGTTTTCCACTGGTGACAAGCAAATAGTACAAAAAATATATTTAAACTAGTATGTTTCCCATCACTAAAGAGAATAAATTGCTCTGCATAGATTAACTTCCAATTTGAGGCGCATTCTTGTATTCACAGTGCTTTGGTATTGTCTTTTCTTTATAGAAGTACACAGCAAGTAGATGGAAATAACATTTTTCCATGTGGTTCTCTTTTTTTTTTCTTTGAATCTTAGGAACGTATATGTAATTTGGGCAGATTCTGGGAGTACTGGTTAATGTTTGTTTCTTTTGTCTGTTTCTTTTTCTTTCATTTCAACACATCCATGCAGTATTTCATGGTTCTAACAAAGCGGCAGTGTAAAAATAAAAAAACATGACGCATGAAAATTATCTGGTGAGGGTCCTCATTGCTTTTTTTGTTTTTAATTTTTTTGTTAAAACCTTTTTTTATTTATTTTAATCCGTTTTGATTGGAATATCAGATGCATGATTTATGATAGATGCTGTCTCAAGAGAAGATAATATTTTTGTAAGAATTGATATTCTTTGATACATAGATATTTTCTTGAGACACATGCATGCAAGATTATCCCATGAGGTATTCCATAGGTATAATATGTTGATGTATGGCAAGACCTACATAAAGCCCATTCTTGCAATAAACCTTAATTCTGACCCCATGTGCCTCCAAACCAATCATATCTAAACTGATGCTATCTGAGACACATGCAAGATATCCCTGCTGTGCAATATACATTTGTTTAAGATCTGCAGCTCTCAGATTAGGTGGAAGGAACCATTACCTTTATTTAACAGTGGTTTTTCTTTTTTGTTGTTGTGTTTTACAGTTCTTTTCCCTGGTTCAGCCTGAACTATTTACCAGGCCCTGCTGAAAATACCACTCAACAGTTTTCTTCTGCAGCTTATCCAGTTTCTCTTAAGTGCCCTGTACATATTGTATGTTTTATGATGAGATGCAGTTTCTTAATGTGCATTCAAGACAAATGACTGGTATTTGCAAACCTATAGTTCAATTTGTTTTTACTCTGATTTTGGGGGTATGGGCACATATACAGATTTTAGTCCAGGGGCGACCAACTCCAGTCCTCAATTGCTACCAACAGGTCAGGTTTTCAGGAAATCCCGGCTTCAACATGGGTGGCTCAATCCGTAGCTCAGTTGTAGACTGAGCCACTGATTGAGCCACCTGTGCTGAAGCCGGGATATCCTGAAAACCTGACCTGTTGGTAGCAATTGAGGACTGGAGTTGGCCACCCCTACATTAGTCAGTGTAATGCTTTTGCTGTTGGATAAAGTATTTTGTCTACCAGTGTACTTCTCATTGGAACCCTTGTTTAAGCTTCTTTGTAAAGAATAGGCATACATGCTTAGTTGAATTAACTGGCTGCAGTAGATTGTGCCAGAGGACTTGTTTGCAGTGGCAATCCATAGGGTAATAAGTTATACTATAACTTTACCCAACCTTTCCTATGAGTTCTGCTGATCAGGTAAGGAACATGTCATACTGCCTCCAGAAATCGGCAGACATATGTGTCAGCAAAAGCCCTATGCTTCATTTAACAGAACATGCCCTAAAATACTACTTTTATAAAATGAACAACTATCTTACATGATTATATGGTAGGTATAAAGAAACAGCTAGTGAACTGTTCCATATTATTAACACCTAAATCAAACTTTTTTTGTCTTGTGTATCTTGATTTTTCTGTGTGCTTTATAGTGAAGCGGCCGACACGAGTCGTTGTTCATAAAACAGCTTTTGAAAGTTGAGAGCACACCCCCGGAGAACCGACTGTGCTTGCTTACGTTTGATTCATGACTTAAAAATCGAGTACAGGTGATGAAATCTTGGCAGTGTTAACCAAAAAAGTAGTGTGTATTGTGCCATTTTTTTCTACTCTAGAATCTTTAACCCTTTGTAGCCAAAAAGGATAAGTCAAAATGATTCACATTAAATTAATGGTAATTATTCATAGAACTAGAGACAGCCAGAATAAGTACTTTTTCAGCAAGCTCAGGTGGTGGATCAGGGAGACCATTTCTGGGTGTATTTATTTGTGTTTTCCTGTTCCAAAATGGTGCATCTAATGTTGATTTATTTTTCTGCAGGAGTAATTCCTGATGAGGCTAAGGCCCTATCTCTGTTGGCACCAGCTAACGCAGTAGCAGGTTTGCTGCCTGGAGGAGGACTTCTGCCCACTCCAAATTCACTCACTCAGGTATGGCCATAGTGGTTTGCAACCATAACTAGCATCTCTTTAGTTGTTTTAGTGACTGTAACATTGAAATGTCTTGTAGTAAAAGGCAATGCTTCTGTTAAAGCAACTAAATGCTATTTGAAAATCCTCCCGTGGTCCATTTTGGGGGCACTTACAAACCTGTTGAGCAAGCCTTTCTTTCCTTTATAGAGCTTAAAGTAACCATGAATGGAAATTCAGCAAGCAATATAACTTGTATAGAAAGCTGTTACAGAATGTCTTAGTGTGGCTTCAAAATACATTTAAGTTTGCAATACATATTTGATGCTTTTAGATCTGCTGGGAGCATCTCGGGTAGCAATTACCTCATTTAGAAGAAAAAAATGAAAATCAAGATGTTAGTAACTGAAATGCCCTTGTTGTTGCATGTGTCTTGAAGCGTTGAAGTAGAGAAGTGCACATTTTTCGCATGCGTCGGCAAACAGCAAATGTCACTTTTTTTTAGTTCTGAGTTTGTTGCGATCCAAAAGTTTGCCTAACATTAAAAAGTCATTAGGCACATTGCATGTTGAATTACTTTTGAAGTTTGAAAAGCCATATTTGTAAGTCATGGGCCTCCTATTTTGCCACTTTTAAAGCACAAAATATTAAATTGTGGCTGTTTCACTAGAACTTTTGACTCCAAAAGTTCTAACAATATATTCACGGTTTTGCAAATCTGAAAATGTTGCTCTAAACTAGGGGTGAAGAATTGCTTATTTGGACAATGTCCCAAGAATGAATGGTGCTACAGAACTCAATCACAAGGAACATAATTACATTTGTATGTATAACATGGATTTGGTCATATCAAACAATGTAGAAGTAATAACAAATATTCAAGTCCTGGAGCATTTGGGTAACAGTGATCATAACATGGTCTCATTTGAAATAAATTATCAAAAAACAGATTACTTGGGTTCAACAAAGATCTTAAACTTTAGAAAGGCAGATTTTAATAAACTGAGGTCTAATCTACATGTAATACACTGGGATGATGTTTTTGCAGGGGAAAATGTAGAAGATAAATGGGCAGTCTTTAAAACATTGTTAGAAAAGCACACTTATCAGTGTATACCCTTGGGCAATAAGTATAAAAGAAATAAGTCAAAACCAATGTGGCTAAATAAACAGGTAGGGGAGGAAATGGACAAGAGGAGGAAGGTGTTTAGATTCTTTAAGTCAGAAGGGACGGAGACATATCAGAATTATAAGGAATGTAACAAAAATTGCAAAAGGGCAATCAAATTAGCAAAAATGGATAATGAAAAGGATTGCATTAGAAAGTAAGGTCAACCCGAAAAAGTTCTTTAAGTATCTTAGTAACAAAAAAATGAGAAAAGAAAATATAGGACCCTTCAGTGTGAGATGGGTAGGCAGATTATTGGAGATGAGGAAAAAGCAGAGGTATTAAACAAATTCTTTGCCTCTGTGTTTACCAGGGAAGAATCAATTTCAATAGTAATGCCGCAGGAGGCAGCCACAACCACCATATTAATGAACAATTGGTTAACTGAGGAAGAAGTTCATAAGCGACTTGAAAAAACTAAAGTAAATAAGGCACCTGGCCCCGATGGCATACATCCAAGAGTTCTCAAGGAGTTAAGCTCAGTAATAGCCAAACCATTATATTTAATATTAAAGGACTCCATTTCCACAGGCTCAGTACCACAAGATTGGCGTAAAGCAGATGTGGTGCCTATTTTTAAAAAGGGAGCTAGATCACAACCGGGAAATTACAGACCTGTAAGCCTGACTTCAATAGTGGGGAAACTACTTGAAGGTTTAATACGGGATAATATTCAGGAATACCTAATGGAAAACAAAATTATTAGTAATAGTCAGCATGGTTTTATGAAGGATAGATCATGCCAAAACTAACCTTATTTGTTTCTTTGAGGAGGTAAGTAGGAATTTAGACCAGGGTAATGCAGTTGATGTGGTCTACTTAGATTTTGCAAAGGCTTTTGATACGGTTTCACACAAGAGGTTGGTGTACAAAATAAAGAAAATTGGATTCAGTAATAATATATGCACCTGGATTGAAAACTGGTTAAAGGACAGACAACAGAGGGTTGTCATAAATGGAACTTGTTAAGGTTGGGCTAAAGTCGTGAGTGGAGTACCTCAGGGATCGGTACTGGGACCCCTGCTTTTTAACTTGTTTATTAATGACCTTTAGGTTGGGATCGAGAGCAAAGTCTCCATCTTTGCTGATGATACTAAATTGTGTAAGGTAATAGAATCAGAGCAGGATGTAATTTCTCTTCAGAAGGATTTGGAGAGACTGGAAACGTGGGCAGGTAAATGGCAGATGAGGTTTAATACAGATAAATGTAAGGTTATGCATTTGGGATGCAAGAATAAAAAGGTGACTTACAAATTAAATGGAGATATATTGGGGGAATCCTTGATGGAGAAGGATTTAGGAGTGCTTGTAGACAGCAGGCTTAGCAATAGTGCCCAAAGTCATGCAGTAGCTGCAAAGGCAAACAAGATCTTATCTTGCATCAAACGGGCAATGGATGGAAGGGAAGTAAACATAATTATGCCCCTTTACAAAGCACTAGTAAGACCACACCTTGAATATGGAGTACAATTTTGGGCACCAATCCTAAGAGAAGACATTATGGAGCTAGAGAGAGTGCAGAGAAGTGCCACCAAATTAATAAAGGGGATGGACATTCTAACTTATGAGGAGAGGCTAGCTAAATTAGATTTATTTACATTAGAAAAGAGGTGTCTAAGAGGGGATATGATAACTATATAATAATATATTCGGGGACAGTACCAGGAGCTTTCAAAAGAACTATTCATCCCACGGGCTGTACAACGGACTCGGGGCCATCCCTTAAGGTTGGAGGATCGGAGATTTCACCAGCAACAAAGGAAAGGGTTCTTTACAGTAAGGGCAGTTAAAATGTGGAATTCATTACCCATGGAGACTGTGATGCAGATACAATAGATTTGTTCAAAAAAAGGTTGGACATCTTTTTAGATGGGAAAGGTATACAGGGATATACCAAATAAGTATACATGGGAAGGATGTTGATCCAGGGATTAATCCGATTGCCAATTCTTGGAATCGGGAAGGAATTTATTTTTCCCCTTATGAGATATTGGATGATATGACACTGGGGTTTTTTGTTTGCCTTCCTTTGGATCAATAAGTAAGTATAGATATAGGATAAAGTATCTGTTGTCTAAATTTAGCATAGGTTGAACTTGATGGACCTATGTCTTTTTTCAACCTCGTCTACTATGTAACTATAAATGAATGCTGTATATAAATCCTACAGTCTGCAGGAATAATTAAATGTATTCAATGCTGGTAGAGTCGAGCCCATATGCGTGCATGATCAAGGAGTAATGTCCCATGGTGTGAAGGGAGATACAGTAGTTAGAGCCCGTAATAAACAAGTCCACCAACTCCCACCTCTCCCTGTGAACCCCCCAAGTGCAGCACCAGTCTATAGCACGGGCTCTTGGTTGACTCATAAATGAAAACTCGATAATAGTTGTAGAAATGCTTAAAACGTAAGACTCTGGAACCGCCTGAGGTGCCGTGGTAAGATGCCTTCCCCGATGTGTGCGCTCCAGCCGAAGGTAGTGAGACAAAAATTGGAAGTAGCGAGGCACAACAAACACATGCAGGACGACGTGACTGAAGAGATTTAAGAAAAATGTGCAATTGCAGATGAAAACATCCTCTGGCGCGTTTCGTACCGAAAGGTACTTTATTTTGCGTTCGTTTGTGCCTCGCTGCCACTTCCAATTTTTGTCTAAACTAGCGGTGGGCCACTCCAGTCCTCAAGGGCCACCAACAGGTCAGGTTTTCAGGACTGAGCCACCTGTGCTGAAGCAAGGATATTCTGAAAACCTTACCTATTGGTGGTCTTTGAGGACTGGAGTGGCCCACCTCTGTTCTAAACTGTGGAGAAGCGAATCTTGACTTTTTCGCACATGCAAGCAAACTACACCGTTAATGCAGGAAATCTGTATTTCACCGTGAGCAGTTTTCTGTTTTTGTTCTGTGCACAACATTTGCTTTTTTACTTTTTGCAGTTTGTCGCCAAATAAACTACAATGAACTTTCTTGTCTGCTCGATTAATAGGCACGTTCTGCAGACTTCCTTCCCCCAAATATACGTCTGATTTATCTCTTGCCCTGTTACTCTTTCTATTTTTGAAGTCTGGTATGCTGTAGGCAGAAAGAACAAAGTATGCCATTATAATAAGAAAAAATAAGTCTAACGCTAAAATAAATATAGGGCAGTAAGTGCATTCTGTGGAGTGACCCGAAGAAACTTGCTTTCAGAAAGCACGGAGTGGGGGAACTTATTGCGTGCTTTCACCTGTAGATGGGCGCCGTTCCTCTGTCTGTTTTGGGAGGCTCTGGAATGGATCCGACTCTTGCTGCCCTTACTCTTCCTGGAGGAAACCTAAGCTCACAGGTATCTGTTAAATGCACCTCCTGAAAAAACATAAACCTTCCGATGAGGTGGAAGTATATCTTGGGGAAGATTTGTTTGGTCTGTTACTGCTGTAGTGCCAGCAGGGTTTTAGTTTGTGGCAAAATGCAACTGTTCTAGGTAAATGAATCCACAGATCGTTTCCACGTCCCCGTTGTGGGTTCCATGATTTTATTTAATGGAAGGGTATATTTTTGCAGCTGATATTTATCAATATGAAATGTGTTGCTAAAATATTTTCTCGACCTGTTTTTTTCAGTATAGTTGTGAAATAGTAGCGTCTTGTGGTCATGTGTCGTTAATTTTACATCTTTAAAAATGTGATTTCTTTGCTTTTTGATATATTGCCAACTTATTGCTTTATTATTTAGGAGAAACAACCTTTCTTAAACACAAGGGGAATATAATCTCCCCTAGATAAGAGAAATGGTATAGTGCAGCGGTGGCCAATTCAAGTCCTCAAGGGCCACCAACAGGTCCGGTTTTCAGGATTTCCCTGCTTTAGCGCAGGTGACTCAATCGGTAAATCAATCAAAGACTGAGTTACTGATTGAGTCACCTGCGCTATAGCAGGGAAATCCTGAAAACCGGACCTGTTGGTGGCCCTTGAGAACTGAAGTTTGCCACCCTTGGTATAGTGTAATCATTGTGCCCAGTATAACGCATGCTCTTAATGCCGTACATTGTTTTATGTTTTAGTCTCTGGCAGCAGATCAGCTTTTAAAGCTTATGAGCTCCGTTGATCCAAAGTAAGTTGTATTCTTTCATTCTTCCAACATTACTCCCACCACTGTTTTTAATGTTCATATTCTTTGAATGTTTATTCTGTGCTATAACACTTTAACACCTTTGATCAGTAAGCTAACACTTATTGATAACTGAAGCAGTCTTTTTTTTCTTTTCTTCACTCCATTCGTATTTCTTGCTATGTTTACTGCCAGCTGTAAACCTTGAGATTTTACATGACCAACATACACACTAGAAGCTTTCCCTCCTCCCCCCCCCCCCGCTGTCTTTGAAATAGTCTTGTGCACTTTTGTTCTCATTCTTTTGAAATGTACACACCGATATATGATGTGCTATGCAACTAAAACAGCCACAAAAATGTCCGCTAGCACCATGATTCGGGGATGTGATTACTTAACTGGAAATTAATTTGTATCCCAGGTTGAACCATGTAACTGCAGGACTTGTTTCACCAAGTCTGAAATCCGACGCCTCCAACAAAGACATTGAGGAGGCTATGAAGAGGGTTAGAGAAGCACAATCTTTGATTTCTGCGGCTATAGAACCAGGTAAATCGCTTGTTTTTTTGGGGGGTGGGGGGGTTGGTCTATTGTTAAGTCTGTGGTTTATAATGTTAGAAATCACTATTATCGGGGATCTGACCATAACATTTTACCTTCCAGACAAGAAGGACGGTAAAGGAAAAAAACATTCGCGGTCACGCTCCCGGTCCAGGCGAAAGAGGACACCTTCTTCCACCAGGCACAGGTGAGTGATTAACGGGGGCAGGAAGGGTTAAAAAAAAAAAAACATTCTGAAGTAGTGAAATTAAACGGATCCTCTATGTACTATATTACGTTGCGTTTTATAATATAAAGTGTTTTGTGCATAATGTAGCAATACAAAAATATAAAAGAAGAAATTGGTAAATATATGACATTTCTATCCCAAAAAGTGTGCGTATATCCTAATATAGTAAAAATAAAAAATATAATCATATATACAACTGTATAAAAGCTAATAATTTCGTGTGTGTGTGTTTATGCGTGTGTGTGTATGTGTGTGTGTGTGTGTGGGTGATATTAAGTCATTGATTGACTTTGTTGATTTGCAGCTTCCAAGGGAATGGACCACACGAAGTAGAGCTAAAAGAATGAATAGCGCTTGCCAGAGTGTAAAAAATACTTTAGACAATTTAATGACTTATGGTGATTTCCAATCACCAGGATAAGTGTAAAAAGCATGTTCAAAAAAATTCTCTCTTGTGCATACAGGAGCAGTTGGTCGCAAACCTTCAATGCCCGTCTGGAGTTGTATGTGTCCATGAACCCAAAGGATCAATGTATATGTAGATATAGAAATAAAAGGTATTACATCATGAGAGATTGGGAAACAAAGCTTCAGTGGAAACTCTAATGACCAGGTGTTTGTATAGTCAAACTAGAGTGCTGGTGTCAATGCACTCATCCAGTGCCGAATTGATAGATCCAGACCGATTCCATCATACATAACATCTTCATTCTATCGCTTCCCAGCTTTGAGAACAGAATATGTTAATTCCCATAACTTTTTAATGAGATGGATCTTTATTATGACTTGTTAGTGTTTTGATACACTAGATTATGGCCCTTGATAATATTTCTCCTATGTTTTAGAAATCTTACATCAATGGGGCGTATGGTTCTCCCAATATATTAATAACCGCAATCACAGAACAGCATGTAAACCACACGGAAAGGTCTGTAGTGGCTGACTTATCAGCAAGGTCTGGCCGTGACCATCGTTAAGAGTGTCCATGTGGATAAAAAGTTGATTCTTCAACCATGTTGAACATTGGAGCAACTTTGGGTGCTCCGAGTCCTGCATCAAAGCTGATCGATCCTTTGGTTTTGTGGACACATACAACTCCAGGCGTGCATTGCGAAAGTTTGCGACCGACTGCTCCTGTATCTGCCAGAGAATTTATCTCAACATGCTTTCTACACTTATTCTTGTGAGTGGAAATTACCTTAATGTTTTACCTTGTTATGTATTTTTATTTATTCATAAAATGTTTTACCAGGAAGTAATATATTGAGAGTTACCTCTCTGTCATTAAATTGTCGATCAACTTTGGTAGGTTGTATTCAATATATGAGTCTCATTTTAAAAGAATGCACATTTGTTGGAATAGAAAGAAAAGAAACAAGAAGAAGAATGTTTCTGGTGTATTTGGTATTTCTGTTTCGCAGCCGTCCCAACCTAAGCGTTGTCACGTTGCTCGTTCTGCCCACCCCAAAAGTGCCCTATTCTACGTGTAACCCGACAGCTGCTCCAGAACAGTCTGCAATGCTTCCTCGGGATGCTGGCAGACTCCCTGTCTGCTGGAGAATGGAGAGACGCCACAGAGCGTACCTGAAGCTGTACCCATTGAGCGCGCTGGAAAGTTAGATTTTTTTTTGTTTACATATGCGCCGGTGAGCGTGTGTCCGTGCACGAGCACGCAGGGACTTGCATATATCTATATATGTTAGTAACCGCGGCAAGCACCGCCCACTCAGCGCTAGCGGGGATGCAGCCTTATTCTAACAGATGTGCATATTTCTTTACTGGGACTGTATTAAACTAATATACTTAAGCTGCAATCATGCAGCCAGTTTTCGTGCAGAATCCTATGGACACTGGCTTGAAAGGGAAGAAATTATCATGTGTAATTGGGTAATATAGGGTTGCTGGGAACTACTGATGATTAGTAGGTCAGTGGCACAATGCAATGTATTATCCAGGAACGTAACTGTAAGCAGTCATTTTTATGATATGCTTCATCACGTGACATGTTGATATTTTAAAGGGAGTAAAATATTGTTTTGTTGGTTAGACGTTCAAGGAGTAGATCACGGAGACGGTCACATTCAAAGTCTAGAAGTAGGCGGCGATCAAAAAGCCCCAGGAAGAGACACTCTGACTCAAGAGAGAGAGGCCGCAGATCTAGTAGAAGCACATCCAAAACAAGGTAACTTTTTAAATATATATATCTAGTTAGTTAGTTAAAGTTTGTTTTGTATTCTTGCCATTCTAAGAAACTGATGTCTACTAATACAAGAAAGCAATATTGCTTTGACAATTTATGGGTTTCTTGAACAACAGAGTTAACTGCAGTGCCACTTGTTTTAGAGAGAAAAAGAAAGCGGAAAAAGAGATGAAGCGTTCTAAAACACCCCCTAAAAGTTACAGCACAGCAAGGCGATCAAGAAGCGCAAGCAGGTACGACATTAACGCCGTTAGATTCTGATTTCATATTGAATCCCAGACATATCATGCAATTAAAACTTGGATTTCTCAGTGTAACACAAGTGTCTCCGATTTCTAGTTTAAAATTCAATTGATTTACATTGATCTATAACGGGGTGCTCAACTCCAGCTCTCACACCCCCCCACCCCCCCCAGCACGTCAGGTTTTCATGATGTCCCAACTTCAGCACAGGTGGCTCAATCAGTCCCTGCTTCAGCACAGGTGGCTCAATCGCAGACTCGGTCTTCAATTGAGCCACCTGTGCTGAAGCATGACATCACATCTTTGTGTATGCAACAACCTCTAATTGGATCATTTGTTTTCTGCCTTCTCTAAATTCGTACCTCGGTTACATGGGTTTCATGTTGTATATTGCAGAGAGCGGAGACGCAGAAAAAGCCAGAGTGGATCACGGTCTCCTAAAAAAGCACGGTCACCTAAAAGGAAACCATCTCGGTCCCCATCTCCTAATAGAAGGTATTTATAGTATCAGAGAATGGGACATTCAAACAACAGAGACTGATACCTAGATCATGTCAACAGGCCAGGTTAATGATATTCTTGCTTCAGCAAGGATTGCTGCGCCAATGATTGTGTAACCTGTGCTGAAGCAAGGATATCCATAAAACCAGGCCTTTTGGTGACCTTTTGAGGACTGCGTTTGACACCTCTGCTGTAGATGGTCTCTTCCCAAACGGGTAATTGTTTTTTAGGTGGTTTACATATCATGTTTTTGGCCGCCACTACTGCTATTTTTCTTGCCTCCTAGTTGGTATAAATCCCAAGGCCAGATTTGTACCGCTGTGATGTGCCTGTTAAGTTGGGAAGGCTAAAAAGTCCACACTTTATTTATATATACATTCTGAAAGAAAAGATTGATAAACCGCTTTATATGTAATCCTATTCCATCCAATTAGACATAAAAAAGAGAAGAAGAAGGATAAAGAGCGAGAAAAGAACAGAGATGAAAGAGAGCGATCCACAAGCAAAAAGAAGAAAAGCAAAGACAAGGAGAAGGAGCGAGAGCGGAAGTCCGAGAGTGATAAAGATGTGAAAGTAAGTTCACAAATGTGAATGTGTCTGCGACTTAAAGGGCTTATTTTATAATGGTTAAATACGTTTGGGCGCAAGGCTTACCTGATTTTTGTTTTTGTTTTATGCTTACAAAGCAGGTGACACGAGATTATGATGAAGAGGAACAAGGCTATGACAGTGAGAAAGAAAAGCGGGATGAGGACCTTTTGGTGACGACGGATTCAAGCCCCCCACAAATGACAGAAGCCTCCATTGAAAAAGCGAGTGGTGATTCCGCGAAAGACTCCAAATTGAATGGGGACGACCATCACGAGGAGGATATGGATATGAGTGATTGAGTGGCAGTCTTAGCAGTGAATGTTGCTGAACATGAACCGGTGTCCTTCCTATGTGATTTGTTTTATATTTTAACATCTGTTACTTCTAATTTGGTTGTATACAACGCTGAGCATACAGAACATTAGTTACATCTTTACTGAAAAGGTTTGCTGAAAGTGGATAACAAGTCTTGTTTGGTGAAACGGAATTGTGTTACAAACCATTTTGTACCAATGTGATGCGGCTTGAAGCATATGCTGCATGCAGCTGCGGCTCCAATGGGTTGTATGATTTTCTGTTTACTGCAGGGGTGGGCAACAGACAGGTCAGGTTTTGAGGATATCCCTGCTTCAGCACAGGTGGCTTAGTCAAAGACTGAGTCACCTGTGCTGAAGCAGGGATATCATTAAAACCTGGAATGTTGGTTGCCCTTGAGGACTGAAGTTGCCCACCCCTGGTTAAGTGGCTCAGTTAACTTGTGTGCTAGAATCTGATTCATTGAGTAAATGAGATGTACATAGGATACACTGAATACATGTTAAATGTGACCGAAACAACATAGATGTCATAAAGAAAAAATGTGGTCTTCTGTGCGGTAAAATGGAAGATACCCCTTTTATAATTGCATCCTCCTAATGTAGGTAGATTGATGGCCGTATGGCTGAATATTTTGTGGGTTTTGTTTTTGCTTTGAGGCTTAAATAAAAATGTACTAACCCTTTTTAATGGCTGTGACGACCCTCCATGTTTTGTTCGGATGTATTGTTAAGTGATCTTCAGGATATATTCAATATTATCATTTTGAAAACAGGCGGTTTTCTGTAATGTAAAAACGTTTTTACACTAACTCTGACCCTCCCCTCCACCACTTGAATATTTTCTTTTTGCTCTCTAATTTAATTAAAAAGGGTAGTGCATTTTTAATCTGACATTTGTATGCTTTTAAAAGCAAGTCTACTTGATGATTTTTTTTGATCAGGCGTGTTAACAAATGCATTAGTTCCGGTCACTGCAGTAGTAATCTGATTCCATTCTATTATAAGCAGAGTAGTTGGTAAGCTGTTTCGTTAGATCCAAAAGTTTCAAAGCTTCATTTTTGTTGATTACAAAATAAACAAAAGTAGGCTACAGTCTGTGCCATGTTGATGTACAGTTCCTGAAATGTTTTACAAGAAACTTTGATAATAAAATCTATAAACATAATTTGCTTTTGTAAAACTTTTTATTCCAGTTAAAGCTGCAGTTAAAAATATATATATATATCCCATTCAATATGTGCATCAATACAATCTGCACACTGACAAGTGATTAGCTAAGCTGCAGATCGATCTGTTCTCCTGTAATCAATTGCTTGCTAAGGGTTATTTAATTGTTCTTGCACAGCATTGTGGGCAATGTAGTTCCCGGAATATGATAGACTGGGCAGTTATTAGATACAATTGGGTCACTGCTAGAGAGAGGGCGGGGGCGGTAACTTTGGAAATGTTTCCTACATTAGAAACATTAAAAATGTCTTTAAAACGTTTTTTTTTAAATGCCACAAGTATTTTCACAGTACAGAACTGATTTATTTAAAAAAACAAAAAAACACGTAGGATATTGCTTGAACTGCTGCTTTAATGTATTGATGAGAAATGCTCCTATTTTGTAGTCGAGTGAAAGCGAACATTGTACTGCCAGATGCGTCCTTAATAGCTGAATAGTCGTTAATGTGCAGATACGGTATGTGCTTTTCACAACCAACATTTAACTTGATGGAGCTTGCACCTATTCTGACAAAAATAGCAGTTGTATAAATGTCAGATTACAATTTACAAACTTTCAAAATGCTAACTTTTTTAAAAGCGTAACTGATTTTAACTTGCTAAAGCTACTGTATGACTGTCCGTCGGTTTTTAAGATCAAGGCCTCATGTTTTGTAGAATGTCATTGCATTAATTTATGCCCCCACGTGAAATATGTGACTGTTTAGACCAGTGTTAAATGCCAAACACTGGTTAATGTTTAAGCACATTCACTTATTGCTAAACATCTAGTATTACAGAACTGCAGTTTAACAAATGAACTTTTCCGTTTAAAAAAAATCTTGCTGTGTCCAGCTGTTTGTTTTTATAAATAGCATTTCGTATTGCTTGTGTTGCATGCAGTTGTCTAGATGTCATCCATGCAAGTAACAGTACAAAACAGATCATGTTAAAATGTGTAAAATACTATCCCTAAATTATTTCTAAAACACAAAGCTTTGCCTACCTAGGGTGCACATTAACAGTTGTGGCATTCGCTCATATAGTCGTGGAGGGTTTGACCTTGTATGCACATTTATGAAAAGTACAAGTGTAGAAAAGTTAATATACTTATAGCCCAAGGCAATCATCCATACACTAAATAGTGATTATATATGCAGAAGATAATAGAACTCGTAGGTGCGACCTACATAAAAATTATTAGAAGTAACTGCATATATGGGGGGAAAAAAGGCCCCAATGCACTGTCCAATAGTAGAATTGAAATAAACCAGAGTGGATTATAGGTCAGTAGAGCTGTTCGAGTCTACAGAGGGATACACAGTAACTGTAATGATATAATAATAATAATCTGCAGAGGGATACACAGTAACTGTAATGATATAATAATAATAATAATCTGCAGAGGGATACACAGTAACTGTAATGATATAATAATCTGCAGAGGGATACACAGTAACTGTAATGATATGTGTAACTGTAATGATATAATAATCTGCAGATGGCCAGTAGAGTAAAAACCAAACTGACCCAGACTCTAGGCGAAGCCTATTTCACCACCTTGTAAGTTTCTATTTTGAATTTTTTTCCTGCATATTGTTGGCCTGTGCTGCATGACTTACCTTTCTGAACCATCATTGAACCAGTATGTATTAATCTATCGATTTTTATATATATATATATATCTAACACTCATCCTCAAATACTGGTGCAATCAGGGTTCAGAAAGGTAAGTCGTGAAGCAAAGGCCAACAATATGCAGACCTTTTTTCCCAAATTGAAACTTGCAAGTCAAGTGGTTTCCAAGGTGGTGAAATAGGCGTCACCTAGAGTCTGGGTCAGTTTGGTTTTTGCTCTACAGGCCATCTGCAGATTATCTCTCATGACCAGTTGATTTGTAATCCTCTGCAGATTCGACTTTCTGTGCTGACTGTATATCATCCACTGCGTTCTGGTTTATTTAAATTATACTATTGGCTGTTGCATTAGGGTCTTTCTTCATAAATGCAGCTACTCCTAATAATTTTTATATAGGTCACACCTAGGTGTTCCTACGTGTACTCACTATTTCATGTATGCAAGATTGTCGTAGGCTATAATAAATTTTTACTTTCGTACACGTTTGATAAATTTGCATATTGAGTGCATAATTTCAGAAAGCTGTGTGGCACTGTTTCTTATATCTGGTGAACCGCTACCATGTCAGATGTCTCTGCATCCGGTGTCGCAGTTAGTGTTTTTGTACAAGTGTGTATTGCAATAGGCAAAGCATAAAGGAGTCCGTTACAAAATACAAGAAACTTAGTGCCATACTTTGGAAGCTTATGTGCAAACCACTACCCAGAATCCTTGTCTGCAGCGGAGCTTGTGTACGGATGAATGAAGCTTGTTTGGGGGAATGTTTGGATGACCCCGTAGGTTTATAATACTTCATAACAAATCTGTAATGAGACCAATTTAAACCTATTGTAATTTAAAATGTGCAGTAACTTAAGCTTATTTGCATAATTGATTTAAGGGAAAAGGATCGTATTTGACATTACATTTTTAAATAGGCTTAAGACCGTACTCGGTCAAAAAAAAAGTTCCCCCCCCCTTTTTTTTTCTCCCAAGGGTGCAATTAAATCGGTTAGAGCCAATGGTGTAGTCCTGGTAGTACTTGCCCAATATCAATCAGTACACAGACTAAGCTTAAGGGTGTGGGGAAAATTAATATTCGATATTGGGCAAAACATTTGAATTTTCAATTTGTTTGAAATTTAGATTACCATTAGGGGACCACTATACTTATAGCAGTGACATGTTTAAGGGGTTAAATCTGGATGATTGACTTTACCAAACTCCCAACACTGGACTTTAAAAATGACCTTTTTAAAGTGATAAAACTGATTTGGGACCTGGGTTTTGACTTTATATGGCTGCTGCCTTGTGTGTTACCCAGGCAAACCTACCCCTTTCCTGAGCCATGGAGGCAACACTTGATTGACTGTAAAGGCATTTGTGCTTGTATTACAAAGCAAAATATTTGCATTATGCAGTTATATTTGTTTACGGAAGTCTATTTCATTTTACATTCTTTGTTCAGTTACTAAAGGGATTACATTTTTTAAATGTAATTCTTTTGACTGGTTTCCCTAGCAAAACTGCAGCCTCGGAGTTATTAAAACATAATCAAGCTCACATACAATATGAAAAACAAATGAAACCACACCCATTAGACTTCACGCAACATGCTGGTATATACACGGTTTATAAACAATACAAAGCAATTAACTGATCATTCCCTCGTTATTTCTTTACAAATTATATACGGAAAACAAAGTTTAATCATTAGTGATAAACAGTTGATAAACTTGTCAATACTTGCATAAATCAAACATTGGAAGCAGAGACAAACAGATTTAGTTTTGTTTTTAATTAAATCAGCACTGGGTGAGATTCCAGCAGTAAACAATATAATACTTAACTTTTCTTTACTACAAAAGAATGACCAAGTCTACAACTTCCAGTAAAAATATCTATACAAATAACTATGATTTGAAACAATATGTTCAACGCAGGAAAATAAATGTTTTGTTCCCTTTACATTGAAGCAGTGATTTGGAAGACCTGGCTGAATTTGCTAGCCTGAATATCAGAGCTTCCAATGATCCCATGTGCATACTTTTGTAACCAGATAAGAAATCTGGTCAAAGAAAAACAAGTTACATTTGTCCTTTTAGCCTCTGCAGTGCCATAGTCAGAACTTATTGAAAAGGGCCCTGCCCCCACAAAACAGGTGCCTCATTGCTGTGCAGACAGCTTTGTCCTGTAACTTCGGGTGCTGACTGCTGGTAAGATGTGTTGGTTTCTCCTTGGTAAACATCTTATTGAAAATATTCTTTTCAAAGTGCCCATTCCAGGTATTTTACTTAAATGTACAAAATTCCAATGAACTTGCAAAACTGTCTATTACCCATCTGCCTGAAACATGTTGATCCAGTGGACAAAGGGGTTAACAAGATGGTGCAGGTGCTCAAAGGGCCACTGTAGTAGGAGGAAGGTGCAGTTAGTAAAAAGACTATGCTAGGATAGCACAAAAACAATTACCTAATGGATTGTGTTTATTTTAACAAGGGGATATATCAAATAGAGCTACTGGTTATATGGGAAACGGACTTCCTAAAATCACTTTACCTTCCATGGGTGTTCTTTTTCAGGTGTGACCATGATACATAGCAATGTATGAAAATCCTAAATTTAAAAAAAATATATATTTTTTTATTTTTTTTGCACCAGTTTTGCTGCAAGGACACTGCTATGGAACCACATTCTCTTTATATTGCTACTGACATGGTTACAGTAATATATCAGCAACGATTAGGGAGAGTCAAGATAAAGCTCCGGGGAAGCTTGCAGGACACTTCCTTAAGTACTAATTGCCCAAGCAACTTAACATTCAAAATATGAAGGGAAATCAGGCCAGCAAAATTAGTAATTATATAGGTTTTTTTGGGGGGGAAGGGGGGGTTGAGAGAGAAATGATTTTGCCAGGAACACAGAATAAAATAAAGTTTTGGTAAAAACAGCATGCACCACAATGAATTGCACGGACATTCTGTAGGCTTTTTAGGAAGATTGCAATATGTGGAAATTGCAACAATTTCTTTAATCAACATGTGGTTCATTCAAAGAAAGTGATCCCTTCTATTTTGTACATTGCCAGCTAACAAATAAGGATCTCTACATCATGTTACATAGTGTATAATTTGTGAAAAACGGTCTGAAATTATTTAAAAGGTCACCTGATTTATGGTGACATTTGCACGCAATATAATGTTTGCCAAGTGTTTTTGTACATTATTGCCATGGGGTGGGGTATAGTCCTGATGGACCACCACCAACAGGTCAAGTTTTAAAGATATCCCTGCTTCAGCACAGAGGGCTCAGTCTGACTAAGCCACCTATGCTGAAGCTGGAATATCCTGAAAACAAGGATTGGAGTTGCAAACCCCTGACCAAGCCTATTCAACGTGATGTTACCAAGTTTGGTACAAAAAAAATTAAAAAACCATGGCGTTATTTTTAACGAACGTCATGCCATATTCTCTAAGCTCTGTTATAGGTTAACGACCTGAAATAATGTATTGTTGGTTGTCATACTTAACTCTGGCATTATTCCCATCCAGACCCTGAAATAAGGCTTTTGCTGAACCGGAAAAGGGTTACCTATTATTTTATACCTCCTAAAAATATTAACCTATTCATCACGTGGTGACCTGTGACATCCAAATAAAAATAGAAAAATTTTGTTATACTTGGCAAATATGCAAATGTAATTCATTTGAATATATTTGACATATTTAAATTGGTATATTTCTCAGGCATCTCACTATGTGGAGTATAGATTCATGTATGTGCAGGTAAACAAGTCAATAGACCCTCTTCTACACTGCTTGCTTTCTCCTGCAAAAGCCTTATTTTAGGGTCTGGATGAGAGTAACACCAAGAAATAGATAAAACGTTTTCCTAAATTAACTTTAATGAGCTTAATTACAGCCGTTATTTTTGCATATGATTACCTTCGTGAATAAGGCATTAACTCAGGACAAGAAACGGCCATTCCTGTTTTTAGTAACATCACGTTATTTGCTCTGATTTTACAAAGCTTGGTAAATCTAGACCTAAGTGATGGTGCATGGCATTTTATATCAACATGAAAAAATGCAAAAACTGAACACAAAAAAAACACACGGGTGTTACATCCATTTTCTATATTCTCCAGTGCCACCGACTTGACATACTGCCCAGCTCGTATCAATTGTGGAGACGCTGAGTCCTGGAACATGCTGTATGAGATTTTTCGCTCTTTGGGAAGGAACACTAAAGTACCAAAGTATGCTATACATTCCCTTAATGAATTGTAGGACCTCAGACCAGTTTGCCAAGCAACCATTTATACTACACCAACATCCAATTTATAGCATAACAATTAAGAAGTCTTAAGCAGTTATAAGTCAGGAAAACGACTTGGGTCCTCCTTGTAGTCATCGGGTATCGTAAAAATAGATTCATCAAATTCCCCATAGCGAAACTCTTGAAAGGTTACAGTGGCTGTGATTGTTGGAAACACAGGAATATCTAAGAAAACAAAAGAGAAAACAAAATCATGCTGTAGAGAAATAAGTCTACTTTTTTATTGTAAATACACTGTCTCCGAAAGGTCCAGCTATAAATATATGTTCCGATATGGCGACATCTGTAACCCATCTTACCTAGCTTTACAGGAAATCCTGGAGGAAGCTTCATCTGTACAAATTCCCGAAGCTTGTTAAAGTGCTTAAAAGGTGCAATTACTTCTAAAACATTCAGCAGTCTACAGGGGGGAAAAAAAGTTAGTTTTGGAATATTACAAACTAGTCTCAGATAAGTAGAGAGAAGGATATTCAGCGCTCGTGCTGCGGATGTATTAGTTGGAAAAATCCCTGTGCTGCACGTGCATGGAGCGTCTCCCCAGAAGCTCCCACTTCAGAGGTGATCCCCCCTAAAAGGGGGGAGGACACCCTGAGAAACAGAGAAGAAAAAATGCACAGATGCGCACAAGGGATAGAATTAGTATTATTTTTATTAAAACAAACACATAGACAGCTGAGAGGATCCAACCCCTCCTCAGCTCAATGGGTTAACTGCCCAGATACATAAACCATACATATGGTCTCTAAACATAGAATACCCTAAAACAGTGAAACACACACAACAAAAGAAAAACACAATCAATGTTAAAAATAAACAAAGAGTACTAACAGCCCAAGGGAATTTAAATAAAAACCGCCATAGAGAGCTATAATACCGCTGACAGGGGGAAACGAACACTCACACTAAGGCAAAGGTGGGGGTCCACTGATGACCGTACAGGATCCGGATCACGGCACCAGGGAAGGTGAAAACAGCCACCACTAGAGCCTCAGGCAGGCTCCGTCTCAGCCTCTCAGCAAACACGCGCAGGATGACCTGTCGTGACCTCTACGCGTTTCGCACCACGAAACGTTTCCCCCAGTTCGTTTCCCCCTGTCAGCGGTATTATAGCTCTCTATGGCGGTTTTTATTTAAATTCCCTTGGGCTGTTAGTACTCTTTGTTTATTTTTAACATTGATTGTGTTTTTCTTTTGTTGTGTGTGTTTCACTGTTTTAGGGTATTCTATGTTTAGAGACCATATGTATGGTTTATGTATCTGGGCAGTTAACCCATTGAGCTGAGGAGGGGTTGGATCCTCACAGCTGTCTATGTGTTTGTTTTAATAAAAATAATACTAATTCTATCCCTTGTGCGCATCTGTGCATTTTTTCTTCTTAGTCTCAGATAAGTTTTTTGTTTCTTTTCTTTTTCCATATTCACACCTTGGGATGGGCTTTTATCCAATGAAAAGGTTTAAACTGAAGTCAATTTTGGACAACCTGCAGCAGTACCGCGTCAGTTTGTATAACATGACCACAATTGGTCGGTACATTGCAGAAATTAGTAGAATGAGGCCAGTTGCTACTAAATTTCTTAACCTCAAGGTTCAAAAGAAACTTATCACGTTGCATACATGTAAGTGCGGGAGGTTCGCCAGATTATGATCACACAGGTAACCATGAATATGTTGTTAACTATTGTGTGAGAGTTGGGAGTTAAAGGCAAATTATATAATTCAGCACTTACTAAGATTGTTTGAATAAAGAAAGTAAAAGTAGTGTTTGTACAAGGTGGAAGATCACTTCTATAATCCACTATAAGTAAACAGATGTTTCAAGTGGGTGACCCCAGCACGAGAGATGGGCAAATGTGCCAAAACTTGAGCCGCAAATTCTTCAGAGTGAACAGTAAAAATTAGTGTGGCCAAATGCTCCTGAAATCTCTACTGTTTTCCCTTTGCATAAAGATGGAGGGGACTTATTTTACTAGACTCCCAAGTGCTAAGTATCCCCTCAAACACATTGAGAAAACTGTGCACAAAAAAGACCACGCCTGAGTTACACAAATAGGAGTTATTACAATAGACTTTGCATATCCTAGCAGCATGTATTCCACGTGTGCTCTTTAGAGCACGTCTCCACATGTTGTTGGAAAGTTGGTTTGAGGGGATATAGCACTTGGGACTAATAAAATAGGACTCTCCCTCTGCAGCAAAACCCATATTCCAGGGCCGGGAACCTCTGGGCGCATCAAATGTGCGGTGGCGTACACACGATGGTAGGCATGTAACCCTAAAGCTGTGAATATCCACGGCTGTAAAGCACCCAAGTCGCAGCAAATTCGATTGTCGGCAAAATGTCACCAATCGCTACTTATTAGAGCGAGAAACGTAATCCTCTTTCGGGGGAGAAGAGCGCTGTGCAAGCCTTCACCATCATCTTAATTACTGCACAGCCCGCTTCTCCGCCCCTCAAAAAGGGGATTCATGTACAGAATACTATAATGAACTTGGCTTGAAAAATGGCTAAAGATGGTTCCAAAAAGGGTTGCAGCTTGCTGCCTTTAATTCAAAAAGTGATTTTATTCAATGAGTAGGCGCTCTGAGGTGATGTATATGCATTTTGTACACCACTTTGAGTTTAATAAGATCCTCAAAGCTTTTTGTTTATTCATCACTTTTGTTGTTCTAATAAGAAGTGTGGGGGGTTACTCACTTGATATCTGTTTACATAACAGCTGTTCTTCTGTACCAGTGTCTAAACTAGCCCCAGCATTTCTGCATTGATTAATGGCCCATCAGATTAACAGCGGGTGTCCATGGCAGTCCCAGTCAAACTGAATGGGACTGCCAGGGACCCCTGCTGTGTTAATCCTATGGGTCGTTAGTCAATGCAGAAATGCCTTAAACTAGCCAGGTTACACCCAGCACATACCCAGAATGTAACCGGGCTAGTTTACGGCAAGCTTTTGAATACTCGTGGTCTCGTCTGTAGCTAATAAGAAGTGACAAATGACTTGCCAACAGGACTGTCAGGTCTGGATTTACTCCGATCAAATAATTGTCGGGTTTAAGAATTGTGTGTTGGATACAAACTAGATTAATCTGATGGTACACAGTGTTTGGATCTCATAGTCTTCTCATTAGCTCCTGGGAGAACCTATTCCAAGTCATTTGAATTGTTTGCTCACAACTACTTCATTTCGTCAATCAAGTACAGTATTACTTTTTATTTTTAAACGGTTTTATCTTAGTCTGATTCTTTGTAATCCTTTTTTGTACAATGACTCCAACACAGCGATATTAAATCCAACATTTGATCTTTAAACTCTAATTGAACATAATTACCTCTGGAGAGATTGATCTCCTCTTAAACACGTTTTACCACCCTGTTTTGTTAAATTGTGCATTTATTTGGGGGACCAGGGTTTTCCCTGGGTGTAAGTCCTGGAATAAATCCTGATGGTGACAGTGTAAATGGGGTGTAATGTCGTATGGGTAGTAAGAACTGTGCGGCCAGTTAACCAGGGTGTACGTGACAGACTAAAATCTTCTGTGCCATTTTTAGAGTTGGTTTTACAAATGATCATGTTTTGTAAAATTTTAAATTAAGGCAAAAAAAAAAAGTATTGAAGAGAAAAAATATATATCATGGAATATATCAAATATTCTTCTTTGCATTGTTTAAAAAAATAAAATGTATTACATCCTTGCCTTACAGAATACATAAAAATCGACTTACGATTCAATCCCTAGAGGGAAATCCTGACTCATGGCTATTGTTGCTTTAAATGTTTTCTTGTTCTCCTTACAGACCAGTTCTCTTCCGAGGTGAGGAGCTCTGAGTAGAAAAGGAAATGCATTAATAGGACTACAGCTTCAATGCAATAGAAAGGTTTTTTTTAAATATTTGCTAAAAGATTTATCTGTGGCTATATTAAAACAAACAATTCGGACCCATTTATTTACCGATGTTTCAAATTTCCCAGATATTATCTGGTAGGTCTGTTCTCTTTAATAAGGAGAACCAGGCCGACTGCATTAGCTGGCAACCAATCAAACAAAAGAAAACATGGGGCACAATACGTACTTTCCATTTTCCGCAGACGTGTACTCTTCCCAGGTAATGGTGTTGGGAGGAGGTGGCGTTAGTGACTGTCTCCGCACCGGCTATACCAAGTCAGGGATAAAAGATGTTTTAAAATAAAAAATTTAAAAAAGGGAATGAAATTCAGCAGCACGCGGACATCTTCGGCACGTTACGTACAGATTAGTCAATGAAAATATTTTGTTAATCTTGTATTCCTACTTCTCCATTACCCATACTGAAAGTTTATTTCTAGTTCAATCCTTCAGCTCTGAAGAAATCCGTAAGGCTACGGCCCAGGCGCTGCACGCGCGCCTGG
Source organism: Ascaphus truei (assembly GCF_040206685.1). Lineage (NCBI taxonomy): Eukaryota > Metazoa > Chordata > Amphibia > Anura > Ascaphidae > Ascaphus > Ascaphus truei. The sequence goes on along the minus strand of NC_134492.1, from coordinate 11,940,012 downwards.
CGGCGCATGCCGCTGTGATCTCCGGTCTGTGGCTGAGCTGCAGGAGATTGCGACGGGGACGCAGCCATATCACCTGGCAGGTTCGCCCTCATTGGCTGAACCGCCGGGGGGCGTGGCAAGCTGCAATGTTCTGAAGACAATTTTACTGTCTTCAGAAAAATCTGGTTCTGCAACACGGCGGCCAATGCAGCATGTACTGGGGACCTAGCCTAAGCCAGTGTCCTTCAAGAGTTATGGGCTCTTTTCTGGCACCAAAGAGGTTAATGGATATATGAAGATGTTAACCCCTCCAGTACTGCTGGGGGAATGTTGCACTGCATGTTATGGCAGTGAAGGAGTTAAACCGGGGGTGGGCAACTCCAGTCCTTAAGACTGCCCAACAGGTCAGGTTTTATGGATATCCCAGCTTCAGCACAGGTGGCTCAATCGAAGACTGGCCTCTGATTGAGCCACCTGAGCTGAAGCAGGGATCACGTTAAAACCTGACCTGTTGGTGGCCCTTGAAGACTGGAGTTGAGCACCACTGGATTAAAGCGATAATCAATGTGTTTTCAAAGCTGTGAAAGTAAAAAACGAAAACAAAATTGCATTCACTGCCACATGACAAATTGAAGACTAATATTTAGGCGTAAAATGTGTCCACGTACATATGCCAAGGACGGTTAATAAAACATACCTCAAAATTCTGTTCAACCAAGTTTCCCCCTTTACTCAGGCTTTCCATGATGGCTTTGTTTCGGAGTATGTCCTCCTCACTGAGATGCTCCCTTCTTTTTCGTGATTCCAATATAAGTCCATTTACCAGATAAAAATCTGCTAAGAAGTTTCCTACTCTCTCCTACAAAAAAAAAAAAAAAAATACATAGGTAAGCTTAAAAAAAAATAAAAAAATAAGAGTCCTGTTTAAAGGATGTTCCCTGCTGCCATTTTTTATTTTAATAATTGCAGCAGTTCTATACCTTTAAGGCAATGCAATTATCTGAGCTAGATCCATTCTCCAGTGATCGATCGGCAAAGATCCTACTTCCCCGGGAATCTAATGTGTCTGCCTATTTCAAGAGGAAGTGCTGTGGCTTCCTAAATAGTTGCTAAAGAAAACCAAGGAAGCTTAATACATTAAAAGTGGGGGGTAGGAATGCAGTAAGGTTCATCTAATTCTACATATTTCCAAAAAGACACATAGGATTTATAAGGTAATGGGCCATTACGTTCTCAAACCATGTCAGGTTAGTATGGATATACTGTCAAGGGAAGAACATTTTTTGGCATACACTAAAAAGATCCTTGCAATGTGTATACACTTATGCCCTTACTGCTCCTTTTGTCTGTGTTTTATAGTGTCCAGCCTGCACAATTGAGCTAATAATGCACACGGGTACAGTTGTCATAAGATAGTAATGCATTTGTATTGTTGGACGGATGGTGTACACTGTTATATAAACATATTCCGGGATTTAACATCTTATAAATTAACTGCATGCACCTGCGGCATTCGGGGAAACATTGATGGTCACACATTGTGGCCACTGGGGGATCAACTGTTTAAAAGACAGTGGAAGACCGTGCTTCTCCATAACACACCGTAATGCTCATTCAAGTAAAAGGGCTGAACGGTTCTTCTGGCTCCGGAAAGGTGCATTATGGGATGGCACTGCTTAGTAAACATGACTCAGAACCAGCAAGTACTTCACTTCCCTCCCAAATACAACGGCTAGGTTTTGTAATACGATTTTCATGGGGATTACTAAATGAATAAAGCATTGAATGAATGACAACGTACTGTTTTATCCTCTCTGAAAAGCCATCCTGTTTGGGCACGTGTAAAATTGATGGATTTAGTTGATAACGTAGCCGAATAAATATCGCTACTCATCAAAATGTCAACTTCCTCTTCTGTTTCCATTTCTGATTCCTAGAGACAAAAGCACATAATATTGACACATACATTTGAGGGCAATTTTGAAAATGGCTAAATGAAAAACCATCACTTAAAATACAAAACCAACATTTTCCAAAGCTGCTGCTGCTGCTTTTATTTTGGAGATGTATTTAAAAGAATTCAGAGTATTTTGAAGCTTGTGGTTGTTGCAACATTTAGTGCTGCATATCTTAGCCCAGGGGTGGCCAACTCCAGTCCTCAAGGGCCACCAACAGGTCAGGTGTTCAGGATATCCCTGCTTTAGCACAGGTGTCTCAATCAGTCAAAGCAGGGATATCCTGAACACCTGGCCTGTTGGTGGCCCTTGAGGACTGGAGTTGGCCATCCTTGACAGACTAACTCCAGTTCAAGACGGCCTGCGATTACAGCAATATGCTTTAAGGATCTGCAAAGGGTATACTGAATATAGGTCCTTTCCAATTTTTAAGTTAAGGTGTCACCTTAGTCAATAAGTCTACGGATCTAATTTTTTGTTACAGTATTTCTTCCGATACAGATACACAGCACCACTACATCTCATCAACGTTCTTTACACGGATCACAGCAAGTTATGAATGGAGAATTAGTCAGCACAAGTCCCAAGTAATTCTGAATTCAATATACACCAGATTTTAACAAAAATGGACAGCCCATTTATATCTTGTTTTTCCCATATGCATCTGCCATTTCAACATGTTATTTTTCACCGATAACATTCTCTAATTCTGTTATCCAGCCTCATATTTTAACGAGTATGCCCTGCACTCGTACTGTTTCTGTCCTTGTCTGGTTTTCTAACATTATGTCCTCCACACTTTCCTGCCTGTCTTCCAACCAGTGATGTATGACTTCCTAACCATAATTTAGACTCCGTTCTTATCTATTGGGCTTTATTACTGCACATCCCCATCGTTTTTCTACATCTAATAATTTTTATTAACTGAGTGCAAGTGTGTGTGTACAGACAATATGGAGTCTCTCTTGTTCAGGATCTGGAATCTCTTCTGTCTTCAAACACATATAGCTGTGTGATGTTCACAGTTACAGTTAAATTGGGAATCAAATTATATGCAACAAAAATAACCCTTTGCAATTCCCTTCACTTACTTCATGATGTATTCGTTGGTAAACTTTTTGTTCATTGTCTAAAACTACAAATGATTCGGAGGGTGCAGCATCGCCATTAAAAATGAAGCTCAGATCCCCTCGTTGGCACTTCATGTCAGTGAAGTCTATAAGAGTAGTGTCAAGCCTATGGTAAAAAAATAATAATAATCGGGTACACATTCAATGAATCCTTCCACACATGGAGGCCTTATGCCAGAAGCAGTTTTAGGAAACATTAACATTTGTTTGTGTTATGGAATTCATATTTCACATTCTCTGAAAGACCATATTAAAAAACAAAAAACTGATTACCAAAATAATTTTGGAAAAATAAGGGCTCGGGAGATATGGCCAGAACTTTAGGAAAATTCACGGATTCTGATCAGTTAAATCTACTAATTGCTTGCAACGTGTGTGTGTACACATTTTTGACACTGATCAAAGTTATTATACACTATACTATGACAATCAATATTAAAATAGTAACACCATTATCTAACATTGTACAAATCTCAAATAAGTATAAGTCCAAAATAGGCCTAGGTTTTTTTCTTTTACAAATCTCACAGTAGTAGGCCTAGTGTAAAAGAAACAAACACAACAACAACGTTTGAGTTGTGAACACACAGTAAACTTTAAATAGACCAGGAGTGTCCAACTCCAGTTCTCAAGGGCCACTAATAGTTCAGGTTTTCAGGATATCCCTGCTTCAACACACGTGGCTCAGATGACTGAGCAACCTGTGCTGAAGCAGGGATATTCTGAAAACATGACCTGTTGGCCCTTGATGACCGAAGTTGGCCATCGCTGAAATACATCATTGGGTATTCTCTTTTCACTATGCAAACCCTAAAGAAGCAAGCTTAGCCCTGAGATATTTTGTCATACACTTCTGAAAAGAAATGATAAATTACTTTACAACCAATGAGGTGAATTTATCTTGCAATAATCATTCCTAAAAATGAATAGGAAGAGATGGGCACTTACCTGATATTTATACCTTGTTTGTAGATCTTGCAGGCATCGGAAGGCAGGATTCGAGAAAGCAAAGGCACTGAGCATTAAAAGAGAAAACAACAATTCAATTTGTTATTGTGATACCCCAGTGACCAGAACTGCATTATCAGATTAGACAAACTACTAAGCCTGACCATAATTAAATAAAATGCACATAAATTAAAAACCTATTTGAACTTAGATTTAAAAAAGCAAATTGGTGAAATAGTAAGTCTTAATCTGATTCAACAAGTTCAACATAATTCCTAAACTACTTCTTGATAGAATGGAGATCAACATTAAAGCAGACGTTCAAGCAATATCCTACGTTTTTATTTTATTTTTAAATAAATCTGTTCTGTACTATGAGAAAATACTTGTAGCATTTATATTACAAAAAAAATAATAATAATATGTTCCCCTTCGGATAGGCTCTGGCTCGAGCCCCGCCCTCTCTCTAGCAGTGAACCAATTGTATCTAGTAACTGCCCAGTCAATCATATTCCAAGAACTACATTGCCCAAAATGCTGTGCAAGAACTGAAATAAATAACCCTGAGCAGAACAGGAGAACAGATCGATCTGCAGCTGAGCTAATCACTTGTCAGTGTGCAGATTGTGAATCGATGCACATATTGAATGGTAAAAAAAAAAAAAAAAATGTCAAATATATATATATTTCTATTTTTTTTTATATAAACGGCAGCTTGAACTCTGTTGCTGCTAAGAGGTCAGCAGTACATTGTATACCCTTCTAGCAGCAGAAAGGTATAGAACGTAACATGCCTTGCAACCCATGTTCCAAGCAAGATGTTAAATACATGGAAAAACATTGTGTTTTGCATAAATCACATGAATGACTCAAACCTCAATAACACTCTTAAACAGAAGATATAATAAAAGACCTAGGCTACACAAAGACAACCTGAGTGTCAACTACAAAATCCAGAGTTAGATTTTACACATTAGCGAGGGAAAGCTGATTTTAAGCATGTTTGTCCAAGATTTACAGTACTTAATATTGTTATTTATTTTACAAATGCACACAAGTCATGCATATCCACAGATCTCTCAAATATATACGCACATGTATAGTAAATATTATATACACAAAACACTGAATTTACATAGTGTTGCAATCACACAGCATGTGATTTAAAAATAATATGACTCTTACCCCAGCTTTGAAAATCCCAGTGAAGCTCTAAGTAAAAATCTCCTAGCTGCAAATCAAAAGCAGAATTTTTATCAACTGAATAAAAAGTGAAAACGTTAAAAAGTAAAAAGTTTGTATAGTTTTAAATCAAGCAAAACCCAACGTAATGAAGCTTCTGCTACTTCTAATATAATATTGATGTGCATTAGCAATTTATCACCAGCGCCCCCCAGGATTTAAAAATTCCATTAATCCCACAAGTTAACACAAGAATACAAAGTACTATATAAATATAATAAAGTAATACAATTTCGCACAGAAGATCATTTTTGCCAAAATCTTTTATATACTGTCATCAGGCTCAGACTAGTATGAACTACAGTAACATGGGTAAATGAATAATACATTGGCTTAGAAATGCAATCAATCTTTTAAACAAAAAGGCTATCTTACATTACCTCTTTTAGGGCATTTAAAAGCCGAGGTCTCTTTTCTTCAACACTTTCCCTGGACTGCTGCTTTAGTTTCCGTAGTAATGCTGTAACTAAAAAATGGAGAATGATTAAATCCATTGCAGATTTTGAAATGTACAAAGCATTGAAATAAACCCCAAAGTTAAATTTCCATTTTTTTTTCCAGCAGTGAACCTATAGGTTTTTTTTGAGCAATAAAAATATTAAATGCAAAAATCAAAATCCTTTGTTTTGGGTATTGCAGCAGCTAAATAAAATAACGTGTAAAATTGAAAGAACTTAGCTGTTGTTCCATCTTTGCATATCAATATCATGGTGTTACATTGATGCATTATTAATGCAATGTAACGGGTCAACTGTACCATCTTCCATTACACTACAAGTGATTTACAGAAGCTTTTGCATGGGTCACCCAAAGCCACTGTACAACCACATGTAATGCCTGGCAAGCAGGCTTCACATTTATTTTGCGTCCGAGACCACAGGAATTTCTCACACAAGACATGCCAAGATTTCTGCTCTGGTAGCGGAGGAGTTACATTGAATCAATACAAACTCATCCATTTTATTAGGGCAAAAACATGAGGTTCCTTCTTTCCCACAAAAACTCTTTCTATCCATTTGCTACACTTTCCCAGCAGTGGTCCCACGTCTCGTCTTTTGAACTGGAAAAGAATGGCTGTGCGCTCAAGTTATATCCGCAGTCATAAGCCCAAGAGTTCTTGCAAGGCTCCAACAGTTAAAGCCTTCCTTGCATTCTAGCATTTCCTGAGACTAAAGCCTCACATAGCAGCTTAAACTCCAGCAAGTCTACAGCATCCGCATTATCGCCCATGGTTACAATTCTTTACATTTTGCTGCTGCATCTGCCAGCACCATATTATATTCTGGTTTATTGTGGACACGGAATCTGTAATATTTTGTATAACAATGATGAATGCACAAGAAGTAACATTCCTAAACTGGCAGCAAATATATGGAAGATGTTATTTTAACTTCGCCTTTATGCATGATGTGGATGTAAGACAAAGCATTGAGCTCAATCTGTCATTCATAAGGCCTGGGACATAGTAGATAGGGTTGTGCTGAGCCGTGCTGAGCGGATGCACTTACCCCTTGCATCTGTCATCAGCGTGGCTTTAGCGGCTGCTTCCGCATGCGTACGGAGGCTGAGAAAATTTGCAGAGACAGGCAAGTTTGAAATTTGCCGCTCAGGGGAGCGGTCACATGACCGCTCGATATCCAATGAGGCTGCAGCCGGCATTTTCATGCGTGACGTTGACGTCGGCGCTAGAATAGCGCTGCCTGCCGACACGCCCACCACCCGCCTCCCAAGCGCGCTTGCTGTCTCCTCTGCCAGGCCAGCAAAAAGCTCCTGGTTGAGCGAGCAGCACGAATTGTTCCACCATGCCTGAAGCCTAAGTATTTGCTACAAAACCAACTCCATGCAAAGACTTTAAGTCATGCCATCCATTTGATATATTCTTTATATTAAAAAAGGAGTAGTAATGGGATGACTGATGCCCTGTAAGTGATCATTAAGTACACAATGCTTACTCATCTGTCTGTCTCCGTAGCTGATGGCCTCTGCCAGAGGGCTCCAACCCTGAGCATTTTTCACCTTCACAGGAGCATTGTGAGCCAGAAGAAGATGAGCACACTCTATAAAACAGAACAAGAACATTCTATATACAATTGCCTCTAGTAACTTAAAACTAGAAACTATTTATTCCGGTTAAATAGCGTTTCTCACTCTCTCTTTGGACAATCCCAATCAGACCAGATTGTAGCAATAATCAATGACCCAAACTAGCTTTTACATTAACAATTGCACTTGGTAAAAATAAAACGGCAAAAGAGAAACAGATTGGAGGTATTTATTCATTATTGTGTTTTTCTGCATCTTGTCGATTGTGCCAGCCCATCCGGTTTCTGTTACTGCATAGAACCTACAATGCTTATAGCAGTGTATGCATTTTTTTGGCTGCTTTCGTTACATAATTCTAGAGTTCAAGAACCATTTTTCATCAGACAACCAAGTAAGTTACCGTTGGTAGCCAGGGTATCTTGCCTGGTAAAGCGTAGCCAGTATCTTGCAAATTAAGTAGGGCTCAAACACTGAAACGTCCACTAATAAAGAAAGCGTTTCTAATTCCAAAACATTAATACAATAAAATGTTGCAAGTTACCCAAGTGTTTCCTTTAAATGGATTGCATTGCAATGGGAAGCTAACGGGGACATGTCCATCAGTGACAGATTTCCAGCCAAGTCATGTTTCATTTTTTTTTTTTAAATCTGTGTTAAGTATTTTTTAAGTAAAAGGTTTGCTTACCAGTGTCACTATTGAAGGTTTAAGAGCTTATTCTATATCAGCCAATCGGGCCGTATTTGCCCAGAATTCCACTTAAAACTCAATGGCCGATGTTGTCCAAACACGGCCCAACCTTAGTCCAAGTTACTGCTTAGACCTCCAATCTTAAGACTAAATATATTGGTTATGGCACTTTGTAATAACATACTAATAATCAAATGGATACAAGAATAAACTACTTGCCTTTATTGCCCATCATTACAGCAAGGTGTAAGGGAGTATTACCTAAAAGAAAAAGAAAGTCCTATAGTTTACAATCCAGTAGCCATTATAATACATTGGCCTTGGGGGGAAAAAAAAAGTCTTGTACAGTTAAAAACTTAGGATCCTATATGTAATACCACAGAAATACAAAAACTTTGTAGACCTACCCATATTGTTTAAACCAGAGGTGGGGAACCTTTTTTCTGCCAAGGGCCATTTGGATATTTATAACATCGTTCGCGGGCCATACAGACACAGACAGGCAGGCACACGGCAGGCATGTAAGCACACAGAACCCCGCCCCCCTACCTCTGGTAGTTGCTGCTGCTGCTGGGGGGATCGTGTAGGGCGGATGCTGGGGTAAGTGCTGGAGAAGCATGGGGGAAGTGCGTGGAATGCTGCGGGCTAGTACGGTGGCTGCTGGGGATCCTGTAGGGCTGGCGGCGCCTCCCACCACCTCCTCCCGATTGGGCGGCAGCCATTTTTTTTTTAAATTAGCGCGACCCCGGTTATAGCAGTTGCCTTAGCAGGGCCAGACCAAATGATTTTGAGGGCCTTATACGGCCCTTACACATATGGCTGGACCAAGTACCACGGTGGCTCGGAGATGCTAAACTAAGCATTCAATGGATTTTTCTTTTTTGTATTATTTTTATTTAATTTTACACAAGGGCATTGTCTTCCAAGGATTTTAACTGTAAATGTGCTTTTGTGTGTTAAAGCGATGCCTTTTAAAGGATCAATCCAAGACTGCTAATTTACAGCTAAATTACGGCCCTCGGGCCTGACGTTCCCCACCCCTGGTTTAAATTAAAGCAATATCTGAAGAATATTTTAAGTGTCAGAAGATTACAAATAATGCGGGGGGGGGGGGGGGATTCATCTTCAAAGCAAAGGTAAAAATCTGAACATGAGCAGAAATGACTACACAGAATAAAAAGCCACAGAACACAGGTCCCAATTAATAAAGCCACCATTAGGAAATATTATTGCAATAACCAAAGGCTTTGAAACAAAAAATACAATTTTTCTGGAAAGGCTGACTGAGGATGACAGATCTAGGGCAGCAAACACGCAAGTTATTCTGATAAAACTTTAAACAGCACTTTATATAAATATTTCAGGTAGGGAATAGTTGATTATGAACAGAGCTCCCATTTTCTGAAATAGCTTTAAAATGCAATTTAACAAAGAAATATAGGACAATGCAAAAGTAGCAGCAGAACAAGTAGCACCCAAGGTACATGACTAGGTGTCAAACTGGCAGCTATGATGCAAACATTCCTAATAACTAAACTAATCCATTAACTACAATTTTAACATTAATACATGCTTTATTACCGCACAACAAAATACCTGTGTCCATGCCTAATATTAGTCACACTCCAATTACTAATCACACAATGATTTTCACTTGCATAAAAGAGCTGAGAAATTTTATCTTTTTAAATATACACTGTATGTATTTTAAACAAGCATACCATTATTGAACAGAAAATGGCCATAATTACTAGCACATTCAAAAAGGTGTACACACACACACACACACACACACACACACACCTCATGTATTGACTTACTCAGGCCTATGCACACTCATTTCAGGGCAAGAATTTATACATCAACCATTGCGATATGACTCATAATACTCTTTATGAATACAAATGAAAAACACATGTAACAATACTAAAATAGAAAGGGTAGCCAAAAAAAAAAAAACATGTCAATGGGGGCATACAGATATTTGAATAGCTGCAAAAATATTGTAGTTGTGCTCACCATATGTACCGTGAGTTTGATTTTTTAGAAGGAGCATTTTGAATGATTCATGGACACATGGTGTTCTCTAACATTTTCTAGGATCCATAATAAAGAAAACACCGCATTGAGCACCATGGGTCTTGAACACGTCCCCCTTTACATCTAGGTGGGTTTAGATTCAAAATACTTTTGATGCAAAATCAGGACTTAAATCTCCTACTGACAACTTGCTGTTAATATATGGACTTCCTTTTGGACAAAAGGTTTATTGAATATAGATTGCCCAACTGTGGGTAAACTGGTAATATTTTTTGATCACATTTTTGCCGGTCTATGACAGTATTATTTTATTCACATGGTTTTTGCAGTTACGTTATTGCACATTTATATCAAAATATTACGCCATTTATTTATTGTCACTAACATTGATATTTTTTTTGGTGCGGTTATATTTGATATAGATTGGCAGACATACACACTTTTCTAACAGTGCTTTCATGACTTCAGAAACGTCTTGTCAGACCGAAACAACTGTTCCACCAAATGGAAGAAAAAAAATGCAACTACTAATATCCAAATTGTGATGCAACCATAATGTGGCTTAATTTAGTTGCCAACTCACAGTGAAGGATTATTTAGCATAATAAAAGGGCATCCCAACACACACACACACAAACACATACACACACACACACACCTCATTTCCATGTCAGACAGGTCTGCAACCCCGCCTTTCACCATTATCACCCAGCACACCCACTGCAGCAAGGGATTCTGGGAAATGACATGCAAATGAACACACAATGCCACCTTTTGCTTCAAAGCCATTTTTAACATGGTTCCCTATAGGCTTAAGCTTGCTGCATTGTCACAGCTTTGAGCACAGCCAGGGTTAAGATGCATAGCCAGTAAACCCACCAACAGACAGCCGTTTCGACCTTGATGGGTCTCATCAGTGTGGGGTTGGTTATACCGGCTATGCAAAAATGAAGCAATGAGGATGGGGTTTACCAAACTTAGTTAAGTTATGGTGGGTAAAAAAAGTGACAAAAACCCTCCACTGAAAAGCATATAGCAAATGGAAGAATTACTGTATGCTCATTTGCATGTCTTAGACAGGTCTGCAACCCTGCCTTTCACCATTATCACCCAGCACTTCCACTGCAGCAAGGGATTCTGGGAAATGACATGCAAATGAGCACACAGTGCCTCCTTTTGCTTCAAAACCATTTTTAACATGGTTCCCTATAGGCAGGGGGGGGGGGGGTGGTGTGTGTGTGTGTGTGTGTGTGTGTGTGTGTGTGTGTGTGTGTGTGTGTGTGTGTGTGTGTGTGTGTGTGTGTGTGTGTGTGTGTGTGTGTGTATATAGCCATTTGTAGGAACAGAAAAATGCAAAAGCTATCCCCACTATCAAGAGATTTTAAAGCATGCAAGTTATTTAAACATGTTCTGGATTACCCTCAACTCACATCGCAAGGGAGATCTTATTCTTCTATAGTATTCTGCATAAAAAGGATTAATAATTATAACTATGTTGTTCTTTGAATTAGTTTAATCTACAAACGCATGATGAACCCAAAAATCCCATGTAATAAATTCCAGCCGTGTTCATTTACAAAGAATTTCTAGACTAGGCTAGAGAAACCGAAGTCTACAGTCAAAGTCCTTCAACTAGCCAAACCATTTAGTACCCCACAAAGTATTACTCATCTTCGGCACTATAGAAAATGGTCATAATAATAATAATAATAAAATATTAAAATAAAAATAAAAACCACACAAGAATGTCAAGGTAAAGCATTCACAGAAGTGACATGGTAGATCAAACCAAGGTCTGTAAGGAGATTAAAATGTATACATCATAACAAAAATGTGTTTTTTAAAGGAAGCTTTGGATGTTACTGCTCAATATTAACTTGAGAAGGAAATTGTATAATCTTGCTATTTTCATGTAAAACATACCAGGTTCAATTTAAATGAGCACGTATTGGAATGGCAAAAGTTGAATTGATATAATTAAACAACATTGGTTGCTAAATAACAAATATGAACTGGTCAGCTCCCAGCTGTTCTTTCCCAGCCCATCAGTGATTTTTGACATTCCATAGCAGCACCTGCCACACGGTGTCAAAGGTCAGGAAAAGGGACAATCACTGCTGCTTTCCCACAGTAATGTAATTATGCTTCTCCTCCCCCAAACCACTTTGTCAGTGTTACAGATTGTTACCAAAATGCCAGAATTATTATTATTATTTTTAACAAAATACAGTCAGTTCAACTGCTTATTTGTATATATCTATATCTGCCTACTGATGACAGGGGTTGTTCATTTAGATTCCCTGTAGGGATACATGTCACTGGGCTAACTGGAAATTATTTTAAGACCAACAGATTAGGATAGACCAGTTATAGCTCTCATTTATTTTATAAGAAACAATACAAATGTGTATTTAATATTCCACGTGTTACCATTCCCCATACAACATGTAAATATTTCTGTGCGCTGCATACCGCACACTATACTGTTATTTTGAAGCGCTTAAAGAGTCCCACTGGGAAAAAAGCGCTATAGCAAATAAATGTATTATTATTAACATTGCTGTAAGCAATAGGACAAACTTGAATTAATGACAGTGATGTGTTAAACAGGAGAGTAATGCTTTTAAAAACGGTGGAGGCTATTTACACGGCGAACCGAGTATATAAGGGACTTGATCAACCACAACCCTCACCCCCAACTTGGGGAAGAAGAAAGGGGGGGAAAGGGGGGAAAAGGGGGGGGGGATAGGGGGGAAAAGGGGGGAGAGAAAGGGGGGAAAAAGGGGAAAAGAAAAGGGGGGAAAGAGGGAGAGAAAAGGGGGAAAGGGGGGAAAGGGGGGGGGGGAAAGGGGGGAAAGAAAAGGGGAAAAGGATGAGAGGCCGGGGAAAGGGGGGGAAAGAGGGAGAGGGGGGGAAAGAGGGAGAGGGGGGGAAAGAGGGAGAGGGGGGGAAAGAGGGAGAGGGGGGGAAAGGGGGGAGAGAAAGAGAAAAAGGGGGAGAGGGAGAGAAAAGGGGGAAAAGGAGGGAGAGGGAGGGGGGAGAGAAAATGGGGGGGAGAGAAAAGGGGGGAGGGGGGGAGAGAAAAGGGGGGAGAGAAAAGGGGGAGGGGGGAGAGAAAAGGGGGAGGGGGGAGAGAAAAGGGGGAGGGGGGGGAGAGAAAAGGGGGAGGGGGGGGAGAGAAAAGGGGGAGGGGGGGAGAGAAAAGGGGGAGGGGGGGAGAGAAAAGGGGGAGGGGGGGAGAGAAAAGGGGGAGGGGGGGAGAGAAAAGGGGGAGGGGGGGAGAGAAAAGGGGGAGGGGGGGAGAGAAAAGGGGGAGGGGGGGAGAGAAAAGGGGGAGGGGGGGAGAGAAAAGGGGGAGGGGGGGTAGATGAGGGGGGGGGTAGATGAGGGGGGGGGGTAGATGAGGGGGGGGGGGTAGATGAGGGGGGGGGGGGTAGATGAGGGGGGGGGGGTAGATGAGGGGGGGGGGGTAGATGAGGGGGGGGGGTAGATGAGGGGGGGTAGATGAGGGGGGGGGTAGATGAGGGGGGGGTAGATGAGGGGGGGGTAGATGAGGGGGGGGGGGTAGATGAGGGGGGGGGGGGTAGATGAGGGGGGGGTAGATGAGGGGCGGGGTAGATGAGGGGGGGGGTAGATGAGGGGGGGGGTAGATGAGGGGGGGGGTAGATGAGGGGGGGGGGTAGATGAGGGGGGGAGTGAAAGATAGGCCGCCATACACTGACCATGATTATCCTTGTGGCCGATGCTATGGCTCCTGATGAGGGAGGAGAGCCGGCGGGTGTCCCCCTTCAGCACACACTCGTGGACGGGGAAGTAGCTCAGGGCCTTGTCCTCGGGTTGGAGCTGCTGCTGGTGGTTGTGTTGGTGCAGGGCCGGGTTAGACACTCGGTGGTTGCTGAAGATCTTGCTGCCTTTATTTTTCCCGGTCCTGGTGAAGGTGGTGCCGCCGCCGCCGCCTCCTCCTCCTCCGGCCGCGGCCTCCTCGTCGGGCTCCAGCAAATCCTCGTCCTTGCTGGGCTTGTGGTCCCTGCGCAGGGAGCGGATCTTCTCCCCGGTCATCGCTAGCGCGGCGGGTAACTCGGGTGATTAATACGGACGGGAAATCATGGAGCAGAGCGGCCCCGCTTGGGGGTCCCGGACATGCGGGCTCAGCCCCGGAGGAGGAGGCCTGGTGACGGGCAGCGAGCGGACAACTGGAACAGGACAGCCCGGCAGCCCGCACATACCGCCTGACTTTCTCCTCAGCACACCAGCGCGCCAGCCATCTTACCGCGCAAGTCTCGCGAGACTGTCTGCCCGACCACCCGCAGGAAGCCACCTCCAAATCTCGCGAGGGGAGACAAGGAACGCCAAAAAAAAAGGACCGTTGGAAATGACGAGCGAGCCCGAGACAGGTAGCGCGTGCGCACTGTGATCTGATGGGCGGTGCTGGCTCAGTGCGCATGCGCGGAATGATGGCTTGGGGAGTGGGAGTGGGGTATCCTCCAACAGTGGGAGCTGGAAGCTTGGTCCTTGACATGGAGTGGTTGCAGTGATTCCCTAGTGTGTAGGGGGGCTGCACCCAATACCACCAAGTGGGTGGTATAGCTGTCAATTACAGCAGGTGCTTCCAGGAGCAAGGCATTGTGGGGTGCGTCTTTGTAAGCAACTGCAGCGATTAACAGCTGTTACACACACACTCCCCCCCCCATGCTGCCTACACAAACTGAGGTGCAGTTTGGGGCCTAGGCCTCGTTCAGGGTGCTGGCTTAGGAGGGAGGGCGTGCTGACGTCCGAAACAATGTATTGAAAGTGACTTGTGGTTGTCAGGGTAGCAGCTGCCCTGTCTCCGAAGTAGGGAGTTGACGCTGGCTACAGTTTCAATAACAACCCATGTTGTTATTCTATAGAATATGTATGTTTATCTATAGAAATGTTGCATCCAGTGTTTTTATTTATCTCTGATGTTATATTACTAGTTCACAACCTATTTGTAATTAAGAGTGAGACAACTATGTGTGTTCACACATTTAATACTTACATGTATCCTGGACAGCAGTGACATTTGTTTATTAATATAGTTGTGCACTTGATAAAGTTATAATAGTTTTTGTACATCAGGGGTTAACATTTAAAGCCCGTTTTCGCTGGCTTTTTTACTTTAAATATGCAGGCTCAGACCACATCTCCCCACTCCAAGACGAAGCGCTGATTCGAGCGTGAAACGCGTTGAGGGGGAGACTGTGGTGTAGCCTGTTGTCCTTTTGTTACCGCAATAAAGTTATTCTACTACCCGGAAGTGCCTTGGAGTTTGTCACGGGTTGTGGCGCCGGATTTCTTCTTCTTCAATAACAACCCAAGTTGTTTTTTGAAGCTGCAGCAGCGTCACTGGTACCTCGGCAGCCAATTAAATCATTCTTGAGAATGATTTCAGGACAGCAACACCGATCCCTAAGGCCTGGGACATAGTAAATTCAAGCTCGCTGAGGCGGGCTGAGCCGCGCTGAGCAGATGCACAAACCCCCTGCATCTGTCATCAGCGCGGCTATAGTTTCCCCTTCTGCATGCGTGCTGATGCGTACGCAGGTTCTGAAACATTGCCGAGACAGGCAAGTTTCAAATTTGCCGCTCGGAGAAGCGGAGGAGCCGCCTCCTGACACGCCTCTCCTCCGCCCCGCCCCCAGAGTGCGCTCACTGCCTCGCCTGCAAGGACAGAAAAAAAGCACCATTTTCAGCAGGCGAGGCAGAGCAGGAGCGCGCCTCAGCGAGCTTCAATTTACTATGTCCCAGGCCTAAGCTGCTGTCTGTAGCCCCGCCTCCTCAACTCTTGAAAAAGTCTGCTGGGGATGATGTGCACACATCGCCCAGCAGACTGCCGCTCGCGAATGCCCGCCCTCCAACTCCTGCCTCTTGCACCCTGAACGAGGCATTAGGCCACGCTTATAGCGCAGGAGACGGCGACGCGGCCGATGATGTCACCATTAGCGAAAGTTATAATTTGGTTTTTAGCGACGTCGCTGGCGACAAGGCCAGTGACGTCACAAAGGGGACGACGGGCAGCGCAATCTGATTGGTTTAGAGACAGTCACATGTGGTGGAAACGGTGGGTTGGTCAGCGCACGGGTTTTTTGCTCACAAGATGAAAAGAGAGGATAAAGAACATGTGATTAGTGTTTAATTAGCCAAACAGTACATTAAGCAGTAATAGAGGGTTGTCTACTACAGTTTTTAATAATAAAATGCTTGAATAAAAACCTTGAATGAGAACTTTTCATATGTTTAAAAATGGTGTTTTGTGATTAATTAAAATAATCTAAGGTGGGGGTAGTGGGATAAAAAAGGGGGGGTAAGAGCGGGTGATTGAAGGGCTTTAATATAGCCTGCTGTCTGATAGGGGTAGTAGTGCTGATTAGCAGAATATGGGGGGCAGTCTTATTTTATCAAAATGTTGCCAGAAGCAATGATTCGCTTCCTCCCCCTCTCAATGGAGGCAGTATGCAAGTGACTTATCTCCCAGGTGCCCAATTCAGAAGAAAAAAGGGCCGAACACGGTGAATAAGTAAAATAGAGTTTATTAAGTGCAAAAAAAAACGGCAAACAAGAATAACACTCACGATACAGCTTGGGCAACAGCCCAGCTTCAGCCCGATCGTCCGTTCACGCTCCTCCGACCGGTGTGCTTCCCGTGATCGCGTCCGATGGCGGGACCGGAAGGGGAGGGCTTACCGGATGTCAGCAGGCTGGCTGGGTCCTTCAGGCAATGGGCTCCGGCAGGGAACTACGCGTTTCGCAGTGATGCTTCGTCAGGTTCCTGCCGGATGCCCTGTGTCTTCCCTTCTTATAGGCTAGAAACCTAGTTAATTGGTTGATTGCAATTAATTAGTGTTTCATAAAATTACATGTTTAAAACGACCTTTTCTTCAATAGTGGGTAAAATACTTGTTGTACATTGACTGTAAAGAGCAATTCAAAAGGAAAGAATGAAGAAAAATGGAAAAAATGCGGATGTATGATTAATACAATGGTGAAAATAAGTTAGACAATTAATTATGCACACATGTTGTCACATTCTGTATAGTAGATTGCTTGGATCCTGATTGTCTCCCAAGTGGGTATGCAATTCAGTAATCAGGACAGTGCACACACATCTTTAAACAGTTTTCTTAATATGAGTGCTGCTGCAGAAATATATTGTATTGTAACCTTGTGATTAAATCCCAAAGGATGAAAGCATGGCTCTATCATTGGGTGTGACAGCTCTATATCTGGTGGTTGAATAGTTTAAAAATATATAGTTGAAAGGGGGTTATATGATAAAAAGTAGAAGAAAATTTAGAAAAAAAATAAATAAAATTTCCTTGATAGAAATGAAGCTGGGCTGTTGCCCAAGCTGTATCGTGAGTGTTATTCTTGTTTGCCGTTTTTTTTGCACTTAATAAACTCTATTTTACTTATTCACCGTGTTCGGCCCTTTTTTCTTCTGAATTGGGCACCCGGGAGATAAGTCACTTGCATACTGCCTCCATTGAGAGGGGGAGGAAGCGAATCATTGCTTCTGGCAGCATTTTGATAAAATAAGACTGCCCCCCATATTCTGCTAATCAGCACTACTACCCCTATCAGACAGCAGGCTATATTAAAGCCCTTCAATCACCCGCTCTTACCCCCCCTTTTTTATCCCACTACCCCCACCTTAGATTATTTTAATTAATCACAAAACACCATTTTTAAACATATGAAAAGTTCTCATTCAAGGTTTTTATTCAAGCATTTTATTATTAAAAACTGTAGTAGACAACCCTCTATTACTGCTTAATGTACTGTTTGGCTAATTAAACACTAATCACGTGTTCTTTATCCTCTCTTTTCATCTTGTGAGCAAAAAACCCGTGCGCTGACCAACCCACCGTTTCCACTGCAATTCTAAGAAGATTTCGGGCTTTATCTTCTCTACAGGTCCAGCTGCAGAAAACAACAAAGGGCAAGTATACACTACCCTTTATTTGGTTACACATCACAAAACAGGCTGCATCACAAGCCTAAAAAGCAAGGGAGCGCCCCAGCCTCTATTCTTTTAGTCACATGTGGTGACTGTCTCTAAAAAATACAATTTACCCGGCTTCAAAATTTTTGGTCGCTTTGTCGCCATCGTGCTTATTCGGAGTCAATGTATTTGTTTCGGTGCGATGCTGCGACGCCGTTGCAAGGCACTATAAATGCAGCCTAAGGCTGAGCTCAGACAGGCTGCGATGTGTGCTTGCGCTTACGTGCGTGTGCACTTTCGTCACTCTTGCGCTTTGGTGGGTGTGAGTTTTCAAACTGAAAATGACACCCGGCGGCAAAGTATAGCGTTGACGCCGCTGCACTTGGAGACAACTGAAGTTGTAATTTTAAGCGGCAGCCCCGTCACATGTACTTCGCCAGCCAATCACATTTTTTTTAAGTCCCGCTTGCAATCGTGTCATTCTGTCTGCTGGGGATGAGCACACATCGCCCCGCAGAGAGGCGCAGTAGCCTGTCTGAGCTCAGCCTTATTAAGCGTGTGTTCCACCCACCAGCTCAAGACACTATACCACCTGGGAACGGCAAAATGTTTAGTTGGCAATACGATTTATTAATTAGGGGTTTTGCAGAACAAATATTTTCCAGCAGGGTTGGGAACCGCTAAAGTAATGGGCGATGGGAAAGGAGATGTGAATAATGTGGCTTTAATGAGACATATACAAATATTGTGTTTTGATACTTTGTTTTTAACATTTTTCCTTGTATGTGTTGGGCTGAGTTTATACCCCGCACGTTAGTACTGGTGCGCGTGCATGGCAGAGACAAATTGCAGACTCCGTATGAGGCCGCCCCCTAGTGCTTACGCACACGGTGGAGCGCAGAGGCGGGACCGCACTTTCAAAAGACAAAATTAGTCTTTTGGCGCGGCAGCGGTTAATCAGCCACGTGACATCACGGCCGTGCCCCTGCCACGCCCATCCCCCCCCCACCCATTGCCTGAACATCGCTAGGAAGAATTTACAGATCGCTTGTGCTAGGGCCACGCTGCACGCCATGCGTGTGCGCTCACGCAAGAGGACTGTATAATCCTGGCCTTAGGCCAGGTCCATAGAAGGCGCAAGTCTGCTTGCGACCGAGCGTGGACATGACGCGTGCCTGTACTTAAAGAGATCCGTTGCCTGCAGGGTTGGGTGATGGGGGCAAGGTTGCCACCTTCGACTGACGGCCAACCTGGAGATTTTTTTTTTTTTTTAAATGACAGTGTTGCCATGACAACTGGACACCATGTACCCGTCACATGGCGTCAAGTTGCCATGACAACGTGGCACCACATGACGTCGTGACATCATGTGGCATCTCATTGTCATGGCAACGGGCATCACGTGATGCTTTGACGTCACGTGACGTTCCCGTTGGAATGGCAACGCAGCACCATTTGATTCCGCGCAGCCATATTGACAGTTGTCACCCTGCTGTTGGAGGGACAGATATGAAATATGGTATCCTTTCTGACAGAAAGGGACAGAAGAGAGAGACTGTGGGTATTTCTTTTAGTGTCACCATGCAGTGGGAGGAATAGATGTGAGGGGCTGTGTATCCTGTCTGTGTCACCCTGAAGTGTGATGGACAGATATCAGGGACTGATTCCTTTCTGTCTCTGCCACCTTGCAATGGGAGGGACAGATGTGAGGGACTGGGAGACCTGTCTGTGTTACACTGCAGTAAGCGGGATTGTGGGTCCTTCCTTTCTGTATCACCCTGCAGTAGGAGTGACCGGTGTGAGGGACTGTGGGCATTTCTGCTCATGTCACGCTTCACTGGGAGGATAGATTTGAGGCAGTGGGAGGGATGATGTCCTCTCTGTCTGTGTCACCCTGATATGTGAGGGACAGGTGTACAGATGTAAGCTGCTATTGGTCCTCTCTCTGTCAACCTGCAGTGGGAGGTACAGATGTGAGGGACCGTGGGTCCATTCTCTGTGTCCCCCGGTAGTAGGAGGGACTATGTGTCCTTTCTGTGTGTATAACCCTGCAGTAGGAAGGACAGGTGTGAGTGACAATATCCTGTCTGTGTCACCCTGATGTGTGAGGGACAGATATAAGCTGCTGTGGGTCCATTCTCTCTGTCACCCTGCAGTGAGATGGACAGATGTGAGTGACTATGGGTCCTTTCTGTCTGTGTCCCCCTGCAGTGAGATGGACAGATGTGAGTGACTATGGGTCCTTTCTGTCTGTGTCCCCCTGCAGTGGGAGGGACAGATGTGAGGGGCTGTGTGTCCTCTGTGTCCCCCTGCAGTGGGAGTCACAGATGTTAGGGTCTGTGTGTCCTGTCTGTGTATCCCTGCAGTGGGAGGGACAGATGTGAGGGGCTGTGTGTCCTGCCTGTCTATCCCTGCAGTGGGAGGGACAGATATGAAGGGCTGTGTGTCCTGTCTGTCTATCCCTGCAGTGGGAGGGACAGATATGAGGGGCTGTGTTTGCAATCACCACACATGTCTATCTGTGATGTGATGTCTCTTTCTCTCTCCGCAACTTCACTGATTGAGATTGGCCGTCTCTTGTCATGTCGTCTCTCTTGTCTGCAGAGTCTTCTGGGAGTTGTAGTCCTGCTTCTCTTCCTTTACAATGTTATTTACAGACATGTGAACTACAAGTCCCAGAATCCCGTGTAAAACTAACATCATAATGTTTAAAGCAATCAACACAGAGCTGTGGTAAGCACAACCCTCCCCCTCCCACACAAGGCTGCAGCAAGTTATTCTGTTTTCTGAAATGCTTAAAGCACTCACATTCACGTGAGCACGTCACTGCCGTCCAGACCACACGCCCACCCGGAGATTTCAGGGACAAACCCGTAGCCCGGAGAAGGCGATGCCAAACCCGAAGTCTCCGGGTGAAACCCCGGATGGGGAGGGGGGGGGGGGGGTGTGCCGGGGGGCGTGTGATGTCACTTGAGCGGTTCATCATCATTGGCTGAACCGCGCACATGACCCGGCCGTCGCGCGGCAAATTCAAACAAGTTTGTCTCGCCACGCATCGGCGCTCTTGTGCACACGCGATCTATGGACATGCGCATTGGCCTCCAGTAGTTTGTATTTGGAGCGAGCGATGTCACTTGCGCCATCGGATCCACTATGGCCACGGCCTTACACTTGACGTAGATATGGGGTGGCTAGCCTGCGGACCACATAATGCTCCGGAAGAGAGAGGGGGGGGGGGAAAGACACAATAGAAATATGGACGAGGAGAAGCCAGAGCGACCTCTAACCAGCTCCAGCCCTGAGCTAGCATTGACCAGTGACCCCTGGTGGGCTCCAAAGCAGCACAGGGTACAGTGAGTATACACCCTGACTGCTGGGGGCTCCATGTGGTGATGGCTGTGTAGACAGGAGAGCAAGGTAGGGGCAAGCACACCACTGCCCCCTTTTCCCCTACTGCCTTCCCTTTCCCCCCTGTCATCCCACCTGCCCCTATCACCCTCGCCAACCACTGCCCCGTCATCCCCTTGTACCAACTGCTCCACCTCCCCTGTCACTCCAACGGTCCCCCTCCACATGCTTTGGGATACTTATGTAACCAGGTCCCCTCTGGTCCCCCAGTTCTCCGGTTTCCCTCTCCCTTACCTCCGCTGCCGCGGGTGATGTTGCGGGGAGGTGTGGGTGGCAATGGGCTCACGGGAGGCTCCGGCGGCTCCCGGTTAAGTGCGCGGCCATGTTGGAAGGATGGGCGAACGCGCTTAGGTAGACCGGCGGCCATTTCACAGTCGCGCATGCGCAGGACACGGCGCGAGGCGGCAACCAGAAATGCTCCGCGGGGACTACAACTCCCAGCAGCCCTTGGGCTGCAATACCACCTGGTCTAACACAGCCAATAGGGCTGCAGCAATCCCCTGCGGCGAGATTAGAGACATTTCGCGTGCTTGGGCGCATGAGGCAGTCGGGAACAGGACAGAGAGGGTGAAGGTAATGTCCAGGGAGCAGTGCTTCCCTGGACTAGGTCAAATTTCCACCCCAGGTCCAAGATAGATCCCCCGACTCACTGTAGATGGTGTATGCTGCAGGGAAAGGACTTAGATAGGGACCCTTCCCCAGTAGTGTGTCAGTGAGAGACAGCAGCAGGACATTGCACCTGAAGATGAAGTGCGGCCTGAAGTCTGTGAGCAGAGTAAGGCCACATTATCAGAGACTATATTAAAGGGGTACAATCCAGCTGGAAGCCCCTCCAGGGCATCTGCCCAGGGATCCACTCAATAGAGGAGCTGGTGGATTGCAGTGTAGGACCATGTAGCGGATCCTCGGAGTCTCCTACTAAGTTGCCTGGTCTGGACTGAGACCAGGGAGGTATTATCCACGTGCACCAACGGGCCCCAGCACACAAAGGGAAGCGCGCTACCCCATACACATACTCTTTGGGGAGGGACTGGCTTGTGGACACTACGGGGCTAAGTGCCAAGGCACTCCAGGATTTTGGGGGTTCCACCCGGGAGGTGTTATTGGTTGGGAAAGGCCTTGCAGGGTCGTGTTATGTTGGATGATATATATATATTCATATGTGCTTCGTAAACACTGTTATAACATACTTGTGTGTAATTATTGTGTATATTGGTTCCGGTGAGGGGCTCATCCCACTACGAGGGATCCCTCGCCGGTGGAGGCACTGCATCGAGAAGATAAGTATACCCCAGGCTCCCAGTGGCGGAGGCTCAGACCTCCTGATAGCCAAATAGGTGACAGCAGCACTGGTAGCTACGTTATCCAGGGGGGTAACAAGGCTACACTTACATAATACCTTAAAGCAGCAATTCCCCCTCCTCCCCCCAAATATAATTTTTGTAAACGTACCCGATGTGGAGAATGGCAGAACATTGCAGCCTGATGATGTGTGTCTTTCTATTGGCTGCTGGAACGAAGGGTCCCTGGAGATCGGAGGACCACGTGTCAGCTCTGGGGGACCTCGGGGTTCAGGTAAGCTAACAACAAAAATATTGCATGCAGGAGGGATCCTTGGTTTAAAAATCGAAGACATTGTTTTGATATGATAATTGAACCAGATTTTAATGGAATCAAATCATCTAACGATATGTCATTTGCATAAATGAAGCATGGATAGGTTCAAAGAATGAAGGGTTATACTGCCACCTAGTTTCGTAGGTAAATATTAACGTGCAATAAGTAAACGATATTCTGTCAGCAGTGATTATTTCCCAAGAAAATGTAGAAATGCGAGGTCATAACCCTGAGTTAATTTAATAAATATGGCAAAGTTAGTACTTTAAAAGGACAAACTATTGAAGCATGTGATAATCTGGGAAGGGGAAATATATTAATAGTGGATAACAAGTTGAAATAATTTGAAAGTTTGTCTTATTACTTAAATATATATAGCACTTAAAAATGAATTACAATAAAGTACAAGCAGACACAATTAACACAAACATTCTCCGTCATTGTTAAGCTATTTTAAATCTTTTGTCACAGACAGAATAAATGCTTTTCACCATTGTCTCTTAGCACAGGGGTGCGCAAACTTGTTTGCGCCCCCTGCCTGCTCTCTGCCCCCCAACTTTCTCCCCCCCCCTTTCTGCCGGCATTGGTGGCGTTGCGTTGCCATTTGACTCCGCGTTGTCATGGTGGCGCGTCGCCAGAACCCACCGGAGAGAATGTAATAGACATACAGAAGCCTCGTGCGTCACCCCGACAATTTTATTTAAATGTTGTGAGGAAGAGCGTGGGGCCTCTCTAAACACCCCCCACCCCTCCCCCTTCCAGCATACAGTGCTTCCACTGCAGCCAGGGATTCTGGGAAATGACCTGCAAATGAGCACACAACATCACCTTTTACTTAATGTGCAGTTTAACAGGAACTCCCATAAGCTTATACCTGCCGTATTACATACCTTTTCAGCAAAGCCTGGGTTACAGAAGTGCAAACCTACCCACGGACAACTATTTTGACCCTTTGGGTCTCTTCTAAGAAAATTCACAATCTTGGTCACTGTAATGAGCCCATTAACACTGTTTTTTTTTGTTGTTTTTTTTAAACCTTACATCTCTTAAAATAGTTCCTACATCTGTTGGCAACAGTGTCTCCAACGAGGCCCCCTACACTAAATACAATTCATAATGTTGGCTATTTTATTTTACAATACATTTTGTGAACAGGCAATTTGTAAAAAGAAAAAAAAAAAATATATATATATATATATAATTTGGATCTGTTAGTGGGACTGACGCTTAGAAAGTTGTTTGAACCTTGAAGAAGTCAAACTGGAAGTGTTGGATAATGTTACAGCAAAATCAATGAAAATAAGCTGTGAAGCTTTACTTTGCACGCTCCCACTACAAGTTGTAACTTGTAACAGGAGAGGTGTTTTTGATAATCTGATAATCTAAAACTACACAGTGTTTGAAAGTTTCATAGCAAGAGATTGATGTTGGTCTTGGTTATGGAATGATCATTCATTAAGATCACAATGCAATAGTAATATCGGTAAAATTATTTAAAGGGAAAAAAACAACTGTTTAAAGAAAGTAGAATTGAACGTTACCTGTGGTAAAACCCATATAACGAATGCTTTCCTATTTGAAGAAAAATGTAGATTGATATAAATAATGAACTCCTTTGCAGCCATATGGGCCTGCAGGTCATAGCAGTCCCTGTCAGTGAAGGGGTAAGGACCTCTAACATATTTTCCGGGGCCAAGGACAAGAGTTTCGACAGGCCGCCCCACCTCCCGTGTTGGTGGTCTTGCGAGCCCCCCATGTCACACTTAGTGAGCCCCCTCCTCTATTTTCCCCCTTGTTGCAGGGTACATGCAATTACACACGTGGGTTTCTTTACAAGGCTGTTTTATTTTGCCTTGAAAAATATACAGCACACAAAACAAAAATAGCTCTTTTTCAGCAACAAACGAAAATGGCTTTTCCTTCAGCAAACCGAACAAAACAGTTTCTCTTTAGCAGACAGTTTATATATATGCAGATACCCTTTTTCTATGCAGGGGACAGACAGTTCACAGTTTCACTACTTTGCTACTCAGACCTTGTTTTCAGGAATCACTTTAGCAGCTTACTCCTCTCTCATCAACAGCCTCCATCTGTCTACAGCCTGGGTTTTAACACACCTTGATTAGGCAGCTGGGATCCAACTAATTATCCTGAGGTTCCCAGCTGAAGTTAACCTAGTCAGTGCTGCACTGCAGACTAGACATAGGTTTTCCAGGCATATAACTGGTGGCTTTTGTTTACCCTGTCACATTCCTCCCCTGTTAGTTTGTGGCTGGGGCTACGCACGGCTGAAGCCCGACCATCCACCCCTTCTCTAGAAAAGAAGTCAGCATTTGCGTTCTCTTTTCTCGGCCTATGCTGAATCTCAAATGAGAAGGGTTGGAGGGCCATATACCACCTAGTCAATCTAGCATTGGAATCCTTTATGCTATTTAACCACTTCAGTGGAGCATGATCCGTCACCAAAGTAAAATGGACTCCTGCCAGGTAATGCCTCAAAGCCTCGATTGCCTACTTTACTGTGAGGCACTCTTTCTCAATCACTGAGTAGTTTTTTTCCCCTTGGGAACAATTTCCTACTCAGGAAAAGGATAGGATGTTCAACTCCCTCAAACTGTTGTGACAACACTGCCCCTAGCCCTATCTCTGATGCATCTGTTTGCACTATAAAAGGGCTGTTGAAGTCTGGGCTTCTAAGGATGGGACCCTCTGATAGACACCTTTTTATGTCCTCAAAGGCTCTATGACAATCCCTTGACCACACCACTTGTGTAGGGGCACACTTTATTGTGAGGTCCGTTAAAGGGGCTGCCACTTCCGAATAGTTGGGGATGAACCGCCGGTAGTACCCTGCTAAACCCAGCAGAGAGCGTACCTGCGTTTTTGTTTGGGGGGTTGGAACTTCTTTCAGGGCAGCTACCTTGTCGGCTAGTGGCCTTACTTTTCCACCTCCCACTGCATACCCTAAGTATTTGGTTTCCGCTTTACCCAAGGCACATTTCTTAGGGTTGGCTGTGAGCCCTGCCTCTCTTAGAGATTTGAGGACCGCTTTCAGCCTATTTAGATGGGCCCGCCAGTGTTTACTATAAATGACAATGTCATCTAGGTAGGCTGCGGCATAAGTCCTATGGGGCCAGTATCTTATCCATGAGTCTCTGAAATTTGGCTGGGGCTCCATGCAGTCCAAATGGCATTGTCACAAACTGGTATAAACCCATGGGAGTGGCAAAGGCTGTTTTGCATTTGGACTTTTCCTCTAAGGGTATTTGCCAGTATCCTTTTGTCAAGTCCAACGTGGATATATATTCCGTGTTACCAAGGGAGTCAATTAATTTGTCCACCCTTGGCATCGGATATGCGTCAAACTTGGATACCGCATTGACCTTTCGGAGGTCCACACAAAATCTTACCTTCCCATCGGGTTTAGGGACCATAATTAGTGGACTACACCACTCACTGCATGATTCCTCAATCACTCCTAAGTGTAACATTTCTTGTACCTCCTTCTCTACCAGAGCCCTACGACTTTCAGGCAACCTATAAGGACGGGAACGTACTTTTACCCCAGGTGCTGTCTCGATTGCATGGGAAATTAAGTTAGTTTGTCCTGGTAAGTCAGAAAAAACATCCTGGAATTGAGTAATTATTGCTAACAAGTCCCCTTTTTGTTCAGAGGACAACTGTTTACCCATTGGGATTTTATCGTCACTCACGATGTTCTCCCGTGGAGGCTGAGGACCCAAGTCCGTTTCCTCCTCCACCGGGTGGATGAATAGAGACCGCTGCATCTTCCAGGGTTTCAGCAAGTTCACATGGTAAATTTGTTTACCCTTCCTGGACCCTGGTTGAGCGATCTCGTAATCCACATCACCCATACGGCAGAGTACTTCGAATGGGCCCTGCCATTTGGCCAGGAGTTTACTCTCACAACTGGGTAACAATAACATCACCTGGTCTCCTGGGTGAAACACTCTCATGCGAGCATTCTGATTGTAATTTCTCTCCTGACTGTCCTGGGCTGATCTAAGATTCTCCCTGGCAAAATGGCCGACCACATCTAGGCGCTTCATAAGGTCTAGTACATATTGCAGGGTATTCTTAGAAGGGGACTGCTGTTCCTCCCAGGACTCCTTTAGGAGGTCTAGGATACACCGGGGTTGGCGGCCATAGAGCAATTCAAATGGAGAGAATCCCGTGGAGGCCTGGGGAACTTCCCGCACTGCAAACAGCAGAAAAGGGAGAAGTTCATCCCAGGCTCTCTTCTCTGAATCTACAAATTTCCTCAGCATCCCTTTTAGAGTTCGGTAAAATCTTTCCAGCAATCCGTCAGTCTGTGGATGGTAGACCGATGTCCGAACAGACTTGACCTCTAGTAACTTTAAGACATCCTGCATCAGTTTAGCCATGAAATTTGTACCTTGGTTTGTCAACATAACCTGGGGAAGTCCAACCCGTGAGAACAGTTCCAACAACTTGTTGGCTACTTGCTTCGCCGTTGCTGTTCTCGGGGAACGCCTCAGGATATCTTGTCGCATAATCAACTATTACAAGGATAAACCTGTGTCCTTTCGCAGAAGGTTCTAGAGGTCCTACCAAGTCTACCCCAATCCTCTCAAAGGGAACTGACACCAAGGGTAGAGGAACCAAAGGGGCTGGTTTTTGTCCTTTTGGACTAGTTAGCTGGCACTCCGGACATGCCGCACATAGCTTAGCAATATCACTATGCATCCCTGGCCAATAGAATCGGGATGAAATACGGTCCAATGTTTTATCCCTGCCCAGGTGACCACCCCAAGGGACAGTATGGGCTAGAGTGAACACAGATTTAACAAACGCCTTGGGAACCAATATCTGTCTGGTGACCTCCCCTGTTTGTGTCTGCCTATTCACCCTATATAGGATATCATTTGATAGCTCAAAATGGGGGAATACTATCACCCCCTGTGCATCTAAAATCTGTTCATCAATTTTCACCACCTTGTCATACTGTCTAGCAAGGACTGGGTCTTCCCTTTGCTTCTGGCGAAAGTCAGGGAGATACAGGTCTGGTAAATCTCCAGGGCCCATATCCCCCTCCCTTTGGCCATCCCCAGCCATCACTTGTGACCTCTGACTACTAGAATGGTCACCTTGAGACCCAGATTTCTGCAACCAGTCCTGTTTGTCCATGCGTCTTTGCTTCCAAGTCTTTTGAACCTGGTGTCTACTGGGAAAAAGGTCTGCCGAGAAGGGGAACAGTTTGCCAGGGTTCTCCTGAGCCCTAGAAGGAGGCTCCTCGTGAAAGACTGGGGCCATTAGGTCCGAAAAGAAAGGCCAGTCCCAACCGAGCACAACGGGGGCAGGGAGCCAAGGAGCGACTCCTACTTCAAGGTAAGCCTCCTGACCTTTTACCTGTAGCCGGATTTTGGCCGTCGGATAGCGTTTTACATCGCCGTGTATACATTCTATGCTCCATGGGGAGTCAAAAGAACACACGTTGGGCGGTAACAGTTCCTGGAGGACCAGAGTTTTCCCAGAGCCCGAATCTACAAGGGCCTGGACGTTTTTTCCCTCAATCAGGGCTGGAAGTAGCCAGGGCTTGTAATTTTCCCCAGTAAAAGCCGAGGCGACGGTTCTGCTGAATGAACAATCCATCAGTGGACAGTCCACATACTGGTGGCCTTGTTCTCCGCAGGCGGAACATGGGGAGGGTTGCCTCGCAGGAGGGGGCTGTGGATAGCGCTCCGCTGGACCGGTTACTGGAGACCAGGCATCTGGTGGGTCCTGTGGGCGACGTCCTCGGAAGTTCCTCTCACTTTGCGACGAGCCGACATCCGGAAGGAGATGAGGGTCTCTGCGGGGACCAGCATTTGGACTCCGTCCTTGCTGGAACGACTGCTCCTTCCATTGGACTTGGCGGTTCCGTGACGGGCCGTAGGTTCCCCATTGATCCGACCTCCCTCTTTGGGCGTCCGCTAGTGCCGGTGGAGTCGGGTCCAGGACACTCGCCTGCTGCTCAGCCCCAAGGAAGTTCTCCACGAGTCGGACCGCCAAAGCTAGGGTTTCAGCAGCGTGGCGTTTTACCCACGAGCGTGCGGAAGGGGGTATTATTTGTAGAAATTGTTCCAAAACCACCTGCTCAAGAATTGCCTCCTTAGTGCACTCCTCGGGTTGTATCCAGCGTGTACATAAGTCCAATAATCGCTGAGCGAGGACCCGGGGTCTCATCTTAGCGGTGTACTTCATGTTCCGGAACTGCTGCCGGTAGGTCTCTGGGGTCAGACCTAAGCGATCCAGTATGGCGGCTTTTACTTGGCGGTAGTCCATTGCCTGATCTGCTGGGAGACCCTGATATGAGGCCTGGGCTTCTCCTATGAGGAGCGGGGCCAAAGCAGTTGCCCAGCGATCTGTAGCCCAGCCCTGAGCTTCGGCGACTCTTTCAAAAGTCAGTAAAAAAGCCTCTGGATCCTCGTTCGGAGCCATTTTCCTCAGGAGTATCGGGGGTCTGCTTGCAAGTTCTGGACTGTCAGAGCCCTGGAATTGGGTCAGCAGCTTGGCCATTCGCTCCTCCTGTGCTGCCTGCTGCTGGGTTAGGAGCTGGGTTTGCTGCTGCAAAAGTCTTTCATCTCTCTCTGCTTGCAGCCGGGCCTGCTCCTGCATTAACTGTCCCTGCTGTTTGGTCTGCTCGCACAAAAACTCTTAAAAAAATTCTTCCATTTTTTTCATTCTTGTGTGTATGTATGGCCCTTTAACTGCAGGGGCCTTTCAAAATCCTTCCCAATTCTTGACACCATATGTTGCAGG
This sequence comes from Ascaphus truei, assembly GCF_040206685.1. Classification (NCBI taxonomy): domain Eukaryota; kingdom Metazoa; phylum Chordata; class Amphibia; order Anura; family Ascaphidae; genus Ascaphus; species Ascaphus truei. Next base: position 11,910,216 of record NC_134492.1, on the reverse strand, counting down.
GTACATGCAACTACACACGTGGGTTTCTTGACAAGGCTGTTTTATTTTGCCTTGAAAAATATACAGCACACAAAACAAAAATAGCTCTTTTTCAGCAACAAACGAAAATGGCTTTTCCTTCAGCAAACCGAACAAAACAGTTTCTCTTTAGCAGACAGTTTATATATATGCAGATACCCTTTTTCTATGCAGGGGACAGACAGTTCACAGTTTCACTACTTTGCTACTCAGACCTTGTTTTCAGGAATCACTTTAGCAGCTTACTCCTCTCTCATCAACAGCCTCCATCTGTCTACAGCCTGGGTTTTAACACACCTTGATTAGGCAGCTAGGATCGAACTAATTATCCTGAGGTTCCCAGCTGAAGTTAACCTAGTCAGTGCTGCACTGCAGACTAGACATAGGTTTTCCAGGCATATAACTGGTGGCTTTTGTTTACCCTGTCACACCCCTCTTCTATGTATTCCCTCCCGTCTCACTCTTACCCCCTCTCTTCCTTACTCTTCCCCCCCCCTTGTCCCTCTCTCTTTCTCACTCCCCCACTCTCTTGCTCCCACTCTCTCTTACACCCCCTCTCTCCTCACTCTCCCCCCTCCATCAATTACCCCCTCTCACTCAATTTCTTCTCCCTCAATCCCCCCACCTCACATTCATTCCCTACTCAAGTTACACCTCACACACACACAAAATACATACAAAAAAACTCCACCCCAAATACAAACACCACCCCCCCAAATACATACAATCCCCCCCTCAACCCCCACAAATACATACAAAACACGTACCTTCGGGGTGGTCTCAGACCTCTGGTGCCCCGGCTCTCCCCCCATTGCTGTGGATCTCTTGTCGGGTTTCCCCCTCTCCGACGCTGTTCGGGCCTGCCTCTCTCTCACTGTCCTGCGCCGAGCCTCTCTCCCTCATTGTCCCGTGCCGGGTCTCCCTCTCATGCCGGTGCGTGCGTCGATGTCAGAGAGAGGCCTTGCACGGGACAGTGAGGGAGGCCCGCAGCTGGGGAGAGCCGGGGCTCAGTGGGCTGACATAGCAGTGTATGTGCACTACATGAGCAGGGGCCCAGCTATCTGAGAGAGCTTCTAGTTCCCTACACTCCCATCCGCTCACTTCCATCTGCAGATGTAGGACTCCTAATAGTTCCCAGAATCTCCTTAACTTCCTTTGGGGCCTGAGCTTTTAGCCTCGCTGCTCCCACTCTCTTGAGCAGTCTGCCACATACAGTTTGAGAGGCCCCGTCTTGGAAATCTATAAAAACAAACAGTCTCAAGACCTACAGTACCTGTTTATCCCGGCATTTAATTAATGAACCACAACCTGTCTAGAATTTTAATAGCTACAGTACCGTCCCATCCTGTATTGTATATTTCCATGTGTTTGGTCTCTTAAATGTGTTCTTCTTTTCCCCTTTTGTAATTGTGAAGTGCTTTGAGTCCCATTGGGAGAAAAGTGCTTTATTTCTAAAGTTATTATTACATGCAATGCAGTTTCATGCTTTAGGCTGTGCCTATAGTGCCGTCGCCACCGGCGAAAGTTTTGTTTCGCCAGGCAACAGGATCGCGGGATTCCGGTAATTTGATTTGTTCAAGGGCCGTCACGTGACGCGACGGCCCTTGAAAAATCAAAATTTGCCGCCTTCAGGTTTTCGCGACGTCGCTCTGTCGCTTGTCGCTCCCGCGTGCACTATAAGCGCACGCGGCGGCAATGTATTTGTTTTCGGGCACTATAAGCGCGGCCTTAATGGTAAAGTCGTATAATTATGATGTCACCCAATAAAACCTCCTAATGCTCTGTACATTGACTCTTACTTTTCATTTTTATGGGTATACATCAGAGTTTTTGTTGTATTGAGATCTTTACTACAGTGTGGAAGAAGAAAGGGAAGTTTACTGTAAATCCGAAGCAGCATGGTTAGGAGTGGAATGGGAGGCAAGTCACAGCATGGAGGAATTTTGCATAGCTGAAAATATGGAAACATAAACACTGGACAAACAATACAAAACAATAGACAAACACAAGCAAGGCTGAAAGAATAAAGAGAGTTCATTTAATAAAACATATATTTAAAATAACAAAATAGAACAATGGCAGGTGACTGGTCCGGTCTGGTAAAACCGGAATCCTACTCACAAGATGTTGGAGTAAATGCGCATTGATTGGGAGGTGTTGATGCAGGAGCTGCTCCAAACGCTGTCACTCACTCCTGGACTGGAAATCCGTCACGGGGGTTGGGTCTTGGAGAAAAACCGCCTCTTCCTGCTGCTACAATGCGATTCGACACTAACGAGTAGCCTGCACTCTGTTCAGTGATAACTCTGTGATACTGCCCAACGCGTTTCGTGCGCATGCGTACAGGGCATTTGATTATAAACTTGTCCAAATAGCCAAGCCAGGAGTAGGAAGCAGAGTTAGTGGATGGAGGAAGTCTAGTGCTGGAAGCTCACATAGTCTGACACACCGGAAACACTCGTGTTAGCTGTTATGTGATTGGAGGAGTAACCTGACCGAAGACGATGCGGAGCGCAAGGAACATATACCACGTAACATCTTGCTGTGGATCCTAGAAGTACAAGATTGGAAACAAATTTCTTGCACTTCAATCCAATTGGATTTTGTACAGACTACATTTGGACTTTTTAGGTGTCGGTTTGTATTGTTGTTTTGTGATTCTACTGACTGTGTCTTGGGTCAGTTATTCTTGGCAGCCTTGCCTTAAAACTTTAAGTTTTTTTGTGTAAACATTTGCACTATATAAACTTTTCATTTCATTAATTTATTTCAGCTTATAGCGCTAATTGCACCAACTTTTTTCTTTTATAGTTGAAAATATTATGCACGCTGTTGTAGACGTATTGGACCTTAACTAGTGGTAACGTCTCAATGACTGTGTGGGTTTCCTTCTTACCTTGTCACCTAAGCTCTGACGTGGCCTTGGGCAAAAATTAACACTGTTTTTTTCTCCGCTGCTTAGTTTGTTTAAAGCTGCCACACAAACAATGTCAGAAATGTTGGAAACTGGCACAAATTATAATCGTTCTTTCTTGTGACTGAAGACCGGGAGTTACTGCTGTCTTGAATCACTGAACCATAATTGCCCATTTCCCCACTTTGAACAAAATTTCACTTGTCATGAAATTATTAATTGGTGGAAAGCTCACTGCGGAATTGTTGTGCAGTCAGATTAACACAGTATGGAGGAGATCTACTGGAAGGGAAATAGAGACATTTCCAAGGCAAAAAATAATAATAGCAGGAGTCCAAGTGCCAAACAGCTATACCATGCAAAAGTTGCCCTTAGTGCAGTTTTCCAACTGGAACTGTTGTAATCTTTAATTTCCAGTCTGTTTGTGGATTTACCCTTTAAATCTCTTTAGTGATTTTGGATTAGTGTATAATTAGCTATGCGTTATTGCAACATACACTCATATATGCCAACTGTAATAAAATAATCTTGTTAAATACAGGATATCTCCAAATTGGTACCTTGGGTTGTTATCAGAGAGGTTTCACAACTAATAGTGAGGGCACGTTGCACTGTGTAAAGCCAATGCAGGACCCATACAGCTGTTAATAACTCTGCTCTTCAACCTATTAAACAGAGCCAGGCAATGTTATATGTCGTCAGTTTTACCATTGAGTGATTGTTGGTGATAGAAACCCAGTCAGCCTGGAAGCAGAGCTTTATTCCGTTTATACTGGGTGACTTTTCAACACGTTTGTATTGCAGTGGCAACGCCTCCAGCCTCAGCCAATGAGTCCCTGTGCTGCTGGTCAGCAGCACATAAAGGCGGAGCAAAGTACTGTACTTTATTACAACAGAGCTGCAGTCACACAGAGCCACAGCTGGATCTGCGGGAACCGACACCATGCAGCCCCCAGGAGACAGGCAGGATCCCAACGAAGGATTCTTACAGGGATTCAAGCACTTCGCTACCCATGCTATTCACACGGGCCAGGAGCCGGAGCAATGGAACTCTATGGCAGTCGTGCCACCTATTTCACTCTCTACCACTTTCAAGCAGCATGGTCCAGGGGAATACACGGTAGGTTTGTCTGCGTTGTACATGTGCCAGCTGTAAGGAGCCCCACAGGCTGGCAATATATCAATGAGATAACTCTGAATCGGGGGTGCTCAACCCCCTCCCCGCTCCCCCAACTGGTCAGTTTTTTTTAGGCTATCTCAGGTTCAGCACAGGCTTGAGGACTGGCGTTGAGCACCCCTGAAGTCTGAATGAGTATAAATGCCCCGTGTATGTTGTTGAGGCCGTTTCCTGATCTGACAGCAGTAGAGGTGCCAGGACTTTCTACTGCTGCGCTGCCTTTCCCTTTAAACAATGACGCGTTTGCTTATGAAAAGGATGTAATTGACATGTAAGCAGCTTGGAGGGACACAGGTGATGCAATGTTACATTGAGCAAAATAGAATTGCTTAGTCACTATATCAGGGCATTTAAGCTGGGTGTGTAGTGAGGGGAAGCGCTTCCCCTCCCAAAGCAGAATTTCTTACTCACATACTGTAATTATGAATTAAGTTAATTACTTTCATTCAATGTTTTCAGTGTGTTTAAAAGGATAACGTATCTAACTTTAACATCCACATTTTCATACTTTTTCATTTTTTATTTTAAAGAAATATTTTTTTTGTATTAGATTTGTTCTTAACGTTTTAAGCTTTGATAAAAAAAAGCACAATCATAACTTCTATAATTTAAAAAAAAAAAAGGCTCAAAACTAGCCTCATTATGGGGTTTGTTTAATCTGAATTTTAAAGGTATGTTCAAGGTTCCACATTAAAATTAAAAGCGCACAGAGACAATTTCAATAAAAGAAAGCGGTACACAAAACGCGTAGAGTTGGCGTTCAGTAACACCTGAGACGACAGACGCCAGCATCCTGCACTCCCCCACGGGGACACCGTGATCAGCTGCCTGTGATTGTAGTTGTGGCTGCTCTGGCTAATCACCAGGACTTTGTTTATGTTTTAAGGTTACTGTTTCCCCATTCCCCTCCCTCCCTGTGTGTGTCTATCCACTTGCTGAAGTTTACATCTGTGACCTGACAGGTAAATCTGAACGTTTTTTTTTATTGTAAGTTTTGTGACTTGTTATTTTTTACATAAATTACCGCTTTGTTATTGAAATTCTCTCTCTGCGCTTTTAATTTTAGTGTTTTAGCTGTGACCCCCGTTGATCACGGGAGGAGCATTAAGCTGTGTAAGGAATCCGGGAGCGTGTCCCTCGCGGCGTGTTCCCTCACCTGAAGCTCCACCCACCTCCGCGCCGCTTACAGAGCGCGCGCCCATGGAGCTCCTTGTACCCAGCCACGGAGGTTGGCTCCGCCCCCCGCCTGCGACGCGCGTCTGTCACCCACGGCGTGCACACGTGACATCGTGCACTGCTCCCCAGCTGCGAGGCAAGTATCTCCAACCTGTCCCCTGCACCTTGCAGCCAATCTCTGCCTCCGCGAAGGCCGCGCCTCCGCTCCTCCCCTCTGTCTGATTCGCCCAGCTCTCTGTCTAACATTGCTGAGCATAGTTCATGGTAGCCTTGTGCTTTCCAGTTCTGTTCCTAGCCTCTGCCTTGTTCCCTTGATCTCACGTGTACTGAGCCAGCTTGACTTTGGACCCCACTCTAGATAACGACCCCGGCGTGCCTCTGACTACCCACTCTCTCCAATCCAGACCCGGGTACGATGACTCTCCACCCTCCAGACGCGCCTCCGCTGCTGTGGGTGCACAGTTTTTTTTTATACTTTCCCAACTCCGTACTGGGGTCCCACCTTGTTCGTGGTGAGCGTAAGCGTTATGAGCTGCAGGAGAGATCAGGAACCATAAAGAGAACAGACAGTCAGTGCGCACTTACTACCTAAAGCAATGTTCAAGGTTCCATGTCAAACATTAACTACCTGCAGTAAGTTCCAAACATATCTTAGATCATTAATATTCAATAGGGTGGACCTTGAATATGGACCTTGAATATAGCGCTAAATATAGTTATAAACTTAAAGGAACATTCCAGATTGGAGTGTTCTTATTGGGTTTTTTAGTGGGAGGGAGGTGAGGGGGAAGAAATACTAAAGTTTTTTTTTGTTATTTGGAAATTACATTGAATTAACTGCCTTTTGTAACGCTTGTGCTCACCATGAACAAGGCGGGGCCCCGGTACTGAGGTGGGAAGAGTGTAAACGCCACCCACAGCAACAAGGGCACGTCTGGAGAGTGGATGGTCAAGGTATCCGGGTCGGGGTTGGAGATTATAAGGAGAGTCTTGATACTTGTCAAGGGTAGGAGACAGTAGAATAGTTGATGTCCGGGTGCCGTGGTCAGAGGTAAGCCGGGGTCAGTAGTCCAGAGAAGCGGAGTCCAAGAGTCAAGCCGGGTCGGTACACTGGCAGTCAAACTGTAAACAGGGCAAGGCAAAGATGGGAACAGCAATTCTACAAAGAACTATGCTCAGCCAAAGTGCCAGTGGCAAAGCTGAGCATATATAAGGGAAGAGATCCAATCAGACAGCGGAGGTGCGGAGGTGCGGCCTCAGCGGCGGTAGGGATAGGTGGAGCGGTGCAGGAGACGGGTGGGAGTGTTTAGGTGATCGGTGGATGTTGACACGCAGCTAGGCAGTGGTGCACATGCGTCACGTGTGCGCGCGGCGACGTGAACGGGAGGCGGAGCCAGTCCCCATGATGTCATGAGTACCTCCGTGTGCGCTGGTGATGTCAGCGCAGCTTCTTTAGGTTGCAGGTAAGGAAGGAGCGCACCGCGGGGGACGCGTACCCCGATTCCTTGCACCTTTTTACCAAAGGGGTATATATTCAGTTGTGACTCAGCGCAACATAAATTCTACACGTGTGTGCCAGATTAATAACATGCCCAAAAATGTGGTACCACCCATGCTTCTGTCTCTTGCAGCTTATTTACATTGTTACATGCGTTTTTAAGCCATTCAGTGCTGAAATGCCAGAGGAATGCATTGTTTGGCGTTCCAGCACTGAAAGAATTGAGGATTATGTCCCATATTTGCTATGCAATAAGCAGGGGCGGATTGTACATACCTGATGGCCCAGGGCGATTCCTTGAAGACCGACCTCCCCCCTCCTGCAGCATCATTTGACGTCAGTTTTCCATGACAAGGCAACGCTGCAGGAGGGGGGCCACTACGCAGAAGGTAAGGACCCCCTCCCCCTCTCTCTCACCAGCACACACACACGCTTACCTTGGGGCAATGAACGGTCCGGGTACTCTGCAGCTCCCTCCTCTGTGGAACTTGGATCCTGGGGCCGACAGGAGGAGGGAGAGTAAGGCCTGGGACCCGCTGCGCCCGGCGGCGCGGGCGGCTGCACGAGCTTTCCACACCAGCAGGGGAATCCTCCCGAGCCGGTCCCGGTCCCCCCTGGCTGCACAGCTCACTACACGCTGTGACGCGTCAGCCGCTAGGGGATTCAAGAGAATTGTAATCCCAAGCGGCGACGCGTCACGTGGTGTGGCTGTGAGCCAATGAGGAGGGGAGGCTTCGGGAGGAGGAGAGGCTTCGGGGAGCGGGTAGGAGTGTGGAGGGAAAGCAGCGTGAGTGCCTGTCTGTGTTTGTGTATGTGTGTGCCTGAGTGCGTGAGCGCCTGCCTCTGTGTGTGTGTGTGTGTGTGCCTGCGTGTGTGTGTGTTGCTTTTGATTACCTTCCATCAGCAGCTCCAGCCCGAGCCCGTGGAGGGAGGGGGGGGGAGAGTAGCGGGTCCCTCCGCTCAAGCCTCCCACTCCCGCCCACCTCCCGCTCCCTATAGACCGCATATCGCGGTCTGTGTCTGTCAGCGCCCCGCCTGTCTGCAGTGCGGGCGCGCTGACTGAGGGAGTGGGGCCTTAGCCTAATACAGGCGGCCAGGGAGCTACAGCACCGGACCACCAGGGCAACCCCAATCGCCCGATAGGGAAATCCACCCATGGCAATAAAATACTTTACAGGGCTAGAAGATCGCCCTACACACAAAGGTCGCGTCCATATAGCACACGCGTGGCACGAACAGACCGCACCTCTGAGGCAGGCCATGGAGCGCGCGACGGCGTTTTGAGACGATTTTAAAAAAATATGATTTTTGTTGTGCGACGGCCGGGTCACATAAGCGGCTCAGCCAATGAGGGCGAACCGCTCACGTGAAGTTATGACCACGCCTCCTCGTCGCGGTGGGTCAAAGACCGCTCGGCCGAAAGGCGCGCGGGACGCCATCCTCGTCGTCGCGCGCCCACTATATCCAAGGCTTTAGAAGTGTTCTCCGAGAGCTGATGTTGATCAGATTGGATGTCCTGGTCACTTACCGTGAACTCTGCACCCACAAGTCTGCAGTTTCCAGAACTCAAGAAGTCCTAAAACAAGACATGTTTTTTTTCGTGACAGAAGAAGATCCCGTAATACGTACTAAAACTTGATACAATCTGCAGGTCTTTTCTTTCTCTAGGCAGCTGGATAATAAACTAAAAAAAATATATAGGAGATTAAAAATCAATCCTGATTTCTCAGTTTGAACCGTGAACACAATTTTGACAATGACACATAATGATACCAGTCAGCAAACCACAAAATGGGTGCACAACATTGAAAATGAACATAAAATGAATTTGTTTTTTTGTAAAGCTTTCTTTCTCCTAAAATTAGAACATTAAAATGTTACCTCTCTAGTGAATACATATGTTTTATGCATTTGGTCTTAAAATAGCTGCACAGGCTTAGTCTTTGAAGACTTAATTTCCTCAAGGGGCTGTAATATTGAGCGCTTGCCATTTCCACATGTGAATGTTGCAGACTGTAACTTGTATCACCTGATCTCTCGGCTTCTGGAATGTTGATGTGATTGCTGCTGTGATCCACCCAAAAACATTCACGGTGTCAATGGCTTTTATTGCATTCACAATTATGCTCAGATGTTTATTTCAATGGAATGCCACAAACCATGAATAAGTAAATCAAAAACTATACAGAAACATGGTTAAAACTTTAGAATATATCTCTAACGTAATACCTTACTGCAAACACAGTTTCAAAGGAATGAATAGTACAATATAATTTATGAAATATAAATGACGACAAGGAATTGCATTCACTGTATTGCAGTCAGTAAAATATAGTTTTGAAATGTACCCCATAGACTAAATGCATGTAATCTTTCCCATTTTCAATTAAAATGCATTATTGAATGACTTGTAATTAATTCTTACAGGGTTATGAATATAGTCGCAGTGGAAATCCAACAAGAAATTGTCTGGAGAAATCAGTTGCTGCCTTGGATGGGGCCAAATACAGTAAGATGTCCATATTAAGTTGATGCATCCAGGTTTCCTTGTTAACAGTTTCAGTTGTTGCTAGAACTACACGAAACTGTCAAGATTCGGTTCCCAAAATTAATTCCACACACCAATATCCGCATTTCATGCTTGACGATCCAGGCGGATTCATTCAAATTCAAGAGAGACAGTTTGTGTGTATCCCTCTGCTGAAAAAGGAGCACTCCTAAGCGATATATGCTAAAGGCTATGTAAAGTATATTTCAATGAGTCCCGTCCCACACTTCCTAAAGATTTCCATACCAACTATATAGAGTTCATAATAAGCCTAAGGCACCAACCTAAGGACTAGAGTCATGTCATATCCAACAGGCCAAGAAGCCTCAACCACTGCTTTTCTAGGCCACAGCACCAGGGTTTGCCACCTTCTACGGAAGGCCAACCCGGAGAAAAAGGTGTAAAAAAAAAAAAAAAAAAAATTCACTTGGTGCGGTGGCGTCTACCGGCATCCAACTGCAGTGAACATGGTACGTGTTGTCGCGCAGCTTCCCATGGCAACCGCGCAGCCATGTTCACTGCCGTTGGAGGGGGACTTGCAGGAGGATGCCGGAGATGCCGATGCAACCGGAGATTGACAGGCTAAACCCGTAGCCCCGGAGGTAAGTGCCAAGAACCCAGAGACTCCGGGTCAAACCTGGAGAGGTGGCAACCCTGCACAGCACTAACGGCATGCGCTAAACCAGCTGATCATACTTTGGAGCTGCTCACACATGTAGCTAATCTGGCTATTGGCATATCCCAGGTGTGCTCCACAAGGAACATTTAACTGTCAAGCAGGACGTGGAAGTGGTCTGCTTTTAATGGAAGCCGAGGGGGGAGTGATCTACTACAAGTATATGCACTCATTGTGGTGCTACACGACAAAAATGGCTACGGTACAACAGAACAGGGACACAAATATTCACGGTTTCATCTGAAAGTGCCAGACACATACTGAATTGAAATACTTTATTTTACAATAAATAAAAACTCTAACTGCAGGAAGTGATTCCACCTGCTTCCCACGGCACACACGGTGTTATTGGGTTGACAAGTCTATGGTGTCAGAATCAGAAATTGAGCCGACACAATCTCAGTGTGAGCTAAATCAGCTGATGGTTAGCAGTGCACACTGTCTACTAACAGCATACCTCCAAGGGATATCTATTCTGTTGATTTTATATTTGTAACCTTAAAAGCGCTTCAGGCACAAAGTAATAATATGTACTGAGGCCAGATGACGTTAACAAAATATGGGCTACCTCATTCTACAGGGTTAAAAGAAATTGGTGCCACCTCTGCTGCTCTAGGGATTATAACTGCAGGTACACAAGCAAGCGCTATTATTATTTGTAGACTAATATTCTTGGTACCATCTGGATGTTATACATTTTCATCTTTAGTCCAGATCTGTACAATCTTATTTATATAGATTGTACAGGAGGCATTACATTGTCACCAGGAGGATCCCTTTAAGCTAATTTCTGCTGTTTAACCCAGGCTGTGCTATAAATGATGTGAAAGTGTGTGTGTCCAGCAAACCTACTCACGGACATCTGTTTCAATTTTTTGGATCATCATCTATTTAAAAAAAAAAAAAATTGTGTTAGAAAGCCGCTGGTACGAGTCCTGCAGCTCGGCATTGACAGCTGACTTGCTGCAGCTCTGCAAAAGCCTATTGTAATGTGTTATAAATGTTAGATATAGTTTTTTATTTTATTTTTTATTGTTGTACTAGAAATGTAAATGGTATAATGATCATTGTACTGTTAAATGTAACGTAATGTCTGATTCTCCAACACGATCATAATATTAATGAAAGGCATCTGGCAACACACATTTCACATATGTTCGAATAATAATAAACTGTACACTCTATAACATACAGAAGTTTCTTGGGTGGCGGTGCAGCTGCCTTTGAAAAATCGTGGGACCAAAATTGCAAGTAAACTGGGTACAAAACGTTTATTTAGCACATAAAAAACAGCAGCAGACAAACTCTGACGCGTTTCAGCCGACAAGGGCCTTTGTCAAAGAGCCCTTGGCGGCTGAAACGTGTCAGAGTTTGTCTGTTGCTGTTTTTTATGTGCTAAATAAACGTTTTGTACCCAGTTTACTTGCAATTTTGGTCCCACGATTTTTCAAAGACGGCTGCACCGCCACCCAAGAAACTTCTGCATTGTATACCAACCCGGTAGGAGCACGCCCTACAGCACCTGGATCTCAAGAGACTTGTGAGTTTCCTTTTTCCTATTTGCACTTTACCCATGGCCTGTGACACCCATACAAAATATACCTTATACAGAGGTTAGTGGGAGTCCACAAAGAGTGGCTTTAAGGGTTACTAGTGGCAAGGATATAACTACATTGTGCTGTATGATTTGGAAGCAATTCAATGTTTGTACTGCATGGCTGTTCCCTGTGAGCATTGCATAGGAACGCCTGCTCCTATTCCTTCACATTCACTCTATAACATACACCTTTTTAGAAAAACAAATATATTTGGTTGATCAACAGGTGAGGGCTCTTTTTAATTCGTACCTCCAAAGGGGCCAGATAAGAGAACATTTAGTAGTATGGCCACCAGCTTTGTGTAATGTCATTACATGGCTTACGCCTCGAGTTGGACCCCTCTCCCATTCCCACATCCACCAGGGCTCGAGGGATACCCTCAGCTCGTGCTCATCTAGCCATTCAGTACCTGGCTGCGTCCATGCTTCCTGCTAGCGAGCAGGAGACGGAGCGCTGTGACATTGCGCTTGCTGGCAGCAGAAGCGATTCCTGTCCCGTAGCTAGGCTTGTTTAGGGGGGCGTGGCCGTGACGTCACTGAGCTGGTTCACCCACATTGTGCGAACCGCTCACATAACCCGGCCATTGCGTGGCGGAGACAAAAATGCACCGTAGATATTCCTATTGGCCCAATGGAACTCATCGCCCAGCATGCACGCTTGAGCACTCCGTGAGCATGGACGCAGCCTCCGTCAGAATGCACAGTGCCCCCATTGGAAGGTCACCAGCAACCAACCGAACCTAGTCTGGAATGATGCTGCCTTCCACAAAATTCCACCTGGAAGGTCGCCACCAATCCAGCCGCAGCAGCCTGGAATGATACCACCTTCCCCAAATAAAATACTTCCAAGGTCTGCGACCTGCCTCCAGGAGCCAATACTGACTGAGTCCCCCTCCCAGAGTACAAAAAGTGAAGAATGCGCGACACACCACCGGACCGAAAAATAAATGAACTGGAGAGAGGGTAACTACAAAATTAGCTTTTAATAATTCATCTGATCAACAGGCCGGCAAAAAAACGGATCCTTGGGAGTCTTGATAAAGTGCACGAAACATGTCGGCTCCGTTGTTTTGCCGGTCTGTTGATCAGATGAATTATTAAAAGCTAATTTTGTAGTTGCCCTCTCTCCAGTTCATTTATTTTTTCGTTCCGGTGGTGTCGCGCATTCTTCACTTTTTGTACTATCTACCCAGCGAGCAGCACACCAAAGGTACCTTGCAGCAACTCACGGGACCAGGGTTGGACTGATGCACCCTTTCACAACCGTGAGTCTACACTTTGCAATTTTTGAGGATATAGTCTATGATATGTAGGGGGACAAGCAAGTCTACGGTGATTGATTTCGACGATAACTAGGTGCCTTTCTATGTGGACATTTATAGCTGATTTGTGAAAGCTCCCTAACAGAGCAGATCCAGCCAGGCACCATCTTCTTCTACATGTATATGCTGTAAACCCTGAGACTTATCATTCACATCAAATCATAAGTGGAGCTGCTAAGGATACCCTTTCTATTCAAGATTTAAGGAATTGGATATTACTGCAGGGTTTCTGGATTCAAACATGCAGTGCCTTAAATATAGTGTTGGGATTGCTTTTTGGAGCCCCGGACTTGGTCTTTGGACTGTTTATTTATTTTGCCCTCACAGAGTAACATCACTCCCACCAACACATACCCCAAGCTGCGACGGCACAAAGCAAAATCCCTATCTTTTCTTCCAATGCTGACATCTCTGATGCTGAAAACAGGGAGGGAGGGTGGGACTTTGTGCCAGTAGATCCTGGAAGAGGAAGCTAGGATCTCTCCCCCTTGCCTTAAGTACCCCTTCCTTAACCCCTCCCCCTGGCCTGACATCATAGCACCTTAGGGGAGGGGCCCCTCGGCCTTGCGTCATGCCACCCCTTCCATACAAGTCCCCACCCCTTCCATACAAGTCCAGGGCTCGCTATCCATTTTAAAGACTTGAACATTATTATATTTCAACAATTTGCATGCATTTGTAACCTCTGTACCATATATTATATTTACATGACCTTTTAATTTGCAAGCATGTTTCAGGGAGAAAAACTGGCATTGGCTGGCTATGCAACTAACATGGTAAAAACGAAAAAAACAGTGGTTAGGGTCATTACAAACATCATCGTATCTTTTAAAATTCCATGCTAGGTGCTGAGCATATATATCTTTGTCCATGACGTTCGTCTCTATTGGGATCCATCATATGTCATTTTGAGTGTAATATATTACTGTACTCTGACCAGTTTCCCAGACTGCAAATGCTGTGCTTTGGTGGCTCAGTGATGCAGCTCAGCGTCGTTTTCTTGATGCATAACGTAGTTGAGTATTTGGGGAAATAGACGTTTCCCTTTGGAAGAGCGCTTCAAAGGAAACGTAAAAAGATTACAGTTTATTAGAACAGAGACCTCCTCTGCGTTTTTCACCCTTCGGTGCTTGTGTGAGAAACGCGTTTTGAGTTCTGTTTGACATGTTCTCATTGTTCTAATAAATTGTAATCTTTTTACTGAACCTGGTCTTTTCAAGTTTCTTTTGAAGCGCTATTCCACTTCTATTTGCCTACCTATATAGCTAGTGTGAAATAACCAGGAGCAGAGAGTCCAAGCATCACATCAAGGCACATTATGGGCTTCATTTCACGCTGGCGGCACATCACCCCGCGCTGCTGTGGCATGTCCCCGCCCGCTGGTACATCTCTCTCCATGTCCCGCTGGTACATCTCTCTCCCCCGCTGGCACATCTCACATCACACACCGAGACACAGAGGCGCACACACAGCCCCGATCCAGGCAAGGGCACACCCCCTCCCATAGTAGCCACGCCCCCCACCATGCGCTCCTGCTCTAACGGATTTGCTGGACAGCCGAGGGAATCTTAGAATGTCCATAATTTGGGAGGTGAGTAACATTGGAAGGTAAAAATAGTTGCGTTGACCTACAAATCCGCAGCAGAATGTCCAGTGACAAGTTTGTTGTGCTATGGTGGTACCGTTTCTGAGATTTCGATGCTTTGGACAAACAAACAGACGGGATCCAACTTAGAATTATAGTATAGATTTACCATGATATGTAAGAAGTTTAATGTGCTATAATCTGATAATGACTTTCTCTGTAGGTTTAGCTTATTCTTCGGGCCTGGCTGCTACTCTGAATATTGCACATCTATTGAAATCTGGAGACAAGATACTATGTACCAGTGATGTATATGGAGGCAAGTACAACATATTCTACACTATGTAATTATATATGTAATCACAATGAGAAAAGCAAAATAACAGTTAATAAAATATATTGTATCTAAAACTGTGCTTATCACCTTATAGTACACACACATGACCATATAACCCTCCCAAAACAGTAGGAGTTTGGTTATGGGATGAATTAAAATTACGGGAAAAAATTCCTTTACAAATGTGTCCCATACACGTATCTTATGAATGAAATACACCATTCCACGTCTGCAGTGATTACCAAAATGTTGTGGACATCAAAGCAAGTTCTAGATGTTTATTTTTAGTACAGTAACTGACTTTGTATTTACTCCTCGTATAGAGTCACAGAAGCAGATCTTATAACCAGACACATTCACACTTACTACAATTTTGTGATTCTTACTGATAGGGGTCGATGCACAAACCCTGGTAAATCCATGACGTGACCTAAAGCAGGAACGGACAATATGTTCCCTGAGGTCAATGCGTATCCTCAAAGCTAATTATATATGAGCACAATGCCCATTCCACATCTCCTTATCACATGCTTAATGTTATGTTACTGTAGCATAAGATTGTATTATCTTTCACTAAAGTGACTTTAGGTATACAGTATCTAAGTGTTACTCCGATTCAGACCCTAAACTAGCTGTCGAGTTGAGTGAAACACCACTGGGAAATAATGTTAAGTTCAATCGTACCAAATAGTGGTGTTCCACTCATCCCGATCCAATAAAAGCACTCTTTCAGAGTATGACCTAACTAAGGTAGCATTAAGTTCCCTCATTCACTTTAACCGACTTTAGTAGCTATACCATGTTATCATAACGCCTCATTCACATATTGTTATTACCAAAGA
This sequence comes from Ascaphus truei, assembly GCF_040206685.1. Taxonomy (NCBI): domain Eukaryota; kingdom Metazoa; phylum Chordata; class Amphibia; order Anura; family Ascaphidae; genus Ascaphus; species Ascaphus truei. The sequence goes on along the minus strand of NC_134492.1, from coordinate 11,894,526 downwards.
CCATTGGTTAATGCTCGTTACAGCATAAAATATGACTTCATGCTATGTTATTGTCCTTTTACAGATGTGTGATGTTAGGTTAACGTCACGTTAAATGATTTAACAGGTTTGTGGATCTGAATCTTATTCAATTGAATTTCTGGGGGAAAAATCACTACTTTCCCACGCAAATTTTTTATTTTTTTTGTCCAAAACCCCCAAATGTAACAGATTTCAGTCCTTGGAGGCTTACAGCTCTACATAACCATAATGTTAAATCGGTTGTATTATTTCACATGCGTTGTTATTATACATTCCCAAATATCTTATAAGTGAGAGTGGTTAAAAACGTAAGTGTGATGTGTTAACAAACAGATTGTCAACTGACTCTCCACTTTTGTCACAGGTACTAATAGATATTTTAGGCGGATAGCATCCGAAATGGGTTTGGAAGTGACTTTTGTTGATTGCTCAGACCTAAAATGCTTGGAGGCCGCAATCACACCAGAAACAAAGGTAAATAAATAGTTGTATGGATCCATATAAGGCTATAATGGGGTTGGGGAGATACATTTCTGTAAGTTACTTTATATACAGGGTATAAACATGCCTTCTGGCATATTCAGGGGAACCGGTCACATAGTGTCTCCTGGCACCAGAAGGCGTTTTACAGAATATAAATGCTTGGTAATTATGGCCCACGATGTTTTTGTTCAATTCCAGTCACATTTAATATTGCAGTTCAATGTGTTTGATTTTGCAGTGAGCCGCTTTGTTAATCCGATATTATTTTTAAAACTAAAATCTTTGTTTTATTGAAAACAAAAAAAGTATTTTGGCTTCTATTGAACCTAAATGTTCTAGATTTATATCTCATGTATGCAAAAGGAAAGAGATTATTTTCTTAACCCTTTTGAGTGCAGATCATGTGACCATTCCTTATGGCAGGGGGGCGCAAACTTTTTTCCCTGCGCCCCCCTGCCGGCTGTCCCCTCACTCCCGCGCCCCCCCCCCCCAACCCCAACTTACCCTCGCACCGGCGTAATGACGTCACGTTGCCATAGCAACGTGACGTCACATGACCTCGCAGCGTCATTTTGACGCCGCGTTGCCATGGCGACGCCGGGAGGAAGCCGCCGGAGCCACGGGTAAGTGGTTTACAGAGGCCCTGCAGCTCCCCCGGCACTTAATTTAAGTGCCTTCGGGAAGCGCGCGGGGCCTCTGTAAACCCCGCGCCCCCCGTCGGCAGTCTCGCGCCCCCCCTGGGGGTCGCGCCCCACAGATTGCGCACCGCTGCCTTATGGTGATCACATGATTGCAGCAGAACGCAATCTCCCATAGATAATGAGCTGAAAGCCCAGGGTGTAGCAAGTGGTGGATGTCCCATTGGGCCCGGGCCTGGGGAGGCAAAAACTTCCGCCCCCATATACTTCTGCCGTGATCTCGGGCCTGATGGGAAGTCACTTAGCTGTTGCGGCCGACTCCTTATCTGCCGCTCTCCTCTCGCAGCGTGAAATGACGTCCCCAACGTGATGTCACACATCGTCTCGTTGCCACGGCAACACGTCATCGCAGCGTCAAATGACATCATGATGTTGTGTTACCATGGCAATGCGACGCCATGTGAAATTACGTTGGTGACATCCACTGCGGTATAGAAGGAGGAGGGGGGTGGCAGCAAGGAGGCGGCCGCAACAGCTAAGTGCCTAGGGGCCCCTGGGGTGACGTAGTCACTGGGGTACCAGACCCCATGTATGGTGGCTTACGGTATAGGGCACCCGAATCCCCCTATTCAGTATGATGTGAAGCAGCTTGTAAGTGCTAGGTCTAGTTCCATGTAAATGAATGGGACTGAAATCTCCCCCAGCACCAGGAAGCTGCTTCACAGAATATTGAATAAGAGCCATTTTCGGTTAACATTGTGCTATTGTTTGTAGTTCAATCACATCTATATTTTGATATTTTCTAGCTTTTATGGATAGAAACCCCAACAAACCCCATGTTGACAGTGATCGATATTCAGGGCTGCGCGGATATTGTCAGCAAGCACAAAGATATTATTTTTGCAGTGGATAACACTTTCATGTCGGCATATTTTCAGGTAAGACATTTTGCAACGTGAGGAATAAAATACAGTTGATATTTTAAAGGGGGAAATATTTCTGCATCAGACAGTTATTAAACTAAAACCTAGATTATTTTTTGATTTTAAAATTGGACTAGAAACTTAGATGATTAAGGTTTTAACACTCGATTTCATAATTATCAAGTACCCTTGATAAGTGGGAACTGGATACGTCCTGACCCAAACAAAATATATTTTTGTGCAGCTTGATGAGTAGCCCTTTATCATTAGATAGTGGAAAAAGTGAATATAAAGGCGCAAACAACTTAAATGTGAAATTAAAATTAGTGAGTATGTAAAATAATATATATTACACAAAATAAAAATAGTGACAATCAAAAAATATCTAATAACCCAGCTCAAACCCTCTGGTGGGACCTGTTTCACTGGTTCCAAGATGTAAGGTATTTTCTCAAACAATCCAGGGGGAGCATGTAGGGGAATAGAAGACAAGAGAACACTCAGTATAAGTGTAGATGTAAGGGAAAAGGGATATGGAACGTAGCGTTTTCTTGGCTCGTATGTCCAGCCTACTCACAAGATGTAGATGAATAAAAGGCAGTTGCAAGAAGGGCTGCTACCCATATGAAGTAAGTGTAGTCGGGATCCCCCCCCAAAGGCACGTTCACCGGTATGATGAATTTATGCAAGAGATGAGAAAAGGCTACATAGCGCGATCAGGCTGATAGATAGATTCTTTATGTAAAAAAGTATATAAAAAATGCGCACTTACAATGTGCAAATTTAAAACAAGCATATGTCACTTAAGTGAAAACGAAGGTTCACCGCACTGCTCACCGCCTCGCCTGGATCTTCCAAGCTTCCCCACTCGTGATCTGTTATCGGAGCTTGTTCTTTGCGCCCGTCGGAACATGTGACTGCAGGGTGGGTGGACTACGGATCGCCTTCAGGATCAAAAAGGTACCACTCAACGCGTTTCGCCCAGTCCAAAGACTGTATCCGGCTTCGTCAGATAGTATATAAGTATATGACGAAGCCGGATACAGTCTTTGGACTGGGCGAAACGCGTTGAGTGGTACCTTTTTGATCCTGAAGGCGATCCGTAGTCCACCAGCCCTGCTGTCACATGTTCCGACGGGCGTAAAGAACAAGCTCCGATAACAGATCATGAGCGGGGAAGCTTGGAAGATCCAGGGGAGGCGGTGAGCAGTGCGGTGAACCTTCGTTTTCACTTAAGTGACATATGCTTGTTTTAAATTTGCACATTGTAAGTGCGCATTTTTTATATACTTTTTTACATAAAGAATCTATCTATCAGCCTGATCGCGCTATGTAGCCTTTTCTCATCTCTTGCATAAATTCATCATACCGTTGAACGTGCCTTTGAGGGGGGATCCTGACTACACTTCATATGGGTAGCAGCCCTTCTTGCAACTGCCTTTTATTCATCTACATCTTGTGAGTAGGCTGGACATACGAGCCAAGAAAACACTACGTGCCATATCCCTTTTCCCTTACATCTACACTTATACTGAGTGTTCTCTTGTCTTCTATTCCCCTACATGCTCCCCCTGGATTGTTTGAGAAAATAGCCCTTTATCATGGCATAGATGGCCTGAACCCTACAACGTCTCAGTAGTAATTGTATGTATCTGTAGTTGGGTTACCATTTAGTGTGATATCGCTCTTGTACATTGTCTGCTTAGAGCATGTGTATGATTTTTTCCAGCAATGTATAACTTGATCTGCAATGAGCACCTTTTATAGGGGATGTTTATATGATAAATGTAACCGCACTGCATGTTATGTTGTTTTAGCGTCCTTTGGCTCTAGGGGCAGACATCTGTATGTACTCTGCAACCAAATATATGAACGGTAAGGAACTGAACAGTTTGTTACGCCTTTTCTTTAGCTTTTGTACAAGTGCATGCAATAGGCCACGGGTGCTCAACTCCAGTCTTAAAGCCCCCCACCCCCCCTCCCACCAACAGGTAAGATATTAAGGATATCCCCGCTTCAGCACAAGTGGCTCAGTCGAAGACTGAAGGCAAACAGCATACACTAGATATCACTATTTCTCTTATATGGCAGCTTTAGGAAAATAATTAAACCGTTTAGACTAAGCAAATAACTGCATATGTTCTTTGTTTTAGGTCACACTGATGTTGTCATGGGGTTAGTTTCAGTAAAGTGTGATAAACTTTACGAAAGACTGAAATTTCTTCAGAATGGTGAGTTATGAAGATCAGTGGTGGGGAAAAACACTCCACTCAAACACAACAATATATGTGTCTATAATGTACTGCATGCAGCTAGTCAGTGCATTCTTAAGCTTCACAAATTGCATGAAATAAAGGCATTGCACAAAGTGCAATTTCGCTCATTGAATTGATAAATTGCCAAGTACAGGGAACCACATGATCTCCGTTTTATTTACCAGGATTACAGATTCTCTTGTATCACAGTGAAACCGGAACATGTATTTACATTAAGAGAAGTATTTCAGCATTGAAAGTGTTCAAAGTTATTTTACCCTATTGTGGTCCTTTTATTCAATGGTTCTTTCCGTGCTGCACCGAAGCTTAAAGAATAAGGGCTTTTGTCCATGAATGATTGGGAGAGTGAATATATGAAGCGATAGGATGGGTTAGGGTTAGAGTTACACAGTTCAAAGTATGTGATGTACTACATTTTGCATCTTGGGCCATGTTAGTTCTCTATGTTCCCCTTATCACAATAAGCCCCCACGTCCGAGGTGGTATGTATCTCTATGCCCGACACATCCATGTTAAACGTGGGAAACTTACGGTAACAAGTTTCTTCTTTTCCACAAACAGAAGAAAAAGATGCAGCTTACAGGAGCTTAATGCAGAAACCTTCAAACTGTAATGGGATAGTGAAATCAAAAGCGGTCCCGGTTTAAATCAATTTTGCAGCTTTAGGATCTGCCATCACAAATACACCAGCTTGGAACTACTTGTTATACATTCTAGTAACAGCAGTTCAAATAGTCGGCATATTATCTGACAGCTGCAAACCTCGGGAGTTATTCTATATATGCTGTATCGGTCGTTTGGGCCGATATTGGCGACAAATCCCAACCAACTTCATAAGGGATTTTCATCCACAAAAGGTCCAAACAGCCGATATGGACAATATAGAATAAGAATATACACCTTGATAATGCGCTTTTTAGCGTGACATGCGTAGGTGGTGCGTTTTTGTATCACATTGTCCATGAGATTTCAATAAATATAATTTTTATGGGGGTCACCTTGTGATCGTTTATTTTTTCTTGTGCAGTTTTACAATATAGAATAAGGCCCTGAGAAGAAATGTACTTTTAAAAATGCATGTTGTGCGCTGCATTATCTGTTCTCTGGGAACACCCAGAAACATGGTTTAAGATTTCTCTATTTGTACTTCACTGTTGCAGCAACAAATTTATTTTTCAGCACTTGGAGCCATCCCATCACCTTTTGATTGTTACCTTGTCAATCGTGGCCTGAAGACCTTACACCTAAGGATGAAGCAACATTTTCAAAGTGGATTGAGTGTTGCTCAGTTTCTGGAAACACATCCATGCGTAGAGAGAGTCATTTTTCCAGGTAAGCTTATTTTTTTTTTAATTCTGTGTTCAGGATTAGGAACAGAATCTACAATTATTGCTGAAGTTCCCCCAAAAACTGAATGGGATCAACTTCTGTGCAGTAGATAGGAATGTACAAATCCATAAAGCAACGAAGCACCGCATAATAATTGTATTTATTTATAAAATGTTTTCCCAGGAAGTAATACATGGAGAGTTACCTCTCGTTTTCACGTATGTCCTAGGCATAGAGTTATGATGACAAATAATACATGGTTACATAAGTGAACACTATATACAACACATTGCATGCACAGTTAGAGATAATATATATTCTAGGCGTATGTAACAGTTACAGTAATGGCAGTGAGGATGCATATGCTGTAATTCAGTATACAACAGTCTCATTTGAAAGGGAATAAAGATGATGTGGGTCAAAAAAGTTACAACAATAAGGGTTAGGACATTAGCCAGCACTACTATGTAGAAAAATAATAGGATGGTGGGTAAGAAAATAAAGCTCCACTCGCAGGACATAGTTTCACAAGTAATTGTGGAACCGCAGAGATTACGTTTCCGGTCCAGTTTGGACTTTTTCATTATGACGACTGAATTTATTCATTGAATAATTGACTGTGATAACGCTGGTTTCAGGCCTGCCTTCACACCCACAATACGAGTTGACAAAACGCCAGTGCGCTGGGGTCTCGGGGATGATTACATTTTACATTAAAGGAAACATTGAACATGCCAAGATATTTCTCAGGAGCTTAAAGGTAAACCGTTGTATCTGTTTTGTAGCAAAGCATCTTTACGACAACTGACTTTCTCTGCTGTGTTTTTACAATGAAAGAATTATTAATAGTTTTGTTGGCTAAAAGGTGATGCATGCATCTAAAAACATTTAATTTAAATTACACGCTGAATAACCAGTTCATTGCAACCAATGGAAAACCAATATTGATGGTATTCTAGTACAGCGGTGCACAAACTGGGGGGCGCGACCCCCAGGCGGGCGCGAAACTTCCTGCGGGGGAGGGTTTGCGCCCCCCTGTTCTAGTAAAACAAACCAGTTTTGTACGTGTGTTTGTTATATAAAGCTGCTGTGCCACTAAGTAGCAAAATATTAAGAATAGCACGCCAATATTTATAGAGAAAAATGGCAAAAATGTAAACTCCATGTTTTGGTGTAAAATTACACCTTCATCAAGATGCAGATATCATTTTACATCGAAACATCGATTTTTACAATACATTTTTGCCATTTTCCTCTCGAGCCTGGTGTGTTCTGTTTTTGCTATTTTGGTTATATGTTTGCAGTAGCGGGGTGCAATGAAGGTGCACCCAGTGTTATTATTTCTTGCATCTCTGCTCCCTGCCAGGCTCCGTCACTTAGTAGCACATACTGAAGTTACAACAAAGTGAAAGCATAATAACGAAATCTGCTATTCTGATGTTTGTTTTGTAAAGGACGATATGTTTTGTAGCTTTGCAAATTTCAGTCCAATTTGTGGCTGTAAAAAGCACAGAAACAAATATCCAGTTTGCAGAAAATCACATCGTTTACCATCTTTATGCCTAAGTTAAAATGTTATGTTTTGGTACTGTAGTGCTCCTAAAGTAGAAAACTTCTTGATCAATTCTTCGGTATGTAATCAGTGGAAAATTAAAATATATTTTTGAAGATGTGTTTTTCCCAAAATGATTACTCAAGTATTTAGAAATATACAACCAATGCAAAACTTCCTATTCTGAATGGGACAAAATATCAACAATATCCTCAAGTCCTTTTTTTAATTTATTTTTTGTTCTTTTCTCCGTTGTCGCAGGTTTTTGTGCTGGCTGAAAGCCTCGGAGGTTATGAAAGTTTGGCTGAGCATCCGTAAGTGTGTCTAGATTTCAAGTCCAATTGGTTAAATAAACATTTTGTTATTGTTTTGAATTTGCTTTTCACGCAGTACACCATAAAAATTCCCTCCTTTTTTGTGCTGACGAATTCCAGAGACCTGCCTTGTAAAGCACCTAAAATGACTGCCATTTCCGCTCATACCCTTTTATTCAATACAGTGAGAATTAGGGTAACAGCATTGGCTAACAGCCATTGACTTCTGTTCACCTTTTATGGTTCATTTCTCAGTTTATTGAATAGAGGTCATAATAGGCATAAAACCAGTGTTATTAAATGTTGAATCACTAGTTTCTTATCTGAATTAGACATATCATTTTTTTCCCCGCGGTTTGGTGCCTTCCCTCTTTTCTCTGATCGCCTCTGTTATCACTGTGTAGACTCGCTGCTCTAATAAGCAGGACAGATCCTTTGGCTAGCAGGAGCCGTTATTGGGGATGACCTGTACGCATAGTGACGCCTATATTTGTAATGGTTTTTTTTTTTTAATGCTGCTTTCTATCTAGAGCCATCATGACTCACGCATCGGTACCAGAGAAAGATCGAGCAGCACTGAAAATCAGTGACAGCCTTATCCGCCTTTCTGTCGGCCTGGAGGACATCGAGGATATCATTGAAGACTTGGATCAAGCTTTTAAGGCTGCTGTAAGTAGTGTTAGTAGTTCATGTAGTAATGCGGTGCGTTATGATGACTCTCATGGGTGCAATGGTTATACCCCTATGGGTGTGTTTATTCACATGGCTTGCAACATACAGTATATAAATAGAATTGCAAAAGGAATAGCTGTGTGTTCTAGTCTCGATTTAATGCTTTGTTGATGCTCTAGGGCTTTTGAGTTTCAGTATTACATCATGACTGTGTATAATCGGTTAAAATAACACATTTTGCATAGATTAAAGAAGCAACCCATGGCCTTATTTTTTTTCGTTTATTTTTTTTAATGCAGGATTGAAGCAGGGGGTCACCTGAGCTAAACCCCATTCATTTCAGCTCCTGGGACCCCCTGCTGTCGGAGGTACTTGCCTCCCATAGTTGGTGCCGGTAGCCACTCCAGATTTCACATTATGGCCGTTTTTCAAAGCTCCTGCTGGCCAATAGGAAGCCGTGACATCATCCGATGCGGGTTCCTATTGGCTCAAAGGATGCAGGAGCTTTAAACTGCATAAAACTGAAAAGATAGTGACACCCACTTCAGAGGTAAGTATCCCTAGAAGTAGGGTGTGTCCAGAACTGAAATAAATGGAGTTTAGCTCCGTATACCCCCTGCTTCAATCCTGTATTATAAAGGAAAACATTTCCATGCATTGCTCCATTAAAACTGGGAATAATTATTACCAAGATATGTTACAATCTTTTTGTATCTTTATAGCACCCGGAGCTTAATAATCACAAGTAAACCTACAGGGTTTCATGACAAAACCTCTTCAAGACGACTAATCTGGAGATCAAATCCGTTACAGATGTACCTTCTCATTCTGTAGCGTTTTCTATTTTATAATCTATAAAGCATCATTCCTGCTTGCTCTGAAAGTTGGTTAGGATGCTACAGGAACCATGGACCCCAGCGAAGGCCGGAGTGGCCTGACGCGTTTCATACTGAGGATCAGAACAGTAGATCCACAAAATCCCTGGGAATTAAAATCCCTGTTCTGAGCAGCATGGTAAAGAAAAACAAATTGACTTGAATTCTTAAATTATCACCCTTTTGTCTGATGCTTGCCATAGGGAAAGACAAGCGGATTAAGATTTTTAATAAACTGTATTGCACCCATTTTAATTTAATAAATGTGATTTGCTTTAAAGATGGCTTTTTCTTTACATATGATTTACATGTTGCAGTTGTTTTTCACGTCGATAATGATATACGTTGAATATATTGAATATATGAATACATTAAAAATGTCTTTAAAAGGTTTTTTTTTTGTTTATAAATGCTACAAGTATTTTCTCATAGCACAGAACAGATGTACAGAACCACACATGGAGGATATTGCTTGAACTGCAGCATTAAACACAATGTGATGGGGCACCTGACCCGTATACTACCATTTCCACAAGATTTCGAGAGTCAGAAAAAGGCCCAACCATCCTTCCTAGTAACACCACCTTCGTTCACTTTTCTTCTGCCACATAGTAGCTTCATTCTTATGTAGCATCCTTCCCATCATGGGAGTTGTAGTCCCCCCTACGTTCAGGGTGCCGGCGTGCTTACGTGCGGGCGGACGTTGGATACAAATTGTTTCAACTGAATAGCAGTTGTCAGGGTAGCAGCTGCCCTGTCGCCGAAGTACAGAGTTGACGCTTGCTACAGTTTCAGTAAACAACCCAAGTCGTTTTTTTTAAGCTGCAGCAGCATCACTGGGACCTCGGCAGCCAATGAAATCATTCTTGAAAATAATTTCAAAACAGCAACACCGATCCCTAAGCTGACGTCTGTCGCCCCGCCTCCTGAAAGCTTGAAAAGGTCTGCTGGGGATGATGTACACACATCGCCCAGCAGACTGACAGTCGCGAACGCCCGCCCTCCAACTCCTGTCTCTGGCACCCTGAACTCAGCCTAATGACCACCGCTCCGGGGGTCTTTCTGCGCATGCGCGGACTCGCTCTACCCCGCCGGTGCCTTCCGATGCTCTGCGCATGCGCGAAGTGTCTCTCGCCCCGGTACCAACCCCAACATTGCCGCCGCACTTGGGGATTCCACTGCGCATGCGCAAGAATTAACGAAACGGCGGCGCCTCACCAAAGGAAGCGATGCGCTCGCCTTCCCGCACTGTAGGAGGTAAGATAGGGGGTTTACAGGGGGAACCCTGCTACACTTACAAACCGACTTTAAATTCTCAACCCAATAACCTTGCTCCTTTTAACTGAAACGGAATCCAAAAACCCTGAGGAAAAACTCTATGATAATTTCTGCTTCCCGATTTCCTGGCGTACGTGTTTAGCCACGGGACCACCTCTGGAACATTTCACCCGTGTCATCCCCCTTTCCTTTGAAATTCCCTAGTTCCTGATGTAAAACTCGCCCATTCGTCCTTTTTTTTTAAAGCTGAATGTTCATTTTGTGGAGTAGCTCATTCACGTGTTATACCTCGTCGCAGTGGCACTCATTAAATAACCCGCATACAAGTTCTTCGCCCAGTGTAGACGGTGGTCTGGATCTCCTGTGCCTCTTGGTACAAGTCTCCACATGTTCCTGGGCCGCAGCCTCCACTGCCACACACTCACCCATTTCCTTCCGTCCCCGCTGACATCACTCCGCGGAGCCAGGCACCACTGCCCTTGTCAGACTACTCCCTCAGGTTTTTTTTTTTTTAAACAAAATGTCAATTTCTTCCGAAGCCATACCACTGGGGCTGTCTGCTCCTCCTCTACAGCCTTAGCCCCAGCTATCTTCCTCTTTCCGCTCATTGTAATATTTATTATAGATATATATTATATGTTCCTACTCTGTACTAACGGCTGGGAAACTTCTCTTCCTAAGATTTCCCCCAAATTGTTGCTCTAAACCAGGGAAAATCTCTTTCCCTGTGCCCCCCTGCCGGCTGTCCCCCTCCACCCACCCCCTTACCTTGGCTCTGGCGTTCTGGGCGTCATGATGTCACGTTGCCATAACGCTGCATCTCCAGAAGCCGCCTGAGCCAAGGTATGTGAAGTTTACAGAGGCCTTCGCCACTTCCCCAGCATTTAATTTAAGTGCCTTCGGGAAGCGCGAAGGGCCTCTCTAAACCCTGCGCCCCCGCAGAGAACCTTGTGCCCCCCAGTTTGCACACTCCTGCTCTAAACGGTTCCTAAGTGACCTGTCATTTTAGCTATTTAATTTTAGCTATTTAATTTAACCAATTGGATTCCCGTGAACATCTCATTTATCACTAACCAATTATGGCAAGGTAGGTGCCATCTCTGCCATGATATCCATTAAACTCTTGGGAATAGGTATCTTCTTTTTTTGTCCTGGAGGTCTGTAGATAACCCCAGTCCGAATAAAAACCTTCTGCTTTGTTTCTAGGGTTACCCAAAGTTTCTCACATAAAAGGCAGCTCCTCCCCACTTCCTTCCAACTCTGTCCTGTCTAAATAGAGTAATCCAATAGTTATATCCCAGTCCTGATTTTCATTCTACCATAACCCCAGTAACAGCCACCATAGCCAAATCTTTTGTCATTATTGCAGTGATTTTATTTGTGAAACTGCAGGCGTTTGTACACATACCCTGAAGACGTTTGTTACATCATTTTCTTAATCTCTCCTATTTCTTCCATACACCATCTTTTGCCTGTTTTATTAGGTTTTGTTCTGTTGAAAGTTGAATTATTCCTGACTCAGTTTACGACCTCCCTCTGCTTGTTTAAGTACTTGCTAATGAAGCATCTGAACTGCTCACCAAGAAGATTGGATCCCCTCCAAGATTGATGCAGGCCATCTCTTTTATAGGCCCATATTCCTTCAAGTGGAACAGCTACATCCAGTAAATCCAAATCACTCCTCTTCCCACCACTTTCTCAATCACATTAAAGTCTCTGAAAAAGCCACTAAGAACATTACCTGCCGAAGAACTGTCCCTAACTCCCTACCTACTCCCACCTCATTATTATAACGTAATCTCTTGCCAGATAATTAGTCCCGAGGTAAACAATGACCTCTCTCCCCCCAATCTTGCCTTTCTACCTTAACCATCCCAGAATACTCCTATCCTTCTGGGCTGTCGCTCTGGGTAGGCACTGTACCTCCTTCTTTCCCTCACTAATATAAGAGGGATATATATATACATATATTTTTTTCCACGGGAGACCAGAACTCTTTTATGGGATAAAGCACCAGACAGGACACTGAGATCAACTGTAAGGGATTTATTCTCTCCGAAGCCAGCAGACCTAGTTCAATATCACTTAACAGAGCTACACTCACTCAAAATTGGCCATGTAGGGGGAATCCTAGTTGCCCGGTGCTACCTAAATGGCTTACCCGGTGCAGGTTCTACTCCTGTGGGGGTAGGGACCATCCAGACCTCACTGGTGCATCTTGCGGTGGAGCACTTTGATATTCCCCGCTCGGATTGGTTTCCAGCCTCGTTTTCAGGTGTCTCCAGCACAGCCTCAGAGCAGACCGTTTAGTCCACCTCCACGCCAGGATCAGAATGAGACCTGGAATGGAGATAGGCAGCTCTTTACATAGACAGTGGCCTCCATCTAAAATTATGGAGGAGGGCTGCCAACCAATCAGAACATGGATGCTACATGCTGGCCAATCTGAGCACGGGTGCCACATGAGCCAATCATAGAGTGAGCTAAGCCGGCTGATTAGGCGAGGGCCTGTCTGTGATGGGCCAATCAGGGCCATGGGATGGGACAGTGCTTCCGGACAGCCCACAGAGGTGGGCTTAAGGACAGTGGGAAATTCAAACTGACCACTGTGACCTGAGTCAGTTGTGGCAAGACTCAGACCTTAGGTTCCAGTTTGAGCCGGATACCTGAACAATGGACGTCCTCAGAATCACAGTTCCCCAGGCCAGAGTACACACCTCTTCCCACACCAACAATGTCTCATTCACGTTCCCTCCCCCAAGCCAGCACACCAAGGGAAGAAAGAAATATACAGGTACAGTTACACACACAGTAATACACTTAATCAAGAGTTACAGATACATGCATACAGTTCTAAAATGCATGTTTTTTTGGCCAGATGAGCCACAGAAGGATGGATCAAGAGGGACATCCTCATTGCCATTAGGCACTTACCTGGTGCCGCCCAACTCCTCCAGCGCCACGCCATCCCGTTGCATGGCAATGCGATACCGTATGATGTTACGTTGCCAGGCGCGCATGCGTGATCGGTGCTTGCCGGCCGTGCATGCGCACGAGTGGCTGGTAAGTGCAGATCGCGCATGTGTGAGCGGCAAGCACCGATCACGCATGCCACCCCAAAATTTTGCCCCCATGCCCTGGCCTATCAGGGAAATCTGCCACAGTACATCCAGATGGATATGGGCAATGGCTGGGCTTAACCTTAATTATAAGGGACGCATTGCATACATACAAACATACATACATCCCTTATACAATATAATCCTCCGGGAGGAGTTGCCTCCTTTTCTGGGATTTAATTTTCCTGATTGCATACTTTTTATGAATCCAGAACCCCCCATCGCCTGCCCCACTGCAGTAGGTGTTTCTACGGTGCAGTCCTACCCTGTTAGTGCAGCATCGGATTTGTGCAGTGGTACAAATTGCAGGATATTTTTGCAATCTACAACCCTCACCCTCCCAGAGCCCCCAGTAATCGAGACTGCACACCTGGGAGACGTGAGACAACGGCGGCAAGAGGATACACAAAAGCTACCTATTTCAGCCTGCAACTGAGAGAAAGAAGTGCCTACAGCTGGAACAGTACTTACATTTCCAGAGTGTCTCGTGGGAAACTACTGCCTTGCGTCAGCTGTACAAACATTGCAGCCCAGGTATACACTACTGACAATGATGTGTGCATTTCCTGTGTTCATACGCCTGCTTGTTTAAAATGTTATTACAGGATTGAAGTAGGGGGTCTTCGGAGCTGAACTGTGTTATTTGGGCTTCTGGTGATATTTACCTCCATAGAGTTGTCGGTATATCTGCAGTCAGAAAAACTGTGCACCTAAGATAATGGCGGCGTTTAAATGTCCCGCAGACCAATAGGACGCCGTGACATCATCCGGTGCGGCTTCCTAATGGCCCGCGTGACCGGGGCATTTAAACTGAAAAGAGAGACCGGGCTCCCCTACGGAGGTAAGTATGTCCGGGAGCAGGGGGTCCACGGAGCTGAAATAACACAGTTCAGCTCCGAAGATCCCCTGCTTCTAACCTGTAATAATAAATGTAACACAAGGAAACCGGTATTGCTGCTTTCATATGAACACTGACTTAGAAACCAGATGCTTCCAGCCAAAGCGAGCGCTGAATGCGTATTTCTATAGAGCACACAGGCCAGAGGCAAACAAGGACAGCCCAATCAGGTGAGGACACTTTGCAATCAGCTTAACTCGATCACACATACATTATACGAGCAGAAGGATTCCTATGGTGTCACACATTTATAATGAAGGTGCAAACCGTAGCTGTTCACATGGCTGGGGTGTATATTCTGATGCAGTCTAATAAAGAGGGTTACAACTTCCAGTCTCCTACAGATCTCCTCACAAAATGATTTAAAACAAAAAATAGAGGAATGCAAATCTTTCTTAAAGCAGCAAAACATGACAAATCCTATATGTATATATATATATAATATATATATATTTAAATAAATCAGTTCTGTAGTACTTGATAATACTGGTTTCATATTTTTTTTTAATTACTAATGCCATTTTTTATGATTTTTGTAATGTACTGATCATCCTTTTGGTTCTGACATCTTTTTGAGCTCTGCCCTTTGGCAACAAAGTATCAAAAACAGATCTGTTGCTGTGTTCCAAACAGCAGACTGTCTATTACTCTGAAAGCTGTAACATCAATGTGTTACACTTAGTAATATAATGTTACATATCAGCTGCAGCATGTGACAGACTGCAGCACAAAGTTAGCAGGCGGCCATTTTGTTAGGCACACAATCAGGATATTTACAGATTTATAACAGGAAGACCAAATCGATTGCCAGCTGAGGGAAAAATGTAGAATTGCAAATTGTCAAACAAGTAGTATTGCTGCTGTAACCTTTGTGGTGCTGGAAATCCTTCAGCGCCATGTGCCGCCGGGACTGCAACCATGTGATGGCTTCGGTGACATGAATGAAAGTAGAAGAACCTGCAGTCCCATTACGATCTCGTTCACTGCCCCAAGAAAACATAGCAGGATTTACCTGGTACGGCAGGCACATGGGCAGTGAAAGTGTTAACATTTTAATCTGTCTTTTTTTTTCTCATTTCTCTTTTGCATTAATGCATTATACATTGACATTAAAACAAAGCGAGACCTGCATTACACAGGGCGATATCTCCTGAGTGCTACAACTTCAAAAGAGAGGACAAATAATAGCAGATTGCACCTCTAATGGAATAACGAGTTGATTGTGACGGTTGAGCAAAGGGGGTAATTGCAAGATAACTGCATTAAACAGAGCGCATTTGTAAAACTGGACCAGATTCAATATGAATTTTCAAGCCAGTTTTACAACCCAGGGGTAGCTTAACTCTGCAGATGCAATTTTGAATTGATCCCCAAAGTCTAAATGTTTGGCTGGAACAGCTTATAAAACTATCACTGTCCCACTGGTTGGAACTAACGATGTATTTTCTTGGGAGGAAGTGATGGGATCAGAATTACAAAGCTTTATCATGATTGTTGTAAAAATATTATAATTTTTAAATAAAATGACTACTGTTTTTCACTAAACCTGTTGTGGCAGATACAATGCTTAAGTAAATACCCCTCTCATAAGTCCGCGCCTATAGTGCCGTCGATGGCGACGACGACACGACGGGTGACGTCACCCGTTGCCATCGCCACCGGCGAATGTTATATTTCGCTGGGCGGCGACGGTGCAGGTTTCCGGCCATTTGATTGGTTGAAGGGCCGGCACATGAGGCGAAAGCCCTTGAAAAATCACATTTTGCCGGCTACCAGTTTTCGCGACGTCGCTCCGTCGCATTGTCGCGCGCACTATAAGCGCAGCTTTAGCCTTCTGTCTTTTTAGGTTGGTTGGTTAAAATATATTGATAATATAATAATCAATGTAATTACATAATTAATAAATCTATCTTCTGCATTACATTTTGTTGATCATGAGGCCCATTAAAACGATGTATAGATCTATTGGTTTTCTTCTCATGCTTTTATAGATACATCTTTTCTTAAATCATATTGGACTCATTTTAAACATAGAAGCAAATAATTTTATTTTTATTTTATTTATAAAATATTTTACCAGGTAGTAATACACTGAGAGTTACCCCTCGTTTTCAAGTATGTCCTGGGCAAGATGACAAATACATGGTTACAAATACAGTTACAAAGGGTTACAAGACATTGCATGCACAGTAGAAATAATATACTGTATATTATAGGCGTATGTAGCAGTTACAGACCAGATTAAAATGTGAGACAGCTTTAGTTTTGAAATAACTTAGACTGGTGATGGATGTGAGAGTCTCCGGTAGATTGTTCCAGTTTTGGGGTGCACGGTAAGAGGAGGAGCGGCCGGATACTTTGCTGAACCTTGGAAGCATGAACAGCGCTCCGTGTCCTCTTCTCCTCTGCTGCCCATGCGCGACGCACTGCCGAGCTCCAGAAGCCTCTGCGCATGCGCGCCAGAGAACTCTGCTTCTGTTTGAGCGATGCCAGCCACTTCTGCGCATGCATGGCATCCGTCAGCAGTGCCATCACTACTGCGCATATGCGGCATATGTGAACGGCGCAAGACAGTATGGCTACTTCTGTGCATGCGTGGCTTGTTGAAGTTGAGGTGGTGTTCGCTGCTGCACATGCGCAGTATGCGCGAGCAATGCCAGACACTTCTGCACATGAGTGGTGTCCGTCAGCGGCGCCATCACTACTGCATATGCGCTGCATATGCGATCGGCGCCAGACAGTTATGTGGCCGTGGACGAATGTGGACATGGAGGTAAGTGTTGGCCTCATCTGCCAGCACTGACGTCACTTGTGCCTTCCAACGGTGCCGCGTTAGGAGCGGCGCCGACGGCGACAGTGGGCGTGTGGGGGGAACGGCGGCTGTTAGGAGCAGCGCCGGTGGCTACCGCCGCCACATGTGATTTTTACGTTAGCAGGACGGGTGGGAGCATGTCAGTGTTGGGGTCGGGCTGAGCCAGAACACAGCCCGGCCTCAACTGCCAGCACTTACTTCATACAGTCACATCCGTTTCATTTTCTGTCTCCACAATCCATTTTTGTCCCATTACGAATGAGGTGCCACTAAAGAAGTTTCACTTCAAAAAGAATACGGTCCTAGAATAATTGTAGTTTTATTGAATAAGACCCTAAAACCTGTTGGGATGCGTGACAACGTCTTTCAACGCACACGTCTTAACACAAGCGCCATTAGTGGAGAAACCTGCAATACATTGCCGCTTGTTAAACTGACTTGCAATTTACATGAAGTGACTTGCAGTTATCATCAAAATTAGGAGCTACGCAAGTGACCAGTATTGTTTGCACATCTGTACTTTTGAAACAGGTGACATCCCGTTGAAAGCTCCTTGTAGTTGCGGCCGCGTCATCGCCTTGTGCATCAGGCGTTGTAGGCCGGTCTCTGGGACACTGTATGCGGTGCTCATTATAAGAAAAGTAGATAGGATGCTGGTTCATTTCTCAGGTTTACCTAATAGTCTGCCTTCTTCTTCCCATGAATATTGTATTGTGCTTAGCGGTGCACTTATATTCCCCACTGACCATGGGGCGAGTGCTGAATACTTAAATAACATGCTTCTTGCAACTTTCAACCTGCGGTGAACAGCTGTGCTACATCTGTTTTATTACGGTCATTAACAGTGCCAGTGATTGGACCTAAATGAAAGATAGGACCTGCTTGAGTAGGAACATACATTCCAGTTGGTGTTTGTATTTTTTCGTAGTAGGGATCCTGGACACACGATACATAAAGCTTGGCCCCCTGCGGACGCACTTACTAGAATTCCCTCCTGCTGTCTCTGTACGTTCTCCCTACCTACCAATTAGATTGTAAGCTCCTCGGAGCAGGGACACCCTCTTCCTTAATGTTACTTTTATGTCTGAAGCACTTATTCCCATGACCTGTTATTTATATTATTTGTTATTTATATGATTGTTGCGTATTACTACTGTGAAGCACTATGTACATTTATGGCGCTATATAAATAAAGACATACAATACAAAGACATACAAATTCAAAATCATAATGCTTCGGAAATGTGACCCTTTGTGGTCTGATCTTTGTGGCTGTGTTTAAGGAAGAGAGGGTAGAAAAGGGTCATTCTTATTTCTTTGTAACAGTGAGTCAGTGTGTCACAGGGAGAAACTGCCGGGCGGGCTGGAGCCCAGTGGCTGGGACAGGCTACCAGGCAGGTAGAAATGGTCAGTAATGAGCAGAGGTCAGGGCTGGCTGGAGGCAAAGGGTGGTCAGCGACAGGCAGAGAGGTCAGGGCTAGAGAGAGGCAAGCGAAGTCAGGTCCGAGCAGGGTCTGGTAACAGGCAGCAAGCCAATAAACAGGCAACTGGGAGGTAATATATAGGCCTGGCTAAGGAAGCAGGTGCAGGCAATGAGGCAATCAGGAAACCTAGAATGTTCTCTGTAGAAAGCAAAGAGCAGGCAACAGCAATCCCTGTGGCAGAGCAGGGGAACTTCAGGCTGGGAGTGAGATGGATCTGGGTTTGATCCCTGACACAATGGCTGCTGTGTGTGAACATACAGAAAAACTTCTTTTGACGCACTGCTCCAAACTTGCATCCTATGCACCACACTTGTTGCTCCAGTTTCTTACATAAGGGAGACATTTTTTAACAACAAAGTGAACATCAGACCTGCAGATTTTTTGGGATCTGATTGTAAGGAGAAATAGTGCACAGAGGTGCACAGTCTGATACCGCTCATTATAAATCGGTGCTATGTAACTCCTCCATAACCCATTCTATTGATGCCTCAAAACACAAGCAAACACACACAAGCAAACAGCAAAAACTGGAGCAATGTCCTTCATACATTGGAGCAAAGAGGTGCAATACAAAAATGATGCTATCGGGCCCAAATGCGTGCTACAGCAGGGGTGCGCAAACTTTTGTTGCAGCTCCCCCTGCCTTGTCTTCCCCCCACCCCCCCTTACCTTAGTGTGGCATCAAATGACACTGCGGGGTCATGTGACGTCACGTCACCTGCGGCGTCATTTGAGGCCATGTTGCCATGGAGACGCGCCCAGAAGCTGGCTGAATCTCGGTACGTTGGGGTTGCAGGGCCTTGCACGGTCCCCAGGCATTTAATTTAAATGCCTTGGGGAAGAGTGCGGGGCCTTTGCAACTGCCGCGCCCCCACCCAAAAAATCTTGCACGCCCCCCAGTTTGCGCACCGCTGTACTACAGCATGTGTCAAACTCCCCTGGATGCAAAACAAATTGCACCAAATGTATCAAAGAAAAGGGTCTCATAAGATACAAAGGGATTTTCAGTTGGATAAAGCAGGCGTTTTTTGGCTCTGGTGTCGCCCCTCTTTTGCAGCTGGGAGACTTTGAAAAACATTATCAGACAGATTTACAAAGGTAATGCAAGCATGTTTTCTCCTAGCATGGTTTTGTATTGCAATGGTTAAAATATCCAAATGAATTGCCTATTGAATTTTCACCTGGCTGCTGGTTACTTAAAGATGACAATTTGGGCCAAATGTTGAACGCTAGGGGGGCTGTGGTAGATTCTCTCTTGGTTTATCATGAGAAAAGGAGATGCAAATGGTGAAATATGTTTCAAAGTTAAAAAAAAAAAAAGGGCCTTTAAGGCAGCAGTTCAAGCTGCCGTTTTATTTATTTATCCCCCTTTAATATGAGCAGCACCAATACAGTCCTCACCATGATAAGTATAAGTAATTAGCTACGCTGCCGATAGATCCGTTCCCCTGTGATCAATCGGTGAAGGATCGGCTCGTGGGGTTCACTAAATGGCTGCAGAGGAGTATTGACTCAGTATCTGTGAATTTGTAAATTTATTTATTTATTTATAAAATGTGTTACTAGGAAGTAATACAGTGAGAGTTACCGCTCGTTTTCTAGTATGTCCTGGGCACAGAGATATGATGACAAATAATACATAATTACAAATACATGGTTACATACAGTAAGTGAACAGGGTATACATTATATAAGAGACATTGCATGCACAGTTAGAGATAATATATATTATAGGCGTATGTAACAGTTACAGGCCAGATTAAAATGTGAGACAGCTTTAGTTTTGAAAGAACTTAGACTGGTGGTGGCTGTGAGAGGCTCTGGTAGATTGTTCCAGTTGTGGGGTGCACGGTAAAAAAAGGAGGAGCGGCCCGATACTTTGCTGGACCTTGGGACTATGAACAGTCTTTTGGAGTCAGATCTCAGATGATAAGTGCTGCATGTTGTAGGGGTGAGGAGCTTGTTCAGATAAATGGTTGCTATAGAAACAAAAACGACTTGTTATATTATAATACATGACAAAATGTCATTCAGAGTTGTTTTTAAAAAAAAATGCTACAAGTATTTTCTCATAGAACAGATCTGATCTATTAAAAAAAAACCACGTAGGATATTGCTTGGTCTGCAGCTTTAAAAAGTTGCAAATGTACTTACAAGGGTGGAAGGTTTTCAAGTTTTCTGATTGTGGTACTGGATGTTCTGTGGATATTATATATTCTGTGTATTCTTCCAGGTGTACATCAGGACAAAAAAAGGGATATACATAGTGCAAAGGACGTTTACTATCGAAAACCAGAACATAGATTAAAAGCACTCACAAACGGACATTCAAGCAAGTAGATATAGACAGTCGGAGCGGGATGGCTTCAGCTCTTCCTGACGTCCTTGGTTAGACCTCTCTGAGCGTCTCTGTTGTGTTTGTACAAACCTCGGCAGATCTGATGATGTCACTTCCTGTCCGGGTCTCTGTGCTTGCTCCTCCGCTTACAGACGTCTCTAATTCGCTCTATGTGTCTGCAGCTTCACAGAGGCTCATGCCCAGCATGCCATGAAAGATATATATATATATATATATATATATATATCGCAAATAAAAAGATAATGTGTGAGCACATTCACATGTCTTAAACTGCCTTTCACCATTATCACTTAGCATACAGTGCATCACCTGCGCAAGGGATTCTTGGAGTTGACATGCAAATGAACACACTGTCACCTTCCATTTTTACATGGAACCCTTATAAGCTGAAGCTCGCGGTTAACACAGCTTTTAAGCACAGCATGGGAATCAGATCAAAGCCAGAGAAACCACTCACAGACATGTTTCAACCTTAATGGGTCTCATCAGTGTGAGGTTGGTTGTACTGCTGGCTTTGCGATTTTCAAGGCTGTAGGATTTACCATCACATTTTAAGTTATGGTGCGGGGAAAAGGCGACACGAAACCTCCACCGTATAGCATATAGCAAATAAAAAGATCACTTGTGAGCACGTTCACATGTCTTTGACTGCCTTTCACCATTATCACCTAGCATACAGTGTATATATATATATATATATATATATATATATATACACACACACACACACACACACACACACACACACACACACACACAATATCGTTTAAATTTACATAATAAAATAATCGAAATACACGCATAATTAATACACAGGAATATATATCTTGTGGTGTCCTATGTGGGTTTTTATAAAAATCCCAAATGTATAGATTACCTAATAGAAACATACCATGAAATTACTAAGGGAGAAGCAGCAATATTACATTCCTCTTTTTATAATTTTCTTTTTTTCTTATATATGTAAAGCGCGTGACAATGTATAATTCTACATTCTTACCTAAGATGGCAATCGTTTGGTGCTCCTGTTATAAATCTGTAAAAATCCTGATTGTGTGACTAATAAAATGGCTGCTTCAGTAAGTGTAACTCAGCGGCTACTATGTATCCTTAAATTACTAAGGTAACATAATTTATTGTTACACTTTGCAGCTCAAACTGCTGGGAATATTGGTAACAAATTATCACAAACAGGAAAGTGTTGCAGGTCTTGCACTGCTGGTGAAGTGTGCTAAAACCTGAAATCAAAGGTTGATTTAAAACTCATTAAAAATGGCATTAAGTGTTGAATATTAATAATACAAAAACATGGTAAGTATTATATAATACTATAGAACTGACTTATTAAAAAAAAACATATACGATTTTGCAGCTTAGGCAAATATAATATAAAAATATCTTCAAATTCATCTTAATAGATTCCCTTCCAGTTAATATTGATAGAATGTCTCCCAAATGTTGGACACAGTAATTCCTTCCACATGGAAGAGAGAAAAAAGTAAACAAGTTGTTTCACGCATAACTCCAGTGCTTAGTGTATATGGATAAAAAACCCCCACTTGTAATTTCCCACATAAATCACAGCTCATTCAAACTAAAAAACTACATCAGAAAAACTAACATATAGGAACCTCCTGGTGAAAAATTAGCAACAGGGTACTGTATCTCAATACTAAATAGTAAAAAGGTAATCAGACCCTTAGTTCTATGTACATTTGAGGGCTCCCAAAAATGAGTCATATCTCCGCTCAATCCGTCACAAATATAACCATAATGCTGCCACCACCAAAAATCAATGTCACGTGTTACTTACAGGGGTTTTGGTCCCTGTTTACTAGGAAGAATATGTAATCAACAAACAAAAATCTATTGTAGCAAAATGTGCCCGAAAATGTAATTATTCTCTTCAAAACATGCAAAGTTCAATTAGGGCACAAAGACAGTACTTATTACATTTTAGATTTAATAGACAAAAATAGTGTAGTGCTTAGTTTACAGACAGAAGAACGTTACAAGAAGCATACAGTACAGTATATGCAGGCAGATTAATAAGATGAAAGGGTAAAAGCCGGATTCCTACACGCTGCCACATAACAATATATGATTCCTTACCAAAGAGGTCTTTGGAGCATGGAAGATTACAATTCATGAGCTCTTGTTGAATTCTAAGTTCGTATTCCAAATGCATGGTTTTTATCCTAAAAATCTTTTGCCTTTAGAACAGATGAAGCCAACTTTCTGGGCATGTTCTTAACCCCCTCCCTCCCTTGTCAATCTCCAGGGGCCACAATTATGCCTTGGGGAGAAAAAAAATATTTATTTTGAATTAAAAAATGCCTCAGCGTATATAACATGTTTTATGATTATCTCCCTGTAGGTCCCCAAATGATGCCAGCGGAGTTTTCCGGTCATCAATAAATCATACACATCCTTGTGAACTGTATTGTTGGCCAGATATCTCATATTTAGTGAATGTAGAAGGAAAATGCAAACTGAACGCCTCTGGT
The DNA here is from genome assembly GCF_040206685.1 of Ascaphus truei. Lineage (NCBI taxonomy): Eukaryota > Metazoa > Chordata > Amphibia > Anura > Ascaphidae > Ascaphus > Ascaphus truei. The sequence goes on along the minus strand of NC_134492.1, from coordinate 11,870,986 downwards.
TGGGGGGATTTTGCGATCCCTTTGAAGGTACATAAAAAGGGAGCCCCTGCTTAATACCACTGTCAAACAAGAGGTGTAAATCTAGGTTTTAAAATCGCCCCACTTTCCAAAGCAGGCTTTGGCCCCAGATAACCTCACTTCTAGACAAACACAGAAAACCAGGCAGGGTCGGTGGCCTGACCCACCATACTACCATACCTTGTATTTTTACGATAAATCTTATAACTCAAATTAACCTCTTGTTTGCCATATAATTATTATTTAAAAAAAAAAAAAAAAAGGATATTTTCCTGGCCTTATCCACCTTTTCAGCAGCATTGCATTAAGAGGTTAAATAAGTGAGGTTGTCTTGGTGCCTTGAGTGTGCGGCTCTATAAACATTTATGGTGATCAGGTTGTTGAACCTGAAGCATTTTTAGTTATGTCAATAATTTTGAAATCGTATAAGAAGGGCCCGTGGAGCCTGGTCAGTGGCTTCTCTTGCCAAAGTAAACAGGTTTTGAAACACTGTCCTAAATGAAGAAGAGATAGGAGACAAATAAATCAAACAACAACATTTGCTGTTTTCTGATGGGAAGCTCACCATACCGCGAGGTACAGTCACTTGAGTTTGAAAGCCATTAACAGTTGTAAACAGTTGATTGATTAGGACTATCACACTTTGAACACACTGTCCTCCTATGGGATTTTCCCTAGCTATATGTATAATGGTTTATATTATCAACCAACATCTACAACATCAATCCTCTGCCAGGGACACAGGCGCAAATACATGTGCATAACACCGACCAGCCGAGTCTACGAAAGAGGACAATTGTTTTCCATTATGAGCTGTAATATGATTAATATATATATATATATATATATATATATATATATATATATATACACACACACGCATATATAATTGATTATAGTGGCACTCCGATAGAAATAGTGTACTACCCCGGTGCTTTAGCTGCCAAGAAAATGGCTCTGCAAAAAAAATCTCTCTCTCTCTTGATGCCATTTTGAGGTGCATGCATAATAAATATATATTACAATTCCATACATTTAGATTAATTACTCTATTTATTTACACTGTGGCTGCAGCTAATCTGCATTTAGATTACCACAAAGATGGCACAACCTCATGGTGTCAGTAATATATTAAGAAAAGTCACATAAGATACTGTATACAGAGCTTAGTATACTATAGGACAGAGTTTATTAAAGAACCAGTGATTATAAATATATGTTAATACTTGTAATCATACACATTTAGAACCAGGAGCAAAAGGACCAATGTGATTTGGTGCGACACAGAATTCAGTTCCAAACATCACATTTGGACGGGCGTGGGATTCATATTTCAAACTCTGTCATGAAATAACAATGAGAAAGCAGGTATCTCCTGCTGGTAAACTAATTTCTTAGCTTTAGTGCAGGGGGGCTCAACTCAAGCCCTCAGGCCTGCCTCCCCCCCTCTCCCTCAACAGGCCAGATTTTCAGGATATCCCAGCTTCAGCACAGATGGCTCAATCAGAGGCTCAATCTTTGAGCCACCTGTGTTGAAGCAGAGACTGATTGAGCCACCTGTGCAGAAGCAGGGATATCCTGAAAACCTGACGTGAGGGGGGGGGGGGCACTTGAGGACTGGAGTTGTGCACCCCTGGTTTAGTGTATTACAAAGCATAATATAGACTAATAATTGCACCAAATGAATCAGCCATACAGTATACATAAACCCAGGTTTGAAATGTCTAATGTCTCACAACAGTCTCAGGAGTAGGGGGAATTTTGGCTTTACATTTTGTTCTGGGTAATTCTGCGTGGACTTCGTTTTTAACAACGCAAACAGAATTCACGAGAAATTCGCTTCACAAACATGTATCCTAATAAATGACTAATGTTTTCAGTTGTATTTCTGAATGCGATATGAAGAGAATAAGAGAAGGAGGAAGGGGATCTAGAAGTGAAGTCACTGCCGGAGGAGCAGGTGAAATCCAATAGAAACCTCAGTATGGGTCTGGTTATTCCACATTATCCCCGTGTGCATTAGGGGCTAGTCGGACTTTATAAGAAAACAACGTAATTAGATAAGATGCGGGTTCAGTTTCCAGGTTTAAATAATAGTCTAACAAATTCCTCAAAGTGCCGGTATCCTCTGGGACAGAGGTACAAAGCAGAGCGCTACTCACAAGTTCACAATGCAATTCTCCATGTATGGGACAGCCAAGAGCAGAGGAGAAACAAAGTTTCAGGCCCCATATGGACTTCTCATCATGTCACAATAAATGGAGCATGATGAACCTGTGAGTAGAGATGTACTTTGTATCTCTGTCCTAGAGGAGATCTGCATTTAAAAAATAAATGTTTGTCTATATTGTGTTGGCTGCATAAGCAGGATTCTCCACGCCTGAAACCGTTTACCCGCACTATGGAACTGTACTGACATAGTAGTCTGCCTTTTTCACATAGAACAAAAAATGTGTTTGTGATGCGTCAAAATCGGTCAGAATTCCTCCATGACATATGTAGATAATACTGGATAACATGAGAAAGTCCATAAATGATGTGGTAATTTGTCAGGTAAGGGCTAGGAGTCTAGTGAGGCCCACTTGACCAAAACAGAAAGAAACCCCATAATGGCCCCTCCTAGTAACCAAATAGGACGTAATAACAGGCACCGGTAACCATATACATATATGTGGGGGCACTATGGCCCTTTACCTTGGTGCACACTCTTCTTCTTGCTGCCTTTTTCACATGAATACTGCATTGTGCTTAGTTGTGCCCTCATACATGCCACTGACCAGAGGCGGAGTGCTGAATACTTAAATACTGTACCATGATTCCTGCCATTTTAAGCCTTCACGGGACAGCTGTGCTATGTCTGTTTTATTAAGGTGATTTACATTGCCGTTAAATAGACCCAGATCAGCCACAAGGACCTGTGTGAGCAGGATCATATATTCCAGTTGGTAGCTGGTGATTAAGTATAACATTTCATACTTCTAAATATATTTGGTAAAAATAAGAATATGAAACAGATGTAGGGCCTCATGCAGAGAGCAGCGCTATTTAAAATTGGAGAGGGGAATAAAAAGAAGCTTTAATGGAGAGTTTTTTTCTCCATATGCAGAAAGGTCCGAAAACTGCATTTAGAATCCTTTCTGCATATGGAGAGTTTCAACCAGCGATATGAGCGCTGTTGAAACGTGTTGAAAAAAAAAAACGCTTTTTTTTTTTTTCTCCCCCACCTGCCGCCCACCTCCAGCTTCTTGCTAAATTTTTTTGGCGGCGGTAAATAGAGAATTTCTCTCCATGTTATTGGCGCGATCAGCCACTAGATGGCGATCGCGCCTTTCTGAATAGGGATATTTTTTCAACAGGGGAGATTTAGGTTCTCGCCGGTAGAAAGGCGAGTTTAAATAAAAAAAAATAAAAAAATGGCGCGTTTTCCCTAGCTCGCCATTTTCACCTGTTTTTAGCGCGATTTTCACGGGAAAATGGCGAGATTTCAAATAGCGCTGCTCTCTGCATGAGGCCCGTAGTCTGTAAAATGTAGTACTACTAAGATCTATTCCAGCAGGTGGCGCTCATGGGCTGAATTACTGCTTGGGCTCAGGACACTGTGTTTTTTCCTATGGGTTTACTTAAAGCTGCAGTTCAGGCAATATCCTGCATGTGTGTTTTTTTTTTTAATAAATCAATTCTGTAGTAAGAAAAAATACTTTTAGCATTTTCTGTTTTTAAAAAAACAACTTTGAAAGACCAATTTTCTTGTATTCTATTTTAACAACTATTTACTATGGCACTGCCCCTTCATGTCCTGTCACTAGCCCTGGCACACCCCTTTGTGAGCCCTGCCCTCCCTTTTGCACATGTCAGTGCAGGAGTGCTCATGAATATTCATGAGCTTCCACTGAGTGACAGAAACAGAGGAAATACATTCCCCATATTTAAAGATGTCGCCAAACTTTGCCAATCAATAGACTGAGAACGAATTGACCGGCAGCTATGCAGTTCTTTAGGTAAGCCGAGATTGCCCACATGAAACTATTGAAGTAAAAAAAAACAACTAACATTTAAAAAAAAAAAAAAAAAAAGCCTGAACTGCAGCTTTAATACAATCTGAGGCAGAAACTCATGTGCTTTCCCGAAAGAAAGAATTATAGGCCATATTTCCTAAACAGTGCTATATCTTAAGACATCTTCCTGCGCCGGAAGGCATCGTATAACTCTACCTAGCAAATATGGGTCTATACATCTTTAGATATTTGCTGACAAACCTTTCTTCAGAGATTTTGTTGATATGTCAACCTTCAAAGCCAGAATCGGTGAGATTTGGGGCTGAAAGTGTCATCCTAATGTCAGGTAGTCATTTTAAGTTCCCAGTTATTGCAGCCATTTGGTCCTGGAGATATGTAGATTCCATGTAGGGGACCAATGTTAAAATCATTCCTGGGTGGAATTCTAGCATATAGAGCCTTCAAAACTACCCAGGTCTGCTGTTTATGTGCACTTTCCACAGCTGACTCCACCTGTGAGGTATCACAGCAAATATTCATAGCATTTTTATTAGTGAGACTCCACTGAAGCTTATTCAACAGCATTGGAGACGAAGCAGCAGTCTCGCGTATAATCGGAACAGACGGAGACCCTCTCAGTAAGAAGGAAAGAGCTCTCCGGCATTCTGCCAAACTGGGCCTGGTTTTGTGGACTTGCAGGACACTATGTCTGCCTGCCCTAACAAGCCCAAAGATCAAAGGGTCGGCAGAAAATGGAAAAGCCAGACTCAACGGAGGGAATATGAGCGGAGCAGTGTAAGAAAATGCTGTATCCTGCCTGAACATCATGTTTTTAGTTTTTATTTGACCTGAATCGACGTTCTGGGACCTCCGGTTCCCGAGAGGCGATACCGGGCGAAGTGGGAAAACCATATGACTGCAGCTACATCATCAGGAGTGATGTCATGGCCTCCAATTGGAGGCCTAGGATATTTACATACATAAATGCATATACACACACACACACACACACACACACACACACACACACACACACACACACACACACACACACACACACACACACACACACACACACACACACACACACACACACACACACAGTATATATTTTAAATAGCGTAGGAATAATTCAATCAATGTATATGGGCTGCTCTACGTTAAGGAAAAGTCTAGCATTAGGGGAAATAGTAAGAGAGTGTCCCAAGTTTGTGTATTATAAATGTTTTTACAAACAAAAAAAATACAATTATGACAGAGTAGGCATGAAAGATGATAGCAGGTAAGAAACAATAATCCATTATCACTGTCACAAACGGCACACATGTGAGCACGTGATTTGTGTATGTGACAACTCAGATTAATACACAAAGCTATCTAGCTAACTCATTTATCTCCCCAAAGGGTTCCTAAAATGAGTAATGTCTTCCCTCAAACCGTCACAATATCTCAAACAAAGTATAAGAAAAGCCTTACCACTAGGGACCTTGGTCCTCTGTTTACTAAGAAAAAATATGATCAACACACAAAAATCCATTTGTAGCAAAATGTGTCCGACAATGTAGTTACTCTCTTCAAAACATGCAAAGTTCAATAAGAGCCCAAGGCGATACTTATTACATTTAGCTTTAATATACAAATGTAGTACAGTGCTTTCTTACAGAAAAAGAATGTTACAAGAAACATACAGTACAATATGCAGTTTCATAAAATAACAGGGTCAAACAGAGAACGTATACATTAGCAGCACACAACCAGTTCCCTCCCAAAAGAGGTCTTTGGAGTTTGGAAGATGAGAATTCACGTGTCTTGCTGGCATAAAACTCACCTTGTTGAAATCTAGATTAATATTCCAAATGCATGCTTTTTAACCTAAAAGTCCCTGCACTGGGGACAGAAAATGCCCATCTTCTGGGGCGTATCCTTAACTCCCCTTCATCACTCGCTAATGACATTTTTATGGCTAGGCTAGAGAAAACAGTCTTTTGAATTAAAAAATGTCTGAGTATAAAAAAAATACAGCATATCTTTCCTCTCTATCCCACTTGGCAGCACGCCATCTTCACAGTTGAATTTGTGTCATTAAAATACACCTATCTTGATAGGGGTAACTTTAATCTTTGAAGGTGAGATATGTATCTGATATGTAACATCGACCAACCTGTCATATATGGTTTTAATTTATACAGCTGAGCTCCTTTGTCTGGAATATATTTTCCACATCCCTTGGAATGCTATTGAATCCCAAATATCTTATATTTAGTAAACTGGAATGTCTTCCTGGCCACACCCTCCTGTTGTACCCAGATCACATGAGGAATTAATTTTAAGTTACATTAAAAGGCTCTGCTAATTTCCACCGTCAGCAAGAGTTGCGGATCTATGGTTTTAATCACCCCACAATCCCGGACCAGGTTCGCTCTTAGATAACCCCACTTCTAGACAAACACAGGAAATCGGCCGGGTCATTCAGGCCTGACCACAACAACAGTTTGAAGTTAATAAACTAAAAACATGTATTGTTAAGATGTAACTCAAATTAACCTTCTGTGGTAGAATACGGAATATATACGTAGATCGGGCTTATCGTCACTATCACGCATTAATGGTAGAATGGCTATTAGATAAATATATCTAAGTTAGGTGGTGGTGTGAATTATAATTGGCTTATATCTTTGCTAGGTTGAACTCCATGGGGGGAGGGGTGGAAACAGAAAATGATTAACATTTTTGTTGCCACTGGATCCGGGCACTATGATGTGATAGGTCTTGGAGCGACCTCTTGACCCAGCTCGTCCCTGGATACGGGAAACAGAAGTGGAGGGTGGAAATAAGTATTTGGTGTACCAGGTATGTCAAAGGGTACTAATATATAGTAATAATTTAGATAGATTAGAGCAGTGGTGCGCACACTTGTGGAGCTGCGCCCCCCTGCCTGCTCCCCCCAGTGCTCACGCCCCTCTTACCGTTTTTTGCCAGCGTTAAATGATGCCACGGCGTCATGTGACATGACGTCACATGACCCCACGGCGTCATTTGTCACCGTGTTGCCATGGCGATGCGTCACACCAAGCCTATGAATCTCGGTATGTTGAGTTGCAGAGGCCTCGTGCGGTCCCCCGGCATTAAATTGACATGCCTTGGGGAAGAGAACGGGGCCTCTGCAACCACCACGTCCCCCCCAGGAAAAATCTCGCGCCCACCCCCAGTTTGCGCACCCCTGGATTAGAGGAAAAGACTAGGATGTGGCAATTACAATGTAATGAAAAATAATATACCTGAGTCACAAAAATACAGGAATGATAGCACTATAATGCAAACTGGTATAGAGGAAGGGACCTGGGAGTCATTTAGGGGCCTATGCAGAGAGCAACGGTTAAAAAAATTGGAGATTTGAAACACTTTGCCATATAATGGCACGAATGTATCTCCATATGCAGGAAGGAAGGATAAGTGGCAATATCCCCATGCAGGAATATGTAGAGTTGAAAACCGCGTGATTAGCGCGGTAGAAAACTGCTTTGCCAAAACCGGATATTGCTGGTTATGTTCCCTATCGCCGCTCACATGCACTTTCTTGCCAACTTTTGTTGGCGTGCATACTTGGAGAACATCTCTCCATGTTTTTGGCGACATGAGCCGGGAAAAGATGTTCGGCCCTTCCTGCATACGGCGGTTTGAAATACAGATGAAATGTAGGTTCGCGCCAACCGCGCGGCGCGTTTTTAAAACAAAAAAAAAAATTGGCGCTTTCCTCTCTTTTCCCCTCTTTCGCGCCATTTCATGCATTTCTGTTGAAAAATGTCCCTGCAGCCTGGCGATATACAGCGCCTCGCTGCTCTCTGCATGAGGCCCTTAATCTGACTTAAAAGTTGGCAAGCAATGTAACAAAGCAATGGGGAAAGCCAGCAGGATGTTTGGTTGTGTAGGCAAAGCTATTAGCAGTGGAAATAGAGACGTAGTAATGCCTCTTTATAGATCACTGGGGAGATCACATTTAGAGTACTGTGTTCAGTTCTAGAAACCATATTCCAAGAATTACATAAATAAATTAGAGATTGTGCATAAAAGGGCTATTAAAGTGGTGCGCGGCCTACCTCAGGGGCGCCAACTCCAGTTCTCAAGGCTCACCAACAGGTCAGGTTTTTAGGATATCCCTGCTTCAACACAGGTGGCTCAATCAGTGGCTCGGTCTTTGGCTGAGCCACTCATTGAGCCACCTGTGCCGAAGCAGGGATATCCTAAAAACCTGACCTGTTGGTGGCCCTTGAGGACTGGTGTTGGAGACTCCTCGACTACATCATAAAATATATTCGTGAAGGTCTGAAGGGCCATAATATGCACAGCTCAGAGGAAGGAGGGGGAACGGTGATGTGGTTGAAACTTTCAGATACATAAAAGGTTTTAACAAAGTACAGGAGAGAAGCATATTTCAGACAAAGAGAAATGTTAGTTCAAAAAGTTAGTCTCTGAAGCTGAAGGGTGGAAGGCTCTGATTCAGGTTAAGGCTCAGGCTCTGGTTCAGGCTCTGGTTCAGGTTAAGGCTCAGGCGCTGGTCCAGACTCTGGTTCTGGCTCAGGCTCTGGTTCAGGTTAAGGCTTTGGCTCAGGGTCAGGTTCAGGCTCTGACTCAGGTTCTGTCTCAGGCTCTGGTTCAGTTTCTGTCTCAGGCTCTGGTTCGGGTTCTGGCTCAGGTTCGGGTTCTGGCTCTGGTTCGGGTTCTGGCTCAAAGGGTGGTAGATTCTAATACAGTAAGGGAATTAAAACACAAATTGGGATAGGCATAAGGTTATCATAAATAAAAAAGAAAGTCCAGGATCAAATAGGGCCCTCAGGTTTAAACGCAGACAGAAAAGTGAGCGACTAAGTGCCTATTATTTGCCCTCAAATTATGTTTATCTAGATTTTAAAACACTAACATTTCTGCACTTTATGTGAATCATTTAATAGAATTTGGAGGACAGGTTATCTCCCTCAGTCTTGGATATCAAAGTTAGATTGACAGTTCTTATGTACAGAAGTCAACTGTGCCTGTATCCAAAACTAGATTGCTAGCTCTTCCGGATAGCGGCGAAGGGGCTTTTTTCTTCTTCAAATATGTACGGTACAGACTGAATGTATAAGTAATGTTTCCCGGCACATACCAGGTGTTTAGGTTCCAGCTTTACTCTTTAGAAACACGGGCTGGTGGGAGCAGCATTAATTGGGCAAACGTGTTACACCTGAGCTGTTCCTGTTTACCCCGATTCCTTTATTCACAATATACTTTAATTACATGGCTTCCGTCTCTGACTTTACTTGAATAGTTGATCATTTCTTCTCTTTGGGCCTTATTGCATCTTTCTGTATAAATGTATTTTATTAAAGAAGGAAGTGTGTGTTCTGTTCTGTTACTAGGACGTTTCACCGGGACCAAACCCCCACCGGCACTCCACCGGCACTCCACCCGGACTAATGCCCGTGGGAAATGTAAAAATGTTTCCTGGCTGCTGGCGCCGGCGCTGAGTGTCCTGGTGGACGCACGCATGGGCGTGCTCACAAATACAGTCGGAGCGGCGGCCGTGCGAGGCGCTCTGCGGACGGGGAGATCCAAGGACATTTAAAGATGGCGGAAGGCAGCGAACTGACCAGCGGCGAGGCGACCTGCGTTGAGTAGTTCTGGTGGCGGAGTGCCGGTGGCGATTGGGCCGCGGCCAAATGTCCTAGAGTGTTCCCTACAGTGCAGATGGCATGGAGCGCTGGACACGATTTCCCCCTTCAAAACGAGTACTCTAAGGGCATGATATACCAGTACTCAAGGGCCACCAACAGGCCAGGTATTAGGGATATCCCTGCTTCAGCACAGGCACTGACTCCTCCCCCTCCCTGCCTGCAGCCAGGCACTGACTCCACCCCCTCCCTGCCTGCAGCCAGGCACTGACTCCACCCCCTCCCTGCCTGCAGCCAGGCACTGACTCCACCCCTCCCTGCCTGCAGCCAGGCACTGACTCCTCCCCCTCCCTGCCTGCAGCCAGGCACTGACTCCTCCCCCTCCCTGCAGCCAGGCACAGACTCCTCCCCCTCCCTCCCTGCAGCCAGGCACTGACTCCTCCCCCTCCCTGCAGCCAGACACCGACTCCTCCCCCTCCCTGCCTGCAGAGAGCTCTGCAATGGAGAGTGAGGGGAAAGGTTTGTGTCTGTTGTGTATTTTGTGGGTGTAAAGGGGGCCAGCAGAGTGGTTTATTGGTGTGTGTGTGTGTCTTCTATTGGTGTGTGTTTTGTGGGTGTAGCAAAGTCTGTTTTGTTGGTGTGTGTTTTGTGGGTGGAGGAGGGGTGCAGAGTGTTTTGAGTGTGTGTGTCTGCAGTGGGTGTAGGGAGGGTGCTGCTGGTGTGTGTTTTGTGGATGTAGAGGTGGCAGAGTCTGTTTTGTTAGTGTGTGTCTGCACTGTGCTTTGTGGGTGCAGTGGGGGGGCTGCAGTGTGTGTTTTGTGGGTGGAGGAGGGGTGCAGAGTGTTGTGTGTGTCTGCAGTGTGGGTGTAGTGGGGGGCTGCTGGTGTGTGTTGTGGATGTAGAGTGGGGCAGCAGTCTGTTTTCTTGGTGTGTGTCTGCAGTGTGTTTTGTGGGCGTAGAGGGGGGCAGTAGTGTGTGTGTGTGTGTGTCAGTGGGTGTAGAGGGGGGCAGCAGTGTGTGTGTGTGTGTCAGTGGGTGTAGAGGGTGGAGGAGGGCTGCAGAGTTTGTTTTGATGTGTGTGTCTGCAGTTTTGTGGGGCTGCAGTGTGTGTTTGTGGGTATAGAGGGGGGCTGCTGTGTGTGTGTAGAGGAGGGGGGACTACAGAGTCTGTTTGTGTATATAGAGGTGGGGTTGCAGAGTGTGTATGTATGTATAGGGGGGCTGCAATGTGTGTGTATGTAGAGGGGGCCTGTGTATACTGTATGTACAATTTCTTTTGAATAAACTTGCAGTAAAAGCAAAAGAATGTAGACAATCGTGCTGATAAAAATCAATGACTACAAAAGTGTATCTTTTATATGAAAAATGTAAAAAAAAAAAAAATAAGCCCACATTTAGCCTGTACTAATAATAATCCCCTCTGAACAGGGCATTACTGGCCAATAATGCCCTGGCTGAATTTAAGTCCCCGGCTTCGCCTCGGGCCTTAAACTCTCCCAGCCAGGGCATTATTGGCCAGTAATGCACTGTTCTGAGGGCATTATTACTTAAATGTGTGCATCATATATAGTACAATATGTGCATCATATATAGTACAATATGTGCATCATATATAGTACAATATGTGCTGCGTATAACTCATCCTTGGCTACTTCAATTGCTTTTCACAAAATCAAATCACAAGTTGGTCCACGTAGAGTAAAATTGAGGCAAGATTCCTTGATACATGGGCACAGAAATACAATGTGAAAATGCTTCTCTGTGTGTCACTTATGAATGAAATTGAATTCTAGATGTCAGTTTAATAGTATTAGTGATGGTGTGTGCGCTGGTCATCGTTCTTGTGTTTTATATGTTATACGTCAACCTCACAGTCCTGCAACGTAACTCGGCATCAATACGTAAATCCCATCGCTGCTGTAACCGGTTTGCTGCCGGTGTGAGGGTATTTGGGGCCCTAGCCCAGGGGTCTGTAACCGGTTTGCTGCCGGTGTGAGGGTATTTGGGGCCCTAGCCCAGGGGTCTGTAACCGGTTTGCTGCCGGTGTGAGGGTATTTGGGGCCCTAGCCCAGGGGTCTGTAACCGGTTCGCTGCCGGTGTGAGGGTATTTGGGGCCCTAGCCCAGGGGTCTGTAACCGGTTTGCTGCTGGTGTGAGGGTATTTGGGGCCCTAGCCCAGGGGTCTGTAACCAGTTCGCTGCCGGTGTGAGGGTACTTGGGGCCCTAGCCCAGGGGTCTGTAACCGGTTCGCTGCCGGTGTGAGGGTTTTTGGGGCCCTAGCCCAGGGGTCTGTAACCGGTTCGCTGCCAGTGTGAGGGTACTTGGGGCCCTAGCCCAGGGGTCTGTAACCGGTTCACTGCTGGTGTGAGGGTACTTGGGCCCCTAGCCATGGGGTCTGTAACCGGTTTGCTGCCGGGCCCTAGCCCAGGGGTCTGTAACCGGTTCGCTGCCGGTATGAGGGTATTTGGGGCCCTAGCCCAGGGGTCTGTAACCGGTTTGCTGCCGGTGTGAGGGTACTTGGGGCTCTAGCCCAGGGGTCTGTTACCTTTCAGGGAAGAAAATGTCCTTAACCAAACTATTTTGAGAACCACAACATATATATGATTACACCACCGCAAAGACATACATGATACATACATTTACTGTACTGTACACACACTAATAGGGATATGTAAGCGTTAACATAAAACACATTTACTTTAATGAGAACTAGGGAAAGGCAAACAATATGTGGGGGAATAATATCTCACAATAATAAGTCTCTTTATTTTGTTTTTTCATTGTTATTCTGTGCAAAACAGTTTGTCATTTCCACCCTTGGGCAAAAAACACCCAAGGGTTTACTCTCTTAATCTCCCCCCTCCCCCACATTTAATTCTCCCCCTCCACACAATTCCCCATTCCCCCCTCCTCCCTCAATTCCCCCCTCCTCCCTCAATTCCCCCCTCCTCCCTCAATTCCCCCCTCCTCCCTCAATTCCCCCCTCCTCCCTCAATTCCCCCCTCCTCCCTCAATTCCCCCCTCACACACTAAATCCCCCCACCCACACAATTCCTCTCCACATTTAATTATAGCCCCCCACACACAATTTCCCCCTCACACACAATTTCCCCCTCACCCCCCACTCAATTCCCTACCCACACACACACATTAAATCCCTCCTTACCCGCACAATTCCCCCCTTCCCGTCCCACGCCAACACTCAATTCTCCCCTTCCCCTCACTCAATTCCCACCTTTCCCCCACACACTCAATTATCTCCCCCTCCCACCCCCACACTCAATTATCTCCCCCTCCCACCCCCACACTCAATTATCTCCCCCTCCCACCCCCACACTCAATTATCTCCCCCTCCCACCTCCACACTCAATTATCTCCCCCTCCCACCCCCACACTCAATTATCTCCCCCTCCCACCCCCACACTCAATTATCTCCCCCTCCCACCCCCACACTCAATTATCTCCCCCACAATCCCCCCTTCCTCCTCCCAACACACACAGCCAGTACATTTACCTTTGGGGCGTGGTGAGAGGCCTCTGGTCCTGCGTTAATGAAATTACCACGTGGGCGGATGCGTAAGGTCAGGTCCAACTTCTGGCACAGACTAACAGGAAGGGGAAGGAGTTATTGGACACAAAGAGTGGAACCACCTGTAGTTGCTGAAAAAGTAGCAGGTTGCTGAAAAAGTAGCAGGTTGCCGACCCATGCCCTAGGCGAACCTTCTGCTTGGCACCCCGCACCCACAATTAACATATGTTGATTGTAGATACTCATTGGGGGCACACAGAGGTGCCCTTCAGAGGGTGTCCGTGGAGGCCAGCAGGCCCCCTCTGAGAGGAGCACTGCAGATCTGGCACATGTGAGGGTCGCAGGCAGGGTATCTGGGCCCCCTGACTCACCGAGCTCAGGACAATAGTCCTTGTGCTGATGCAGGGACTGATTGAGCCACCAATGCTGATGCTGGGATATCCTGAAAACCTGACCTGTTGGGGTGGGGCTTGAGGACAAGAGTTGAGTCTTGCCTACCCCTGCTCTAGGCAATATGGCCAGAACATGGTAGGTAAACTGTTATTCGGTTTCATACAATATATTCTGGAGCCACAGGGTTATATGCAGGATATAAGTATGGCCAGATAGCTGAACTCATCCCTCTTGAAAGCACACCAAGTCCTTTAGTATATTCTTAACTTTATTGAGAAAGTCACAGCAAAATGCTTGTAGATGTTATGAGTGGTGAGAGAGTGCTTCTCTGTGAAGGTGCTTTTGTATAAGGGAAGGTCAAAAACGGATGGCTTGCAATGGGTAGGTAAGATAGGTGTACTCACTCAGCCTGCTTGGATGGAAAGGAAGTACAGTATGTGATTCCTGTCACACAGGAAAAGTGACTGGACTGTGCTAACTGTGAACACACACAGGGGAGTTGAGACAAACCATCTCAGCTAGGAGGACTAAAGAGGTTGTCAGGGCAACCAGCTATTGGCAGTCTAAAATGTAGCATTTCCACACTCACTGGGAGTTACAGCTGCAGGGAAAGCTTACATCCAAAATGGAGAAGGCTGGCAGTCAAAACTGCAAAGGGGGGAACAGGAATAAACAGTCCTGTTCCAGGACACCATGAATTATTGTGAGTAAAATCAATTATTCCCAAATTTGAGAATGGAGAACTTCTGCGTGTATATTCAATGAAAAGAAAAAGAAATAATGGAATTGTTCTTCTGGTGAACACGTTGTGGGAAGAAGTATCGTCAGACCATAATGGTTCCCAGAGATGTCTTTCAGTTCAGTAAGGAGAATCGGTGTCGTACATGTCAGATTGTGTTATACATAAAGAGAAAATAGAAGTTAGTAGAATAAACAATTCAGAGCTTCTCATTATATGAGTATCCGAGACTATTTATTTACAGGGTTTTGGTCACTTTTTTTTTTACCCACCACAACTTTTTTTAATGTCTGGTGCGGGGGGAGTGCCGGGGGGTACCGGGGGGTGCCGGGGGAGTACCGGGGGGTGCCAGCTCCACGTTCCGTAGCGAGCAATCAGCCTCACCCTGATGCCAGGGCCGGCTGGTAATATTGCGGGGCTCGGTGCAGGAAACTGGCCCCGCCTCTTGCGTCCTCCTTCGCGATGTGCTCCTGCAGTGTCCCTCATTATGGCGGTGCGGCGTCGGATAGCATTGCGTTGCCATGACAACGGATGCCACATGCCGTCGTGGCGTCCCGCTGTCATGGCAACCCGACGTCATTTGATGTTGCGGCGCACCGACGAGGGACACTGCAGGAAGACATCGCGAAGGAGAAGGTAAGAGGGTTACAGAGGCCCTATGCTCTTCCCCCGCAATCAGTTTAATTGTTGTGGGGAAGAGTGTCGGCCTGTGTAACTGCTGGGCTCCATGCAGCGGCACCGATAGCACCGCCATCAAGCCAGCCCTGATGATGAGACCCAAATGTTTAATGAGATGTCTGTGAGAAGGGTTACTTGGCTATGCACTTCTTTAACCCAGGCAGTGTTGAAAAGCTGTGTAAGGCTAAGGCCCGGCTCCCTCCGTCAGCGCTCCCGCACTGCAGACAGGCGGGGCGCTGACATACACAGACCGCGATATGCGGTCTGTAGGGGGCGGGAGTGGGAGGCTTGAGCGGGAGGGGGGGCGTGGCTTGAGCGGAGGGACCCGCTACTCTCCCCCCCCTCCCTCCACGGGCTCGGGCTGGAGCTGCTGATCACAAGCAACTCACACACTCATACACGCGCATACACAGGCACTCTCTCTCACACACGCACACAGGCAGGCAGGCACTCATACACACACACACACACAGACAGAGGCAGGCACTCACGCACTCAGGCACACACATACACACAGACAGACAGAGGCAGGCACACACATACACAAACACAGATAGGCACTCAGACACACACACAGACAGGCACTCACGCTGCTTTCCCTCCACACTCCTCCCTGCTCCCTAAAGCCTCTCCTCCTCCTGAAGCCTCCCCTCCTCATTGGCTCACAGCTACACCACGTGACGCGTCAACGCTAGGGATCAAAATTCTCTTGTATCCCGTAGCGGCTGACGCGTCACAGCGTGTAGTGAGCTGTGCAGCCAGGGGGGACCGGGACCGGCTCGGGAGGATTCCCCTGCTGGTGGGGAAAGCCCGTGGCAGCCGCCCGCGCCGCCGGGCGCTGCGGGTCCCAGCCTTAATACAGCAGGCATAAGCTTCTAGGGGTCCCATGTTAAATTGGATGAGAAGTAAAGAGTGACTCATTTTGCTCATGCATGTTATTACCCAGAATCCCTGGCTGTAGTGAAAGCCCTGTTTGCTAAGCAATAATGGTGAAAGACAGGGTTGCAGACCTGTCTGAGACATGAAAATGTGCTCACAAGGGGTATTTAAATGTATTTTTTATTTACAGTGGAATTTGTCATTAATATTGATGCCAATATTGACATTCTTTCCTTGTCGGCACATACACAAACTTTGAGCTCTTTTAGCATATCCACACATTTGTCATAAGGAGCACAGCAATTATCATTAGCATCTTGTTTATTCGCCATTTGTTCGAGAAACAATGGGCCCTATTCACGTTACTGTGAAGTTGTGGCCATTTTATTCTATCCCTGGAACTGGGAGTATTTTAGGGATTCAAAATGACACAAAGAAACTGAGAACAGGGTAGAACCACTACTACGAAAGGTACAGGAAAATAAACTCTTGAGTTGTAATGCTGGTTTTTAATTAATACAAATAGAGATGGGTGAATATTTTGTCATAATTCGAATTTGCAGTTGAACCTTCACCCCCCCAAAAATCTCTAAATACAAGGAAAGAACTCCGGCTAAGACACAGGGGCACTTAAAGAGGAGCGAGGTGCCAGTAAGGCATCTGAAGGGGGGAAGTATATTGACACAGGTTACAGACACAATGCAGCGTGCGTCACACAGGCTTCGGGAAGTTTATAGTGTACACAATAAGGACGTCGGTGCTTTAATATGGGCATAGTAATCTTATTTCAGAGTTTGCATTTATGAAGAGACACTATGTTACAGTACAGGAAGTTAAAATGTTGCTCAATTATTTTCTACTGTTACATTTATTTTATTAGCACTTTCCCTGATACCAACATCTCCACATTAAGCTCTTTGCTGCCAGGGGACACTGCTCTGCATTAAATAGTAATGCGATTTGTGCTGAGATGAGATTCAGGTTCCACAGACAGTACAGTATATTAGCCTCTATCCTCAAGTCCTTCATAAAAGTCACCAATGGAAGTACAGTATTAGGGCTCCTTGCTATCGACCACAGGTAAAAGAACATTGAAACAAACAATCCAGCTAATTCCTAGCAAATAAACACGTCTAATAAAATTGTCAATGTTAGTCTTTGCCTCTGTGATTTCTCTTCTTTTATTTTATTCAGGTGATAACTAATTTCCCACAGCATAATTGGATTGAATTGGAGCCGTTAAAATATTCCCATCACAGAAACGGAATTTCCTATTAAACATCAGACTATCGGCACATTGAGATATTTAGATTATTCTTTTCAAGCTCGTAGAACCCATTGTAAAAATATAATCAAGTTGCTTTATTGTCAACAGATTTTCGAGGGCATATACTTGCGGGGGAGGGCGTGAGTGTGTGTGAAAGCATAGAAGGTAAATGGAGAAGGTTTCTGTAGTTTGTATCTACTTTGCGTTGTCTGCAAGTAACAATACGTTTAAACATGTTGTCATGTGATTATATATACACTATATATAATCGTCCTAGATCACACACATACACTACATGTGACAATACCTTGCAGAACCATCACCACAAACTGTACAACACACAATTTGCTTTACTTTTATATTTCTGTCAAAGCAAATCTGTGGCTTTTCCAATCTGACCAAAGGCTCCCTGGCTCCCAGTAAATGACCTCAACATGAGACGTTTGCCCTTACATTGGACCTCACAATATTCAGGGGTACATACAGTAGCAATAATTGACAAACTGCTGCTTTTCTAAGCATCCATTTCAATTAATTAGGCGGAACGTGTAGATAGACAAGATCTTGTTAAAGCTGCAGTTCAGGCAGTATCCTGCATGTGTGTTTTTTTTTAAATAAATCAGTTCTGTAGTAAGAAAAAATACTTTTAGCATTTTCTGTTTTAAAAAAAACAACTTTGAAAGACCAATTTTCTTGTATTCTATTTTGACAAGCATTTGCTAAGGCACTGCCCCTTCATGTCCTGTCACAAGCCCTGGCACACCTCTTTGTCAGCCCTGCCCTCCCTCTAGCACATGTCAGTGAAGGAGTGCTCATGAATATTCATGAGCTTCCACTGAGTGACAGAAGCAGAAGAAAAACATATGCCAGCTCTAATGATGTCACCAAATTTCGCCGATCAATACATGGAGAACGAATTGACCTGCAGCTATACAGTTCTTTAGGTAATTAGAGATTGCCCACATGCAACTATTGAAGTAAAAAAATAAATAAAAACATAAAAAAAAAAAAAGAGACTGAACTGCAGCTTTAATATTACTTCCAAACATCTGTATCATTTGAATCACGTGCAGAATTAGTTATCATTAGATAGTTAAAATACATTACGTTCAGGTTAGAATGGTCCATTTCCCCCTACCCCCAAACTATTGAGTTTATGTAAATGAGATACTACTGATTACATTACTAATGATTTAAGAGTAGATTGCCTTCTGTTAAATTACATACAACTGCATTTTGTATTCATTGATAGCAAGTGAATAAGACAGAGATGCATTTAGAAGATTTCATTTATCCAAAATGTGCTGCATGCATGAATATTGCTATATACATTGGAACTGCATAATGTTTATTGCCATTACAGATCCTAGGAATCTTTTTCAGATTTTCTATCCTCTCACATCTCCTCCGTTCACTGCCCATCGCAATTATTCCTACACTAACTCATCTTTTCAACCTCTCAGCACAGGCTCATTTCCATTAACCTTCCAGCCTGCTTCTGTCCCATCCATCCTGAAGAAACCTTCTCTGAATCCCACCTCCCCTTCCAGCTATCATCCCATCTCCCTTCTTCCATTTGATTACAAACTTCTGGAAAGACTCCTTTATAACCACATTCTGGACTTTCTCTCTTTTAACTCTACTTCGGACACTGCAGTCTGGATTCCGTCCTAACAACTTTACTAAGGCTGCCCTAACAAAAGTCACCAGTGATCCTGAAGACAAAATGACATGGGAAGTTCTACTTCGCTCTACCCAGTTAGTTCTACACTCAGTGTCTTATTTGCTGGCGCATCCTCCTCTTCACTCCCACTCACAGTTGACGGAACTAAGGATCTCTACTCTTACCTTATAGAATGAATACAGTCAATCGGTTTTCACTGCCATCTCTAAACTGATACCCAAATATACTTCTTCTCTGCTGACCTCTCCCCTTCTTTCCAGTCTTATGTCACCAACTGTCTTTCTGCGATTTTCTCATGTATGTTCCTTCACTATCTCAAATGTAACATGTCAAAAACTGAGCAATTTTCACTCTTTCTAACTCTACACCTGTACCTGATTTCTCATTTGCAATGCAAGACTACCGATACCCCAAGCCAGATGCTTAGGTGTAACTTTTGACTCCACGCTCTCCTTTATCCCGCAAATTCAGTACCTCACCTCACCCCTTACTTACTGAATAATCCACCAAAATTCTTATTCACTCACTCATCCTGTCCCGGTTGGGCTGTCTCAAAGGACTGTTTCTAGTTGGTCTTCCCCGTCTGTCCCCACTAAATGCAGCTACCAAGCACATTTACCTTACCCCACCGCTCTTCCTCTGTTGCCCCACTATAGAAATCACCACAGTGGCTATCCATACAGTCAAATTCAAGACACTTGTGCTCACCTACAAAGCTATACCTTCCACATACTCTCCCACACACAATCTATACTGGGCTCCTGACCTACATCTCTCCATCTCTCTCATTACTTCCTCTCACTCCAGTCTCCAAGACTTCTCCTGGGCTGCACTCAACTCTGAAATTCTCCACCACGCCGTACATACAGATGTAGCAGGCATTATTACACGTGTTCTCCACCACACCATACATACAGATGTAACAGGCATTATTACACGTGTTCTCCACCACGCCGTACATACAGATGTAGCAGTCATTATTACACATGTTCTCCACCACGCCGTACATACAGAAGTAGCAGGCATTATTACACATGTTCACCACCACACCATACATACAGATGTACAATAGCAGGCATTATTACACGTGTTCTCCACCACACCGTACATACAGATGTAGCAGGCATTATTACACATGTTCTCCACCACGTCATACATACAGAAGTACAATAGCAGGCATTATTACACGTGTTCTCCACCACACCGTACATACAGATGAACATGTGTAATAATGCCTGCTACACCACCACACCATACATACAGATGTACAATAGCAGGCATTATTACACATGTTCTCCACCACACCGTACATACAGATGTAGCAGGCATTATTACACATGTTCTCCACCATGCCGTACATACAGATGTAGCAGGCATTATTACACATGTTGTCCACCACACCATACAGTACATACAGATGTAGCAGGCATTATTACACGTGTTCTCCACCTCGCCATACATACAGATGTAGCAGGCATTATTACACATGTTCTCCACCACACCATACATACAGAAGTAGCAGGCATTATTACACGTGTTCTCCACCACGCCATACATACAGATATAGCAGGCATTATTACACGTGTTCTCCACCACGCCGTACATACAGATGTAGCAGGCATTATTACACGTGTTCTCCACCACGCCATACATACAGATATAGCAGGCATTATTACACGTGTTCTCCACCACGCCGTACATACAGATGTAGCAGGCATTATTACACATGTTCTCCACCACGCCATACATACAGATATAGCAGGCATTATTACACGTGTTCTCCACCACGCCGTACATACAGATGTAGCAGGCATTATTGCACATGTTCTCCACCACACCATACATACAGAAGTAGCAGGCATTATTACACATGTTCTCCACCACTCCATACATACAGATGTAGCAGGCATTATTACACGTGTTCTCCACCACGCCATACATACAGAAGTAGCAGGCATTATTACACATGTTCTCCACCACACCATACATACAGATGTAGCAGGCATTATTACACATGTTCTCCACCATGCCGTACATACAGATGTAGCAGGCATTATTACACATGTTCTCCACCACACCATACATACAGATGTAGCAGGCATTATTACACGTGTTCTCCACCACGCCATACATACAGAAGTAGCAGGCATTATTACACATGTTCTCCACCACACCATACATACAGATGTAGCAGGCATTATTACACATGTTCTCAACCACACCATACATACAGCTGTAGCAGGCATTATTACACATGTTCTCCACCACGCCGTACATACAGAAGTAGCAGGCATTATTACACATGTTCTCCACCACGCCGTACATACAGATGTAGCAGGCATTATTACACATGTTCTCCACCACGCCGTACATACAGATGTAGCAGGCATTATTACACATGTTCTCCACCACACCATACATACAGATGTAGCAGGCATTATTACACATGTTCTCCACCACACCATACATACAGAAGTAGCAGGCATTATTACACATGTTCTCCACCACACCATACATACAGATGTAGCAGGCATTATTACACGTGTTCTCCACCACGCCATACATACAGAAGTAGCAGGCATTATTACACATGTTCTCCACCACACCATACATACAGATGTAGCAGGCATTATTACACATGTTCTCAACCACACCATACATACAGCTGTAGCAGGCATTATTACACATGTTCTCCACCACGCCGTACATACAGAAGTAGCAGGCATTATTACACATGTTCTCCACCACGCCGTACATACAGATGTAGCAGGCATTATTACACATGTTCTCCACCACGCCGTACATACAGATGTAGCAGGCATTATTACACATGTTCTCCACCACACCATACATACAGATGTAGCAGGCATTATTACACATGTTCTCCACCACACCATACATACAGAAGTAGCAGGCATTATTACACATGTTCTCCACCACACCATACATACAGATGTAGCATGCATTATTACACTTGTTCTCCACCATGCCGTACATACAGATGTAGCAGGCATTATTACACATGTTCTCCACCCCGCCATACATACAGATGTAGCAGGCATTATTACACATGTTCTCCACCACACCGTACATACAGAAGTAGCAGGCATTATTACACATGTTCTCCACCCCGCCATACATACAGATGTAGCAGGCATTATTACACATGTTCTCCACCACACCGTACATACAGAAGTAGCAGGCATTATTACACATGTTCTCCACCACGCCATACATACAGAAGTAGCAGGCATTATTACACATGTTCTCCACCACGCCATACATACAGAAGTAGCAGGCATTATTACACATGTTCTCCACCACGTCATATATATAGAAGTCACAGGCATTATTACACGTGTTCTCCACCACACCTTACATATAGATGTAGCAGGCATTATTACACATGTTCTCCACCACGCCGTACATACAGATGTAGCAGGCATTATTACACATGTTCTCCACCACACCATACATACAGATGTAGCAGGCATTATTACACATGTTCTCCACCACACCATACATACAGATGTAGCAGGCATTATTACACATGTTCTCCACCACACCATACATACAGATGTAGCAGGCATTATTACACATGTTCTCCACCACACCATACATACAGAAGTAGCAGGCATTATTACACATGTTCTCCACCACGCCGTACATACAGATGTAGCAGGCATTATTACACATGTTCTCCACCACGCCATACATACAGAAGTAGCAGGCATTATTACACATGTTCTCCACCACGCCATACATACAGAAGTAGCAGGCATTATTACACATGTTCTCCACCACGCCATACATACAGAAGTAGCAGGCATTATTACACATGTTCTCCACCACGTCATATATATAGAAGTCACAGGCATTATTACACGTGTTCTCCACCACACCTTACATACAGATGTAGCAGGCATTATTACACATGTTCTCCACCACGCCGTACATACAGATATAGCAGGCATTATTACACGTGTTCTCCACCACGCCGTACATACAGATGTAGCAGGCATTATTACACATGTTCTCCACCACACCGTACATACAGAAGTAGCAGGCATTATTACACATGTTCTCCACCACGCCATACATACAGAAGTAGCAGGCATTATTACACATGTTCTCCACCACGTCATACATACAGAAGTAGCAGGCATTATTACACATGTTCTCCACCACGTCATATATATAGAAGTCACAGGCATTATTACACGTGTTCTCCACCACACCTTACATATAGATGTAGCAGGCATTATTACACATGTTCTCCACCACGCCATACATACAGATATAGCAGGCATTATTACACATGTTCTCCACCACGCCATACATACAGATATAGCAGGCATTATTACACGTGTTCTCCACCACGCCGTACATACAGATGTAGGAGGCATTATTACACGTGTTCTCCACCACGCCGTACATACAGATGTAGCAGGCATTATTACACATGTTCTCCACCACGCCGTACATACAAATGTAGCAGGCATTATTACACATGTTCTCCACCACAGGTATGATACCTTTTATTGGACCAACAAGTAGTTGATATGTTATAAGCTTTTGAACCTTTCAGGGTCAGGGTTCCTCCGATGAAGGATCCTGAGAGGTTGGAAAGCTTGTAACATATCAACTACTTGTTGGTCCAATAAAAGGTATTGTGACGGGAGGGGGTAACCAGGCTATACAATAAAGGTTAAGCCCTCTGGTTACCCCTGAAACCGTGGGGTCGCTGGCAGCTTAATAGCACCATAAACCAGGGATTATACATGTCAAAAATAGTGACCCCTGCTTTTTTCTGTTTTCATGTTCCCTTGGCCATAGAACGGTGAGATTTCTTGTGTGTCAGTTTTAGGGGGGTATTTGGGTAGAAAAGCAATTATTTTGCTTGCAGGATTTCGGGGGCCGAAGTTAACGATAGTCCTTTTAATTCTCCCCGGCAAACAGGCATGATTTGCTGGTACGCAGGGTTAATTACACCGAGGCAACCCAGTGTCCCCAGACACCTGAGTTTCGAGCCCAAATATCCCAAATTAATTTCCCTTATAAATATAAAGTTCCCCAAGGTGCATACTTTATTAAAGGGTACTTTATAATGTTTTAGAGATTTGCTATAAGACTCTATGCAGTCAGCCAGGGCATCAGCATAGACGTCGGCATATCTGTATAGAGTCCGTAGTTCAAAGGAGAGAGGATGTCCAGAGGTAAGACGACGGTTTGGTGGGTGAGGACGGGCAAACTGCCAAGTCCGGAGAACAAATGGCACCCTGTGTGGACACCTTTTGTATCTGCCAGACTTAGTGGAGCCTGCACAGTAGGTGGCAATGAGTTAGCTGGGGAGATACAGCTCGGAGGCGCATCTTCCATTGGCTAAATCATATTTCCTGCTCACCCAGCTTTTCCAGCCGGCTTGGCACGCCTCCTCCTCCGACATCAGCCAAAGGTACAAGCCCCTATTCCTATTGACTGGCGGGGAGAAATTCCCATGCTCTGATTGGTCGCTCCTCCTACCTCCATACTAGGGATAGCTTAGCGGAGTGTATGTAAGGCGATGCCCCAATCAGAGAACCAGACCATCTAGTGACTTGTGTCGATGAAGCTGGAGCGGGCTTTTCAAAGTTGCTCTGTTCTAAATAGCAGAGAAACCAGCTTCGTTTTGAAGCTAGGAAAGTCTGCCTCGCAGAGACCAAGTCCCGTCTTTTGCGGCCAAGTTCTACAAACCGAACGTAGCGGTCGCGGTCAGGACTCCTTGCCGAAATCATTTCCAGGACATTCAGGACGAGGTCCCGGTCAGGATCTTCTACCGAATCTCAGTCCAGGACGTCCGGAACAAGGTCCCGATCAGGGTAAGCCCTTGCAAGCGGGTGCCCTGCACCTAGGAAAGGCTAGATCTCAGCCCCCAGACCCCAGTAAGTGTGTATATTTCTGTCTTTTGTATTTCTGTTGTGTTTCCGAGGTTTTATCCAAAAAAAACCATTTTATTTCACAGCCTTGTTTTGCCTATTGAATGATCCCGGTATAAATTTGTTAAAGGTCCTGGCCTCCTGTGACAGGTATCATACCCCTACTCCCTCTCCCTCCTTTGTTAGTACATGGAAGGATCAACACGGATCCCCACCCTTTTTGGTTATATGTACTCCTTTGCTATACAATGTCGTTGCCTTACCACCCTCCCACATTGTATGTGACATACAAAGAAAAGATAACAATGATAGTTATTGAATGTGTGATTACAGTTGCTGTATAATTGTGGTTCCCAAATCCCTTTCTTGACCCCGATGTCAAAGCATTTACAGCAGTTTGAACATCGAGTGGTTACAATTACAAATCCCAAGTGTGTTATTCTCCTTGCCTTGTATCGGCAATTAGAATGTCTGCATTCATATCTGTTTGTCTAGTGATGTCATGGTGATGTCATAGCCTATTCAAGCAGAAACTTTTCTTAGAAAAGGCGGTCTAGGATATTTGGTCGCTGTCGTTTTGCCGCCACTCACCTCACCGCAGGGACATCCCTCCGCCGGCCACTTTGCCACCAAGGTAAGTCCCAAACCTTACCCTAAAACCCCCTAATACTAACCCTACACCTTACCCTAAAAACCTTAACCCCTTACCCTAAACCCCCTATCCTTAACCCCCTGTCCTAACCACTACAACACCTTAGCTTAACTTACTGACGAAACGGCCGGTGGCTGAGTGTCCAGCGGCGGAGCGACTGCCGTGAAGGATCTCTCAGCGGCCGTACGCCGGCGGAGACTTGGTCGCAGTGAGACGGCAATGACCATATGTCCGATTCCGGCCTCCAGGGCTTCCATTTCTGTGGCCACTCTGAATGAAACCTAATGTGTTTCTGCGCTGGGTAACAACGCAGTAAAGCTCTAAAAAGCGTAACCACAGTATCTTGTCACTGAGGCGTCCTGTGTCATTCACATTTCCTGATCACAGCTGGATTATCTCTACATTAACTCCGCGCAGGCGTTGCAAGTCTCTTTGGCTGAGGAGGGGTTAAGAAAACCCATTCCCAAACATTGTCAAGTCCCTGCGAGGGTGCGGTAAGTTTCGTTCTGTTACATTGTTTGGCCTCTGCGTGATATTAGCTGAATGTAATTATGGACAATGTTGAGACTGCTCTAGAGAACATTTTATGAATGATTGGTTGGGTGATATAATAGCGGAAGATGCGTTGCTTTCTATTGTTTGTTATTTCCTAGCTATGTGTAAATAAGACTTTTTATAGCTAAAGAAAAAATAGTTTGTCAGAGCTTCAATAAAAAATCCATCATGAGGTCTAATTTCCCCTTGTTATCTCTTTGAAGGGATCCTCCTCAGATCCATATTCATTTGGCAATGCATAAAATGTGCAATGACTGATGGGAAAAGATTGATGTGGTTTGATTTCTGCTGGACGCGCATATACTGTAGTGTCCTTTAGACCAGGCATGCTCAACTCCAGTCCTCAAGCGCCTCCAACAGGTCAGGTTTTCAGAATATTCCATCTTCAGCACAGGTGGCTCAACAATTAGTCCCTGTTTCAGCACAGGTGGCTCAGAGGCTGTCTTCAAGCACCCCAAAAGGTCAAGGTTTCAGGATATCCCTGCTTCAGCACAGGTTGCTCAGTCAGAGGTTGACTCTCTTGGGGTAAATGGATTCGGTTAGCGATGCTCAACTCCAGTCCTCAACCCCCCACCCCCCCAACACGTCAGGTTTTCAGGATAACCCAGCTTCAGCACAGGTGGCTCAATAAGGGGCTCAGTCAAAGACGGAGTCCCTTATTGAGCCACCTGTACTGAAGCAGGGACTGATTGAACTATCTGTGCTGAAGCAGGGACTTATTGAGCCACCTGTGCTGAAGCTGGGATATCCTGAAAACCTGACATGTGGGGAGGGGCTTGAGGACTGGAGAGATGCAATCAATGAGATTTCAAGTTCATGACCAATCATATCATTTTAAATGTGAATTACTTGGCTTTATAAATGAGACGCCGTTGAAGTCTTTGGAGCAGCTGATAATCAGTGAGAGATGGATGTCTGTGATTAATCATATGTCCAATTTTAACATCCATATAGTGCAACAGTTGCATTGATTGGTACACCCCCTTGTATATTCAGGAAGAGGATTCACTTTTACTGTATATCACTATTAAGATGATCCCTTACTGGGCATTTATTATATCTAATTAACATCAGAGGTTACATAGTTAGATAGTTACATAGTCACATAGTGGATGAGTTTGAAAAAAGACATATGTCTGTCAATGTTCAACCTATGCTAAATTTAGACGACAGATACTTTATCCTATATTTGTATTTACAGTATTTTCATCCAGAGGAAGGTAAACAAAAAACCCCAGTGACACATCATCCAATGCTGGGACATAAGGGGAAAAAGAAATTCCTTCCTGGCTCCAAATAATGGCACTCAGATTTCTCCCTGGAGCAACATCCTTCCCATCTTGCCATACTAACAGCCTCTGCGATGTTCACTGGACATCATGTTTGCCTGTGTCTAAGGCCTGGGACCCGCTGCGCTCGTTGGCGCGGGCGGCAATGTCGCGAGTTCCCCACCAGCAGGGGAATCCTCGCGAGCCGGTCCCGGTCCCCACTGGCGGCACAGCTGACTACACGCTGTGGCGCGTCAGCCGCTAGGGGACACAAGAGAATGGTGTTTCCTAGCGTCGACGCGTCACGTGGTGTGGCTGTGAGCCAATGGGGAGGGGAGGCTGCGGGAGGAGGAGAGGCTTCGGGGAGCGGGGAGGAGTGTGGAGTGAAAGCAGGTGAGTGCCTGTCTGTGTATGTGTGTGCCTGAGTGCCTGTCTGTGTGTGTGTGTGTATGAGTGTGTGTATGTGTGTGCCTGTCTGTGTGCGTGCCTGTCTCTGTCTGTGTGTGTGTGTGTGTGTGTGTGTATGAGTGCGTGAGTGCCGGCCTGTGTGTGTGTGTGTGTGTGTGTGTGTGTGTGTGTGTGTGTGTGTGTGTGTGTGTATGTATGTATGAGTGCCTGCGTGTGTGTGTTTTTTTTACTTACCTGCAGCCCGTGGCAGCCCGTGGAGGGAGGGGGGGGGAAGAGTAGCGGGTCCCTCCGCTCAAGCCACGCCCCCCCTCCCTGTCAATCCTCCCAGTCAATCCTCCCAGTCAATCCTCCCACCTCCCGCTCCGGCCCCTCACGTCATGGCCGCGCCCCCTCACGTCATGGCTGCGCCCCCCCCCGACCCGTTTGGCCACGCCCCCCCGCTCCGAGAAAAGCATCCTGTAGACCGCAGATCGCGGTACAGCGAGTTGCACGCGCCGCCGGCAAGCAAGCCAGCCGTGCGGACGCGTGCAACGGGACCTTAGCCTAAGGCTGGCTTCAGTCTGCATAATTGACACTATGTGCTCCTTTGCATGTCATTTCCCAGAATCCCTAGCTGTAGTGGAAGCATTGTATGCTAGGAGATAATGTGGAAGAGCAGGGTTGCAGACCTGTTCTGAGACACGTGAATGTGCTCACAAGTGGTATTTGTATTTGCTATACGGTCGAGGGTTTTTGTCACTTTTTTTTAAACCCAACTTAACTTATTTAATGTGTAGCAACAATAGTCCAAATCCTTATTGTAATTTCCCTTACTTCCACACTACTTGGCATACAAGGCCCACAGCTTCACTGCTATAAAGGTACAGAGGGATCGAGGCTCGAGACACTGAATCAGGAGATCTTAATTTGCAAGAACAAATAGTAACTCCTATGATATGTTGAAACATTTTATCAACCGCAGCAGCTTTGAGTCACATCTCCACATTATCATATGACCCTAAAGCGTTTCCTTTGCGTTTTATAAATGGACGTCATACCCTTTTTTTAAAAGCAACAGCCTGTGCTGCTAGTTTTTTGTGTCCCTTGAACCCGGGAGTCCCCAGACCAGCCTGGCACCAGCGGCCAAGAGAGAGCTGCCACATTAGGAGAGGACACTGCAGCATCCTATGAATTACCCCGGTAGGTTTGTAGTTTGGGATTTCTCTGCGTATTTTATATGTATCTCAGGAACCGGGAGCTCACGTAATTATTATCATTTTTTTTAAAATGTGTATTTCTGCTTTAATGTGAGTTACTGTATGTATTCGCATACAGAAATCTTTAGATATACAACGGGCATAGCGGGCTGCTGTTAATTTATAACTGTAAACAATATTATGTTATTTATTATTTCCCCAGATACTGTTTCAGAATAGATCCAGTGTGTGCACTATACTATTTTTAATACCATGATCTTTAATGGAGCTCTTTCAGGTTTTGTTTTCCCTTTATTCTTCTTGATGATCTGAAATATCTTACATATGGAACCAACTTTGATCTGTATCTCAATTGTAACTGGTGATTGGGTTGAGCCTACAACAGATGCATAATACTGTCCAGAAGAGAATATTTGCCTTTACAAACAAACATTTCCTTGGCAACGCAAAGCTCTGTGCAGTAGATGAGTTGTCAGTTAATCAAAGGGTAAAATGTTACAAGCAACAGAACAACAGTTTATTTACTCATCCTGCCTTGCATCTCTCTATCATCTCTCTATCATCTTGAAGCAAAGTGACAGGGATGTATTGTGTTATAGATGATCACATTTGTGAGCAACCAAGGAATTGATATCAACTATAATAAACCATACATTCATTACATGGTGACTCAGCTAATACTCTCAATTTAGTGACTGTACGATTTAATGGGGTCTCTGTTAAAACCTAGTGTCGGTGTATGGCTGTTTATTCTGAGAAAAGCTTTTCCCTATTATACTTTGAAGTATACCTGCCATCCTAATGATACAAGAACGGGAGTTTTGATAAATGTTTGATACTTTGTGAGCATTAAATGTGTTTGAGACAGTGGGTCCACATAGTGCAGGGGTCTCCAGTTCTCAAGACCCTCCAACACAACAGGTTTTCAGGGTATCCCTGCTTCAGCATAGGTTCAGTCTTCGACTCAGCCACTGACTGCGCCAACGGTGCTAAAGCAGACTCTTCGACTGAGCCACTGATTAAGCCACCTGTGCTAAAGCAGGGATATAGCAGAGTAGAGGAATAAACCTCCAAGCCCGACGCTACTAGCCTAGAAGACAGCGTGTATCACGCGGAGGCTGAATTAACCCTAAACATACCGGAGACAGAACCATAAGTGTAGAAACGCTGTAGCTGTAATAAGGTAGTCCTTAGATCACATATAGTGGGAACCAGCTGGAAGCGATGGACCCTGGGTCCCCCTAAGGGAACCGACAGACCCTCGCATATACCAGGTAAGCCTTAGTGACAAATCAGCAGCAAACAGTCACTGGATGGTGTACTCACATCCAAAATCCAGGTAAGTAGAAATCTCCGGTATAGGATGCGTGCATCCACTGGTAACCGGAACAGGTAAACAGGAGAAAAAACTAGGAGTACAGCAATAAAAATCGAGAACTGGAGGACAAATTAAAAAATAACAAAAATGTAATGAGACATAAACTATTTAAAAGAGAAACCTCTAACGCGTTTCTTGCATGGTGCGCTTTATTTGATAAAGCGCACCATGCGAGAAACGCGTTAGAGGTTTCTCTTTTAAATAGTTTATGTCTCGTTACATTTTTGTTATTTTTTCATTTGTCCTCCAGTTCTCGTTTTTCATTGCTGTGCTCCTAGTTTTTTCTCCTGTTTACTTAAAGCAGGGATATCCTGAAAACCTCATCTTTGGGGATAAGTGGGGTGTGGGGGGTGGGGGGGATTGAGGACTGGAGTTGAGAACCCCTGAAGTAGTGTATGCTTACAATGGCCCGATTTGTAAAGCATCTTTCCACAATTCTTGTGGCCTTGTATGTGTAAATGTGTGATATGTATGAGCATACTTGGAGGACAGTTCCTCACTGAGAAAGTGTGCAGTATTTACGTTAGCTAAGTGTACCATAATATATACAAAAAAGAAAATCATCAAATGTGTAAGTACAGAAGGACAGAGCTTTATTTTACTGATACAGTATGTCACCGTATGATGAGTAGCAGCTCTATCACCATATTCTCCATTGATTTCCCATTGTGGTAAATGCTCTGATTTGTTATTCTAATGTTGCTGACAGTTTATTTATTATTTATTTATTTATAAAATATTTTACCAGGAGGTAATACATTGAGAGTTACCTCTCGTTTTCAAGTAAGTCCTGGGCACAGAGTAAAACAAATAATACATGGTTACAAGTACAGTTACATAAATGACCAAGGAATACATTATATACAAGACATTGCGTGCACAGTTAAAGAAAATATATATTATGAGCGTATGAAACAGTTACAGACCAGATTAAAGTGTGAGACAGCCTTAGATTTGAAAGAACTTAAGCTGGTGGTGGATATGAGAGTCTCTGGTAGGTTGTTCCAGTTTTGGGGTGCACGGAAGGAGAAGGAGGAACGTCCGGATACTTTGTTGAGCCTTGGGACCATGAATAGTCTTTTGGAGTCTGATCTCAGGTGATAGGTGCTGCATGTGGTAGGGGTGAGGAACTTGTTCAGGTAGCTGGGTAGCTTGCCCAGAAAGTATTTGAGGGTGAGACAGGAAAGGTGAACTTTGTGCCTAGACTCTAGTGATGACCAATCTAGTTCTTTGAGCATTTCGCAGTGATGTGTGTTGTAGTTGCATTGGAGAACAAAACGACAAATTGAATTGTAGAGGGTGTCAAGTTTGCTAAGGTGGGTTTGAGGAGCCGAGCCATATACTATGTCTCCATAGTCAATAATTGGCATTAGCATCTGCTGTGCAATACGCTTTCTGACCAGGAGACTTAGGGAGGATTTGTTCCTGTAAAGTACCCCTAGTTTGGCATAGGTCTTGGATGTCAGGGTATCAATGTGCATCCCGAATGTTAAGTGGGAGTCAAACCATAAGCCCAGGTATTTAAAACTAGTGACAGGTGTTAGGGTGGTGTTAGCGTTGGTTCTAATCAGGAGCTCAGTCACTGGAAGCTTTACAAATTTAGTCTTGGTCCCAAATACCACTGTTACAGTCTTGTCAGTGTTTAAAAACAGTTTGTTTTGGGAAATCCAGTTTTCGAGTCTCAAAAAGTCAGACTGAAGTATGTGTTGAAGGTCAGAGAGGCTATGGCTGTGTGCATATAGGATTGTGTCATCTGCATACATGTGTATTGAGGCTTCCTTACAAGCTGTGGAAGATCATTAATGAACACTGAGAAGAGTAGGGGCCCCAGAACAGAGCCTTGCGGGACACCACAGGTGATATCCAGGGGGTTGGAGTTAGAGCCTGAGATGGACACATGTTGGGATCTTCCTGATAGGTAGGACTGAAACCAGTTTAAAGCATGTTTCCCTATTCCAGAGCTCTGGAGTTTTTTAAGCAGGATAACATGATCAACTGTGTCAAAAGCCTTTGCAAAATCTAGGAATACTGCACCAATGAGTTGTCCCCGTTCCATTCCACACTGGATTTCATTGCAAACTTTTAGCAGGGTAGTTACGGTGGAGTGTTTGGGACGAAACCCAGACTGGAATTGGCTAGGGAAATTTGTCTTGGTGTAGAAATCGCTTAATTGGGAGTGGACACATTTTTCCATAACTTTGGATAGAATTGGGAGAAGTGAGATTGGCCTGTAGTTTGAGACAGTGTTTTTGTCCCCACTTTTGAAGATTGGGACAACTCTGGCAGTTTTCCAGGTCTTAGGGATATGGCCTGCAGACAGGATAGAGTTGACTATGGACGCAATTGGTTTGGCAATGGCTGGGGCACCAAGTCGTAGGAACCTAGATTGTAGTGAGTCGGGTCCACATTGGCTGCTTAGTTTTAGTTTGAGGAGCGCTTGTGTAATCTCCTCTTCAGATACTGGGCTAAATTGAAAATTTTGGGCAGTGTTGGGAGGGGGTGGGACTGTAGGGATACTCCCAGGATGAGATTCGTGTTTGGGGTTTGTGCTGCGTTTCGCTAATAAGTTAGTGGCACACCCCGCAAAGTAATCATTGAATGTATTTGCAATGTCAGTGGAGGTTGTCAGAGTAATATCCCCCTTAGTGATATTACTTGGTTGTTGATGGTTAGGAGGCTGGAATATATTGTTGATAACCTTCCAGAAGTTAGCTGGGTTTGATGTATTCTGGTGGAGATTGTCAAAGTAATATTGTGCTTTTGCATGCCTTTTTTGCCTTGTGCACATGTTCCGCATGCATCTGTAGTGATTGAGATCCTTGGTAGTGCCAGTTACTTTGTAGCTTTTCCACAAGGCATCCCTGAACTGGTAGAGTGCTATAAGGTCAGTTGTAACCCATGGAAGGTGGGCCCCCCGTACCCTTATTTTGCGTAGTGGAGCATGGGTATCGCAGAGTTTTAAGAACTCGGATTGGAAATAGTTGAGCGCGGAATCGGGGTCGGGAATTAAATCGATTCTGTGCCATGGGCAGTTGGTAAGGTCATCCAGAAACTGTTGTGGGTTAAAGTTTTTAAATGTTCTAGTGAGGAGAACTTTAGGGCTTAATTGGGGCGGTTTAATTTTCCTTACACAGTACACTATTGCATGGTCACTGAAAATGTCAGGAAGGATGCCAGAGGATTGGATTCTGCTGGGGTTTGAGGAGAGAATCCAGTCTAGCAAGGAATGGTTATGCGATTTCAGGTTTATCCGTGTGGGTTGGGAAATGAGTTGCGATAGGTTAAGTGACTTGAGTTGTATCTGGATTTTGTGGTTTTTAGTGTCAAGCCAATTGGAGTTGAAATCCCCAAGAACTAGCAGCTCACTCTTCTCATTCAGAGAGGAAATGGAGCCAAGAAATTGGGTGATATCGGTCAGGGATTGTAGAGGGGCTTTAGGGGGGCGGTAGATGCCAGGAAGCAAGATGGGCTTAGAAAAGGGGAGGCAGATTTTGCCAACTAGAATTTCAAAAGAGTGTGGGCTTGGTGGGCAATTTAACAGTGTAAATTGTAAGGTGTCTGCAATATAAAATAACACCCCTCCTCCTCTCTTTGACCTATCTCTCCTAAAAATGGAGTATTCCTAAATGGCGATATTTGCATCAGGGGTTTTAGGGGATAGCCATGTTTCTGTAAGAACGATGGCTTTGGGTTTATGCATAAGGCACCATGCCCTTAGTTCGTCCAGTTTGGGCAGCAGGCTCTGGATGTTTATATGGGCGACAGAAAGCCCTTTTTGGAATTTAAAGGTGGAATTCTCAGGTGCACGGGACAGAGCTGAAATGGGAGGACCTGGGTTAGGTTCAATATCACCTGCTAAAGAGTGTAATAGTATGAGTAGAAATTTGGGTAGTTGTTTGCAAGTTGTAAATTTGTTTGTGATTTGTGATGTTTGCCATTAGAGTGAGCAGTGGTTGATGTGCTGGTTTTTAGAGTTCTCCACCAACATTCAGTAGATAGTGCAAGGCTTTTGAGTAGTCCAGGGTGTATGGTGATGTTGGGTGTGGGCCAGGATGGAGGAGTTTGTAGTGGATAGAGGGAGTAACATCTCCATGAGGCCAGGAGAAAGGAAAGAGTTAAAATACATAGCAGGTTCATGATGCCAGAGGTAGGCAGTGCTGCAAGGAGCTGTTGTGAGCAGAGTGAGTGTGAGCAGACTAAACAGCAGGTGTGTGCCTGTTCCTTGTCAAATGTTTAGCTGTATTGCAATGCTAGAGTCAGTTCAGGGTTTCAGTGTATTGTGCAGTCAGTTTTAGGAGAGGCTGCAGTAAATAAATTGTAAAGGGGTGGGGGGTTGAAATAGGCAGGTTAGCAAGCTTGGGATCATAGTGTGATCTGAATAGCTTACCGTTTGTTGTCTTGAGTGAAAGAGTTTGCAGAAAGAAGCAGTCCCCAGTCACCTCTAGTCAAACTGTAGTCTAACTGTATTTATCACTTAAAAACCTCACTTTAAATGCCTCACTGCCTAATGCAGTTCCTGAAGCTTCCAGGAACATTAGGGGGAACACATGCATAATAGACTCGTTTAGGGTGAGGCTGCTCTAAGCATTGCTGCGTAATATTGTGATCCTTATTTATTAGACTGTCATTGCAAAAAATGTAAATAAATAAACGACTGAACGTGTTCAAATTACATTCAAGTTTGACCCACTGCAAAGTCATCAGACCCATCAAAGCATGTTCAAGCTTTTTGACATATTGTGAATTGGAAAAAGACACCAGGCAGGACAAATTATATGACGTAATTCTACCAGTGGGCACGAACCAGGACC
Organism: Ascaphus truei; assembly: GCF_040206685.1. Lineage (NCBI taxonomy): Eukaryota > Metazoa > Chordata > Amphibia > Anura > Ascaphidae > Ascaphus > Ascaphus truei. The sequence continues at coordinate 11,835,974 of NC_134492.1, read as the reverse complement.
GATGGCAGTGGGCAAGAGCTACCGGGCCCCAGTTACTGCTGCGGCCTCACTCCCCCGCCCCGGCCTCCATTCCCCCACCGGGCCTCCCTCCCCTGCCAGTTGGCACCAGAAGTTGGGTCCAAATTATGCTTCTGTGCGCTGGACTGGCATGGTACCGAATGCCTTCCACCGCCAAGGTAATTTTGTGTGTGTGTGTATATTGTAGGGGGTTGAATTGTGTGAGTGTGTGTGTGTGGCCAATGTGGGATTGAGTGAGAGGGGGGGGGCATTCAGAGATATAGGGATGGGAGAGGAGGGAGAGGGGGGAGTGTTTGAGGAAGAGAAGGTGGGGAGTGAGAGAGCGGAAGAGTAATACATGGCGAGAGTGTGAGAAATAGGCTTTAACGAAGCATATGGGTAGCTCCGTGGCTGATACTACAGTATGCACCTTATACATTGACCATGAGCCCTTGCAGACACACTTACCAGAACACACTCCTACTGTCTCTGTATGTTCTTCCTACTTACCAATTAGATTGTAAGCTCTTTAGGGCAGGGACTCCTTTTCCTAATGTTACTTTTATGACTGAAGCATTTATTCCCATTATGTGTTTTATTATTATAATAATAATAATAATAGCATGTTCTTGTATAGCGCTGCTAGTTTTACACAGCGGTTTACAGAGACATTTTGCAGGCACAGGTCCCTGCCCCTTGGAGCTTACAATCTATGTTTTTGGTGCCTGAGGCACAGAGAGATAAAGTGATTTGCCCAAGGTCACAAGGAGCCGACAACAGGAATTGAACCATGTTCCCCTGATTCAAACTCAGTGCCAGTCAGTGTCTTTACTCACTGAGCCGCTCCTTCTCTTATGTCATGTGTTTTATTTCTGTGAAGCGCTATGTACAGAAATGGCGCCATATAAATAAGGATATACATACATGTTCATAGGCTTGTCTTTAGGAACTACCAAATAACATACTGTACGTTGCTAGACCTCATCCTTAGCGAGCATACAAAGTAGTCTTTTCAGGATGTGGTACAGAGTCAATTTTATATTCTTATTAGTGTAGCCCTGCTTCCTATCGCTAGAAAGCCGCTACTCTGTGCTGTGTTACCTGTAGGCTCGCAGGGCCTAAGTCTCTGCCACGGAGAGCCTGGGGTGCGCACAATATCTATAACGGGTGCAGCGCCTCCACCTGCGACAGCTCCCGCCAACGGGAGAGTGGGTCTTCACAGGACGTATATATAAGAATTACACTCACACAGCCAAGTTCTATAACCAACCTCCTTTACTTGCAGATATAACTTACAATTAGGTACACACCATAACATCCCAATATATACTTTATAACACGCCACGGCGGACGCCAACACTATCTTGCGCCACGGCGGGCGCCCCACAATCATGCGCCACGGCGGACGCCAACACTGCTTCCCACACCCTCCACCGGGTGATCCCACCCCGTGTCCGATCCTTAACGGATTAGTCCTCCCGCTCACTGCAGGCCACTATGTGTATGTATGGGTGACTGCGTAGCCACTGTGTCTCGAGTGAATGAAGGGTACCGTTGGTGCACTTGTTGAAATACCTGCCGAGCACTCCGGTGCTCGGAACAGCTGCGGTCTTCACAAAGAGTCTCTGTAAGTCGACACCGTTCTCTCTCTCTTTCTCTTTCTCTCTTTCGAGGGTCCGGGGCGCTCCCACCCGAACTTCGGCAACATCAAGCGGGGTCTGAGCCCAGACCTCCCACCCATTGGTATAGTCCAGATCAGGGTCTTAAAGATACTACGGGAACAGGAACCTCACTAGGGCGATCCCTAGCTCAGCTTGTCTCTACTGTGACTCAGGGCTAATTGGGCCTGGGGCACATGGCCTGTGCCGGGGCGGATCAACCTCCCCTACACAGACACTCCGTCTCTTCTCTCCAACCAGCTCTAGCCCCACGTGCGCGCAACCACCTCCCTATATCTACTCCACCTCCGCAGCCCATTGGCTCAACCCCCTCACCTGACCCTCCCCACGGGGCTGCTGGGACAAGGGTCTGCTATCTCCCGCCAATATACTCTCCTCCTTCGCGGGCTTTGCAACTCCCTCTGTGCAGGCGCAACCTCCCGCTCTTTCAGGGTGAATAAGGGGTCACGGCTACATCAGCTTATTAGAAGATTAGTAATATACAGTTAGATACTACTGGCACAGTAAGCAGAACACTTTAAGCTATTTAAACTTACAAATGTAACAAAGTTTTGCGTCTATTGGCCTTTACACCTTCTCTTATAAAAATTGGATGTAGAATTGATGATTTAGAGAGGTTTTAACCTTTTTTTCTGCTAAAAGCTATAAACGGATAAGAAAGTATTGGAGCGAGCATTATTAATTTTTTTAAATATAT